>NW_006921667.1:6953975-6987382 GCF_000298275.1 Orycteropus afer afer | reverse complement strand
TGACGAAAGAGGGGGAGGCCTTCAAGGAGATGGATTGATATGGTGGCCGCGATGATGGGCTCAAGTATAGCAGGGATTGTGGGGCTGGCACGGGATCGGGCAGTGTTTCATTCTGCTGTGCATGGGGTCGCTATGAGTCGGAAATGACTCGACGGCACTTAACAACAACAATAAGTTCAAGTTCAGCTGGAGGAAATTAAAACAAGTCCACAAGAGCCAAAATACAACCTTGATATATCCCACCTGAATTTAGAGACCATCTGAAGCACAGATTTAATGCATTGAACACCAACAACCGAAGATCAGACAAGTTGTGGGATGACATCAAGAACATCACACAAGAAGAAAGAAAATGGTCATTAAAAAGAAAGGAAAGAATAGAAGACCAAAATGGATGTCATAAGAGGCTCTGAAACTTGCTCTTGAATGGAGAGTAGCCAAATCGAATGGAAGAAATGATGAAAGAGCTGAACAGAAGACTTCAAAGGGTGGCTTGGGAAGACAAAGTAGAATATTATAATGAAATGTGCAAAAACCTGGAATTAGAAATCCAAAAGGAAAGAACATGCTTGGCATTTCTTGAGCTTGAAGAAATTCAAGTTTCAATTTACAATTTTGAAGGATTCTATAGGCAAAATAGTGAGTGATGGAGGAAGCACTAAAAGAAGATGTAAGGGATACACAGAGTTACTGTATCAAAAATAATTGGCTGATATCCAACTATTTCAGGAGGTAGCATATAATCAAGCAAGAATCAATGGTATTGAAGGAAGAAGTCCAAGCTCTACTAAAGGAGTTGGCAAATAAATAACAAGGCTCCAAGAATTGATGGAATACCCACTGAGATGTTTCAATGGATGTAGCATTGGAGGTGCTTACTTGTTTATGCCAAGAAATCTGGAAGACAGCTACCTGGCCAGCTTACTGGAAGAGTTCCATATTTTTGCCCATTCCAAAGAAAAGTGATCCAACAGAATGTGAAAATTATTGAACAATATCATTAAATCATACTCAAGTAAAATTTTGCTGAAGATAATTAAAAAATGATTGACAGGAAACTTCCAGAAATGCCATCTGGATTCAGAAAATGACAGAATTAGGGATATCATTGCTGATATCAGATGGATCTTATCTGAAAGCAAAGAGTACCAGAAAGATGTTTACCTGTGTTTTATTGATTAGGGAAAGGCATTCAACTAATCATAACAGATTATGGGTAACATTTAAAAGAATGTGAATTCCAGAACAATTAATTGTTCTTATGAGGAACCTGTACATAGACCAGGAGGCTGTCGTTTAAACAGAACAAGGGGATATTGCATGGTTTAAAATCAGGAAGGGTGCGTGTCCCAGTTGTATCCTGTCACCATACTTCTTCTATCTGTGTGCTGAGCAAATAATCTGAGAAGCTGGACTATATGAAGAAAAATGTGGTCAGGACTGGAGGAACAATCATTAACCTGTGATATGCAGATGACACAACCTTGCTTGCTGAAAGTGAAAATGACTTGAATCATTTACTGATGAAGATGAAAGACTACAGTCTTCAGTGTTGGTTATACCTCAACACAAAGAAAATGAAAATCCTCACAACTGGACCAATAAGCGACATCATGATAAAAGGAGAGAAGGTTGATGTTGTCAGGGACTTCACTTTACTTGAATCCACTGTCACAACCTCCATGGAAGCAACAGTCAGGAAATCACATGTCATATTGCACTGAGCAAATGTGCTGCAAAAGACCTCTTTAAAGTGTTAAGAAACAAAGGTGTCACTTTGAAGACAAAGGTGCATCTGACCCAAGCCATGGTATTTTCAATCACCTAATATGCATGTGAAAGCTGGACAATCAATAAGGAAGACTGAAGAAGAATTGATGCCTTTGAATTGTGCTGTTTAAGAATACTGAAAATACCGTGGACTGCCAGAAGAATGATATAATAATTGTCCTTTTGTGATTAACTAAACTCAGCATAATGTCCTTCCCTCAACAAGATGGTTTGACACAGTGGCTGCAACGATGGGCTCAGGTGTAGCAAGGATTGTGAGGCTGGCTCAGGACTGGGCAGTGTTTCATTCTGTTGTACATAGGGTTGCTATGAGTTGAAGTCCACTCAAAGGCACCTAACAACAACAAATGTCCTTGAGAGTCATCCATGTTATGAGGTGTTTTACAGATTCATCATTATTCTTTAACATTGCATAACATTCCATTGTGTGTACGTACCATGGTTTGCTTATCCACTCATCCTTTGATGGGTACTTAGGTTTTTTCCATCTTTTTGCTATTGTGAATAATGCTGCAATGAACAAGGTATGCATATGTCTGTTGTGTCAAAGCTTTTATTTCTCTAGGATATATACTTAGTAGTAGGATTGCTGGATCATATGGTATTTCTATTTCCAACTTCTTAAGGAAGAACCACACCACTCTCCACAGTAGTTGTGCGATTTTACAATCCCACCAGAGTGTTCTAATCACTCCACACCCTCACCAGCACTTGTTTTTTTTTTTTTAAACTTTGCTATTAATTCTGGGGTTAAATGGTATTTCATTGTTGTTTTGATTTGCATCTTTCTATTGGCTAATGATTGTGAGCTTTCTTCATGTGTTCCTTGGTTGCCTGATTGTATTCTTTGGTGAAGTGTCTGTTCATGCCCTCTGCCCATTTTGAAATTGGATTGCTTGTGTGTTGATTTTTGTTGTTGTTGAGGTGTTGAAATTTTCTATAAATTTTGGAAGCTAGTCCCTTGTCCAATATATCATTGCCAAAAGTTTTTTCTCAGTCTGTAGGTTCTCTTTTTATGCTTTTGGCAAAGTCTTTTGATGCATAGAACAAAACCGAAATCCACTGCCATTGAGTCGATTCCAGCTCGTAGTGACTCCCACTGGGTTTCCAAGGTGGTAAATCTTTATGGAAACAGATTGCTCCATCTTGCTTCTGCAGAGTGGCTGATGGGTTTGAATCACCAACCTTCTGGTGGACACTTGAATGCCTTTAGGCATTGCACCACCAGAGCTCCTTTTTTGATGTACATAAATGTTTAGTTTTTAGGAGGTCCCAGTCATTTAGTTTGTCTTCTTCTATTTGTGCATGTTTAGTTATGTTTTATAGCATATATATGCCATGTTTTTAGGGCTCCCTAAGTTTGGCTGTATTGTTTCTTTGGTGATCTTTACGGTTTAGGGTTTTACATTTAGGTCTCTGATCCATCCAGAGTTAGTTTTCGTATATGGTGTGAGATATGGACCTTGTTTCATTTTTCTGCAACTGGATATCCAGTTTTGCCAGCACCATTTGTTAAAGAGACTATCTCTTCCCCATTTATTGGGTTTTGGCCCCTTGTCAAAGATCAGCTGTCCATAGGTGGATGGATTTACTTCTGGGGTTGCAATTCTGTTCCATTGGTCTTTGTGTCTGTCTTTGTACCAATACCAAGCTGTATTGACTACTGTGGCTGTATAGTAGGTTTTGAGATTAGGGAATGGGAGGTCACCTATTTTTTCTTCTTGTAGTGTTTTGCTTCTCCAAGGTCTCTTTCTTTTCAATGTAAAGTTGGTAATTAGCTTTTCCACGTCTTTAAATAATGATGATGGAATCTGGATCAGGATTGCATTATATCTGTAGATTGCTTTGGGTTGTATTGTCATTTTTTCAATGTTGAGTCTTTCTATCCATGAGCATGGTATATTCTTTCATTTATGAAGTTTTCTTTTGGTTTCTTGTAGTAGTGTTTTGTAGTTTTCTTTATATCTCTTATTAGATTTATGCCTAAGTACTTCAGCTTTTGGTTGGCTATTAAAAATGCTATATATTTTTTTACTTCCTTTTCAGAGTTCTCTTTGTTAGTGTAGAAGAATCCAACTGATTTTTGTATGTTGATCTTGTATCCTGCTGTGTTGCTGAAGCTTTCTATGAGTCCCAGTAGTTTTCTTGTTGAATCACTAGGATTTTCTATGTATACAGTCATATCATCTGCAAATAGAGATAGTTTTGCTTTTTTGCCAATTTGGATGCCTTTTATTTTCCTTTCTTGCCTTATTGCTCTGGCTAGGACTTCCAATACAATATTGAATAGGAATGATGATAAAAGGCATCCTTGTCTGATTCCCATTTGCAAGGGCAATGTTTATAGTCTCTTTCCATTGAGAATAATATTGGTCATTGGGAGCTCTGGTAGCATAGTGGCTAAGACACTTGCCTGCTAACCAGACGGCTGGCGGTTCAAATCCCCCAGCCACTCCTCGGAAGGAAGGTTGGGCAATCCTACTTCCGTAGTGATACTGCCTCGGAAACCCAAGAAGGGGTCGCTATGAGTCGGGGCCGACTCGACGGCACATAACAACAACAACAACAACAACATTGGTCATTGGTTTTGTGTATATACTGTTAATATGTTGAGGAATTTCCCCTCTATTTCGATTTTGCTGAGTTTTTATCAAGATGGGTGTTGGATTTTGTCAAATGCCTTTTCTGCATCGATTGATAAGGTCATATGGGTCTTTCCCTTTGTTTTATTTATGTGGTGGATTACACTGATTGTTTCTCTAATGTTGGATCATCCTTGCGTATCTGATATGAATCTCACTTGGTCATGATGTATGTTTGTTTTTCATATGTTGTTGAAGTTTGTTGACTAGGATTTTGTTGAGGACTTTTGCATTGATGTTCATGAGGGATATTGGTCTGTAATTTTTTTTTTTTTTTTTGTAATATTTTAGCCTGACTTTTGTGTCAGCGTTATGCTTGCTTCATAGAATGAGTTCAGTAGTGTTCCGTCTTTTTCTGTGTTCTGGAATAGTTTGAGCAGAATTGGTGTCAAGTCTTCTCTGACTGGTAGAATTCTTCAATAAACCAGTCAGGGCCAGGACTTTTTTGGATGGGAGGTTTTGTTTGTTTGTTTGTTTTTGTTTTTGTTTTAATTGTGATCTGAGTGAATGTTTACAGAGCAAATTCACTTTCCATACAGCAGTTCACATACACTTTGTCTCATGACATTGACTACAATTTACCACAATGCAACAGCTCCCCTCCCACTTCTTCCCCATAGTTACCTCTTCCCTGTGTTCTTCCCTCCATGTACTCCTGCCCCCCTGAGCTGTCTCCCTGTGCATACACAGCTCTTCTATTCTCCCTTGATTCTTCTCTCCAAGGAGTGAATCTACCTAGTGTGAATGTTCACCTTGTATGCCTGTCTTTTGTTTGGCTGGAAGCCACAGGTGTGGGTTCAATTTCAGACCTGAAGGGCAGCTAGGGGCCATAGTTTCAGTGGTTCCATCAGGCTCTATAAGACCAGCAAACCTGGTCCCTTTCTTTCGTTGGGAGTATTTTTTAATTACTTTTTCAATTTGTCCATTTCATCTAGGTTTTCAAACCTGAAGTGCAGTTCTTCATACTATTATGTTATTATACTTTTTATTTTGGTAGCTTCTGTTCTGACATCATCTATTTCATTTCTTATTCTTGTTATTTGCATCTTCTTTTCTTTTCCTTTGTTAAGTTTGTCAGTAGTTTGTCCATTTTATTAATCCTTTCAAAGAACAAGCTTCTAATCTTATTGATTCTTTCTATTGTTTTTCTGTTTCATTTACATGTGCTCGAATCTTTATTAATTTCTTTTTTCTGGTGACTGCGATCTTTTTTTGATCTTCTCTTTCTCATATTTGGAAATGTTGAGTTAAGGTGTTGATTTTGATTATTTATTCTTTTTTGGTGTGTGCATCTATTGCTACAAATTGCCCTGTGCTTTTGCTATGTCCCAAAGATTTTGGTATTTTGTGTTTCATTCTCATTTGATTCAAAGAATATTTTAAATTTCATTTTTTTATTTCTTCTATTACCCAGTAGTTTTTAAGCAGGTTGTTATTCAATTTCCATGTATTTGATTTTTTTTTTCATTAGTCTTCCAATTGTTGATTTCTAATTTTATAG
The DNA here is from genome assembly GCF_000298275.1 of Orycteropus afer afer. NCBI lineage: Eukaryota > Metazoa > Chordata > Mammalia > Tubulidentata > Orycteropodidae > Orycteropus > Orycteropus afer. Next base: position 6,981,448 of record NW_006921667.1, on the reverse strand, counting down.
AATTATGACCTGAGAAGATGCTTTGTAGTATTTCATTACTTTTAAATTTATTGAGGCTTGCTTTGTGGCTTAACATATGTCTATTCTGGAGAACATTCCATGAGCACTGGAAAAGAACGATATTGTGCTGTTGTTGGGTGGAGTGTTCTGTACACATCTATGAGGTCTAGATAGATGATTGTATTGTTTAGATCTGTACTTTTGTTAAGCTTCTTTCTAGTTGTTCTGTCCTTCATAGTAGTGTGTTAAAGTCTTCTATCATGGCGTAGTGCCTAAGGCATCTGACTGCTAACCAGAAGGCTGGTGGTTCAAATCCACCAGACAATCCTCAGAAGGAAGATTGGGCAATCTACTTCTGTAGAAATACTGCCTTGAAAGCCCAAGGAAGGGTTGGGATCGACTCGAGGGCAGTGAGTACTGTTATATGGAGTTGTCTATTTCTCCTTTCAATTCTGTTAAAATTTATGTAGTTTGGGGCTCTTTCATTTGTTGTGTAGATATTTATTATGGTTATGCCCTCTAGTTCGATTGACACTCTAATTACTACATAATATCCTTGTCTCTTTTGCTGGTTTTAAAGTCTATTTTATCAGAAATTACTATACCACTCCTGCTCTATTTTGGTTGCCATTTACTTGATACATGTTTTTCCACCCTTTGGTTTTTAGCTTATTTTTATCTTTGTGACTAAGGTGTGGCTCTTGTAGACAGCATATTGATGAGTCATGTTTTCTTATCCATTCTGCTACTCTCTGTTTCTTGACTGGTGCATTTAATCCATTTATGTTCAATGCAATTATTGATAGATATGAATTTACTGCTGTCATTGTGTGTGTGTGTGTGTGGTGTTGGTGGTTTCTTTGTTTCATATATTTTTCTGTGCTGAGCTCATTTTGTTTACAGATTTTCTTATCATGTCCTTCATTGTTATTGTTTTAGTGTTTTCTGAGACTTTATGATTATCTTCCTTTTTATTTTGTTGTGAAAGTTTATTAATATTCTTTGAGATTACACTGTAATTTATTATTATATTCCCGAGTTTAAAGCTGTACATTCTATCTTGATATCATCTTGATTTTCTCTTCATTTAAAAGGTCTGTAACTACATCATTCCTTTCCTCTTTTTGTTTTGTAGTTACAATCATTTACAAATTTGTATATCTTGTTCCCTATTTTCCATTGATTTTATTTTTTATATTTCTATTTCTGGGTTGATTTCCAGGTGATGTTGCCATATATTTTAATTCCAGTTGTTGTTTGCCATTAGTGGGTCTCTGTCTGGAGGACTATCTTTAGCTTTTCTTGATAGGTTGGTTTGGTTTTTGCAAATTCTCTTAGTTTCTGTTTATCTGAGAATGTCCTAATTTCGCCATCGTATTTGAGAGAGAATTTTGTTGGATATATAATTCTTGGTTGGTATTCTTTATTTTTTCTTTCAGGGTTTTATAGATGTCATCCCATTGCCTTCTTGCCTCCATGGTTTCTGCTGAGAAAGCAAAGCTTAGTCTTACTGGTTCTCTTTTGTAGGTGACTTTCATTGTTGTCAAGCTGCTTTCAAGACTATTTCCCTGTCTTTGATTTTGGAAAGTTTGATTATTATATATTTTGGTAATTTTCTTTTGGGGTCTATTGCATTTGGGGTTTGCTGAACTTCTTGAATGCATATCTTTCATGATATTAGGGAAATTTTCTTCCAACAAATCTTCAGTGATTTTCTCATTGCTTTCTGTTTCTTTGCTTCTTCCTGTTCTGGAATTCTAATCATATACATTTGTGTGTGTGTGTGTGTGGTTGCTCCTCCAACAGATTGATGTTGAGAGATTTTTCTTCAATCACACTAATTCTATGTTCTATTGATTCAGTTATACTCCTTTGTCCTTCTGATGCATTATCCATTTCTGAAATTTTAGTATTAATCTTTCGGATTTCTATTTACTGCTTTTATGTGGTTTCTACTTTTCCATTTATTTTGTTAATTTGCTCTTGTATTAGGTTTTGAACTCTTCTAGTTTTGTCTGTGATTTCCTCGAGCTTTCTATCCATCCATTGAAGGTACCTAAATACAATTATTTTTAATTCCTTATCAGGCAATTCCACTAGCATATCTTCCTCTGGAAGATTTTTCTGGCCTTGTACATTTCTCCCTTGTTTGAGGAATCATATCCTTTTTGTGCATGTACTTGGAAGGAAGATTGGGCAATCTACTTCAGTAGTGATACCGCCTCAGAAACCCAAGGAGGGGTCACTATGAGTTAGATCCAACTCCACAGCAGTGAGTTGGTTTGATTTGGAATTTGATGTTGTCTCAAAGACATTGTAGTGTTATTTTATTAATTTGTTGATTATATGTTGGTTTGCTTCACCCTGGTATTTTGTTTTGTTTTGTTCTGCTTTATTATATCCAGGCGACAGAGTGGTTCTGTTACTCTGGTCACTAGGTTGGCAGCACTAGGGCAATCATCACCTGTCTCTGGGCAAATTGGTAGCAGGTAGGAGTGTGGGCATGAATCTCTGATCACAGATTGTGGCAAGGAGCTGAGGGCAGGCTGAGTGGTGACTGGCCATTGTCTATCATTGATCCAGGAATGCTGGAGTGGGTGGGGACACTTGCCCAGTGGGTGGGGTAGCAAATATGGTTGGGTAGTGTCACTGGCTCCCAACTGCTTGGGAAAGAGAGAAATAAAAGAAGGGGGGCATGGAGTGTAGGAGGGGAGAGGGAAAAAAAGAAGAAAGAAAAGAAAAAATAACAAAGCAGAAGAAGGGAGACCTAAGAAGAAAGAAAAGGGGAAAAAAGAAAAGAAAATAGGAAGAAAACCAAACAACAACAACAACAACAACAAAAAGGAATAAATGGCAAGTGACAGCCATCAGACAACTGTGCTGGAAATGTGACACTCACTCCACAGGAGCATGCACCACCTAATACAGAGGGTCAGGGTGGCTCCAAATGTGGGGATGGTGCAAAGTACTCACTCAACCTGATCAAAAGAAAGAAAGAAAGACAAAAAATGGTGTGGGAAAGTGGTAGAAAGAGAAAAAGGAAAGAAAATAAGGGGGAAAGAGAGAAGGACTGAGGAGAAAGTAAGAAAGAAAAAGAAAAGAGAGAACAGAAGAGAGAAAGGGGGGAAAAATTGCTGCAAGCATTAGCTGCCAAGTACAGCTACAGGGGGAACATGGCACTTACTCCCAGATAGCTCACACTGCCAACCACAGAAGGTGGGGCTGGTGGGGCTGATCACAGAGATAGAGACATAAACCAAAAGAAAGAAAAGAAGGTGAGGGGAAAAAAAGAAAGAGAGAGAGTGGAGAGGAAAAAAACAATAAAATAAAGAAAAAGAAAAGGGAGAAGAGGGAAGGACAAAAGAAGAGGAAAAATGAATTAAAGAAAAAACAGTACAATGCTGTTGAATGTGCCTAACACACCAAACACACCTGCGCTGGAGTGTGCACTTCCAGCCGATGAGGGGTGTGGACAAGAGTTACTATCTTCGTAGACAACAGGGAGGGCCTTCTGCTTTCAGAGAAGATGAAAGGATGGAAGAACCAAGAAGCGAGATTAAAAAAAAAAAAAGCAGTCCAGCACTGGCAGTGAGGAGAGTTTGACTGGTAGGGGTTAGAAGAGTTGCAGTTCTGCTCACTGGGAGGTTGTGCAAGGTAAAGGGAGAGGATGCACCTCTACGGTCCCCTGATCACTGATGTGGGTGCTGGTGCACTCCTGGACAAGTGGGGCTGCTTATCTGGCTCCTGCTAAAAATGTACTGCTGCTTGCAGCAACTCAAAATGGTTGTGCTGTGCCAGTTAGCAGTTTATCACTTCTTATTCACTATTTTCATTCAGTCTCTTCCTCTTAACGGTATTTTATCTACTTCTTTATCCTTTTCTTTGAAGTTCTGGGATAGTTATTCATAGCTGTTTATTTCATTTTTGGGGGGCTTTTGTTGTACAGGGTCTGGGTAGTGTGTCTGCCTAGTCCACCATCTTGGACCCAAAACACCATATGGATTTTCCATTGCTTTCTTTTACTATTATTTGTGTGTGTGTGTTTACTGGATCTATTTCTTTTTTCTTCCTTATTTTGATGAGTAGATTAATTAATTTTCTTTGTGGTTACCATGATGTTGGCATTTAACATCCTACATTTAAAACTATCTGTTATATCTTGATATCACCTTAACTTCCTCAACATATGGAAGTTCTATAACTACACCTGTCATTGTCCCTTTTGTTTTGATGTTGTCTTTGATTACAACATTGAATTCCAGATTTCTTATAATATTTTTTAATGTTATTATTTTAGTGTTGTGATGTCTTCATCTGGATTGGTATTAGGGTGATACTGTCATGTGTCTTAACCTCATGTAGTTGTCTGATGTTGTTGGTTTTCTATCTGAAGGGCTACCTTTAATATTTCTTGTAGGGCTGGTCTAGTAGTTACAAATTCCTTAATTTCTGCTTACCTGAGAATGTCTTCATTTCTTCCTCATTTTTGGATGACAATTTTGCTCAATATGTAATTCTCAGGTACCACTCATTTGTCAGTTTGTCATACTGTGGTGGCTTGCATCTGCTATGATGCTGAAAGCTATGCCATTGGTATTTCAAATACCAGCAAGGTCATCAAAGATGGACAGATTTCTGTGGAGCTTCCAGATTAAGACAGATTAGGAAGAAGGTTGGAGCCATCCAGTTCTGAAAAAATTTGCCACTGAAAACCTTATGAAAAGCAGTAAAACATTATATGATATAGCGCAGGGAGATGAGCCCCTGAGGTCATAAGGCACTCAAAATACAACTGAGGAAGAGCTGCCTTTCCAAAGTACAGTCAGCCTTAATGACATTGATGAAGTAAAGCTTTCTGGACATTAATTTGTTAATGTGTCATGACTCAAAATGAGAAGAAACAGCTTCAAACAATCATTAATAATCAGAATGTAGAATGTACAAAGTATGACACTAGGAAAATTGGAAGTAGTCAAAAATAAAATGGAATACATAAAGATTGATATAGTAGGCATTAGTGAGTTGACATGAACTGGTGGTGACCATTTTAAATCAGACAATCATGTGGCCTACTATGCCAGGTATGACTAATTGAAGAGGAATGGCATCACATTAATGGTGAAAAAGAACATTTCAAGATTCTATGCTGAAGTACAACGTTGTCAGTGATAGGATAATATCCATAAGCCTACAAGGAAGATCAGTTAAAACTATTATAATTCAAATTTACACACTGGCCACTAAAGCCAAAGATGAAGGAATTGAAGATTTTTTACAACTTCTTCAGTCTGATGGCCTCAGGCCTCAGGCAATCACCTGCCACACCCAAGGCTGGTGGTTCAAACCCACCAGCCACCACCACCCCCCGCTGGGTAGCTGGGCCATCTCTTTTTAAGAGCTGTGGTAGAATAGTGCCTAAGGCACTTGACTGCTAACCAGAAGGCTGGTGGTTCAAACCCACCAGCCACTCCTCGGAAGGAAGGTTGGGCAATCTACTTCCATAGTGATACTGCCTCGGAAAGCCAAGGAGGGGTCGCTATGAATTGGGGCTGACTCGACGGCACATAACAACAACATCTCCAGTCTGAAATTGACCAAACATACAAGCAAGATGTATTGATCATTACTGATAATTGGAATGTGAAAGTTGGAAACAAAGACACATCAGTAGTTGGAAAATATGGTCTTGGTGACAGAAATGATGGCAGAGATCACATGATAGAATTTTGCAAGATCAATGACTTATTCATTGCAAATACCTTTTTTAAACAACATAAATGGTGACTATAATCATGGACCTCACTAGATGGAGTACAAAGAAATCAAATAAAATACCTTGATGGAAAGAGATTCAATAAATATCATCAGTGAGAACAAGGCCAGGAACTTTAACTGCTCTTATGCAAGTTCAAGTTGAAGCTAAAGAAAATTAAAACAAATTCACGAGATCCTGTGGTGGTTAAGTTTGCGTGTCAACTTGGCTAGGCCTGGTTGAGTGGCTCGACAGCTTGATGTAGTATTCCCCATGATGAGACTGGTAATCAATTCCATGGCGGAATCTACTGTGAGCAACCTTTGGGTATGTGGTCTGCTTCCCGTATATAAGAAACAGCTTTATGGTCATTAGCTTATGGCACATGTAGCTTGAAACCCTGCATGTAGCCATGTTGTTGTTCAGCATCTTGCCATCCTCTGCTGACCTTGGGACTTTCAATAGACTTGAATTAATGCCCTGCCGTGTGGTTTGGTAACATCGGGACTGTGCCATTTTATTTGTTGACCTTGGGCTTGTTAGTCTTAGCAGACATTAGCTGCCTGAGTTAAGAGATGCCTCTAGCTTCAGTGGGCTGGGAGCAGGAGGCAGAGCTGAAACCCAAGATTAAGGGGCTTTCACACAGCCCCTAGAACCTGGCATTTTGAACTTGGACTTCTAGCCTCCCAAACTGTAAGAGAATAAACTCCTTTTTGTTCATCCATTCCATTTGTGGTATATTCTTGTCAGAGTGCCACTAGGAAACCAGAACAGAGCCTAAATATAAACTTGATTATATCCCACATGAATTCAGAGGCCATCTGAAAAATAGATTTGACACATCAAACATCAATGAACTAAGACCAGACAAGTTGTGGGATGACAGTAACAACATAACACATAAAGAAAAGAAAAGGTCATTTAAAATACAGGAAAGGAAGTATCTATTTCCATGAGGTCCCATTTGTAGCCACCTGTGCCACTGGAATTACTGGTCCAATATAACTGACTTGTCAGCTATGTTCAAGGCCTTCCCCCCCCCCCAGGGAGTCTGCCCCATAGCCATCTGCAACCTCTGTCTCTCTTTCTGACAGACAGAGCAGTCCTTATTGGCATTTTGTGCCCCACAGGATGCAAGAGGGATGTCTAGATTCAACCCATCTCTGCATTGCTGCAGCACCCCCATGTCTACTCATTTCATGGACCCAATTGTCCATACAGTTAAGAGGGGGAGAGAGGCCTTACCCAAGCAGGAAGTGGGAAGCCAGGGTGGATGGCTGGATACAGGTAAGGGGGGAACAGAACCCCTACCCAGGCAGGAAGTGGGAGCCAGGGTGGATGGCCAGAACAGGTAGGGGGGAGGCCATGAAGTGGGCAGAGTGGTTTTGGAACAGCTAAGAGAGACAAACTAGTCTGTCAGTGTGTCATCCCGTGGTGGCTTGCATGTTGCTATGAGGCTGGAGGCTGTGCCACTGGTGTTTAAATGCCAGCAGGGTTGTCCATGGTAGATGGGTTTCAGTGGAGTTTCCAGACTGAGACAAACTCAGAAGAAGGAAGAGGCCATCCACTTCTCAAAGAATTGGCCAGGGAAAACCTTATGAATAGCAGTGAAACACTGTCTGATATATTACTGCATAACTTTATGAATAGCCCTGAAACATTGTCCAATACAGTACCAGAAGATGAGCCCTTCAGATCAGAAAGCACTCCAAATACCACTGGGAAAGAGCTGCCTCCTCAGAGTAGAACTGACCTTAATGATATGGATAAAATAGAGCTTTTGAGACCTCCATTTACTGATGTGGCATGACTCAAAATGAGAAGAAACAGCAGCAAACATCCATTAATCATTGGAATATGGAATGTACGAAGTATGACACTAGGAAAATTGGAAGTTGTCAAAAATGAAATGGAATGCATAAAGATTGATATCCTAGGGATCAGTGAGCTGAAATGGACCAATTTGGGCCATTTTGAATCAAACAACCATATGATTTACTATGCTGGGAATGACAAGTTGAAGAGGAATGGTGTGGCATTCATTGTCACAAAGAATATTTCAAGAACTGTCCTGAGGTACAATGCTGTCAGTGATAGGATAATATCCATACATCTCCAAGGAAGACCAGTTAATACTACTATTATTCAAATCTATGCACCAAGCACCAAAACCAAAGATGAGGAAATTGAAGATTTCTACCAACTTCTGCAGTCTGTAATTGACCAAACATGAAATCAAGATGTGTTGATTATCCCTGGTGTTGGAATGCAAAAGTCAGAAACAAAGAAGAATGACTGGTAGTTGGAAATTTTGGCCTGGTGATAGAAATAACACTGGAGATCACATGATAGAATTTTGCAAGACCAACAACTTATTCATTGCAAATACTTTTTTTCAACAACACAAACAGTGGCTATACACATGGACGTCACCAAATAAAGTACACAGGAATCAAATTGACTACATCTGTGGCAAGAGGTGATGGAAAAGCTCAATATCTTTAGCCAAAATAAGGCCAGGAGCTGATTGTGGAACAGACCATCAACTGCTCATATGCCAGTTCAAGTTTATGTTGAAAACAATAAAAACAAGTCCATGAGAGGCAAAATATGACCTTGAATATATCCCTCCTGAATTTAGAGACCATTTAAAGAAGAGATTTGATGTATTGAACACCAATGGCCAAAAACCAGAGGATGAGATCAAGAACATCAGACAAAGAAAGCAAAAGGTCATTAAAAAAAAAAAAAACCGGAAAGGAAGAAAAGACCAAAACGGATGTCAGGATGTCAGAAGAGACTTTGAAACTTGCCCTTGAGTGAAGAGCAGCTAAAGCAAATGGAAAAAATGACAAGATAAAAGAGCTAAACAGAAGATTTCAAAGAGCAGCTCGAGAAGACAAAGTCAATTACTATAATGAAATGTGAAAAGACTAAGAGTTGGAAAACCAAATGGGAAAAATTCATTTGGCATATCTCGAGCTGAAAGAACTGAAGCAAAAATTTAAGCCTCAAATTGCAATATTGAAAGATTCTGTGGGCAATATATTGAATTATGCAGGAAATATCAAAAGAAGATTGAAGGAATACACAGAGTCTCTGTACCAAAAAGAATTGGTTGATGTTCATTCATTTCAGGAGGTGGTATATGATCAAGAACCAAGGTATTGAAGGAAGAAATCAAAGCTGCACTGAAGGAAATGGTGAAAAACAAGACTTGAGGAAATGAAGGAACACCCGTTGAGATATATCAACAAACAGATGCCATGCTGGAGGCACTCACTTGGCTATGCTAAGAGATTTGGGAAACAGCTACCTAGCTAACTGACCACAAGAGATCCATATTTGTACCCATTCCAAAGATAGGTGATCCCACAGAATATGGAAATTATCTAACAATATCATTAATATTACATGCAAGTACAATGTTACTGAAGATAATTCAAAAATGGTTCCAGCAGTATATTGACAGAGAACTTCCAGAAATACAAGCTGGATTCAGAAGAGGATGTGGAACAAGGGATATCATTGCTGATGTCAGATGGATCTTGGGTCAAAGTAAAGAATACCAGAGAGATGTTTACTTGTGTTTTATTGACTATGCAAAAGCATTCGATTGTGTGGATAACAAATTATGGGTAATATTGAGAAGAATGGGAATTCTGGAACATTTAATTGCACTTATGAGGAACGTGTACATAGACAAGGAGGTTGTCATTTGAACACAACAAGGGGACACTGCATGGTTTAAAATAAAAAAGAGAGTGCATCAGGGTTGTATCTTTTCATCATACTTACTCAGTCTGTATGCTGACCAAATAATTCAAGAAACTGGAGTATATGAAGAAGAATGTGGAATCAGGATTGGAGGAAGACTCACTAACAACCTGTGATATGTAGATGACACAACTTTGCTTGCTAAAAGTGAGGGTGACTTGAAGCACTTACTGATGAAGATTGAAGACTATAGTCTGCAGTATTGATTATGCCTCAATATAAAGAAAACAAAAATCCTCACACCTGGCGGTGTAGTGCCTAAGGCATCTGATGGCTAACCAGAAGGCTGACAATTCAAACCACCATCCACTCCTTGGAAAGAAGACTGGGCAATCTACTTCCATAGAGATACTGCCTCAGAAACCCAAGGAGGGGTTGCTATGAGTCGAATTGACTCAGTGCCAGTGAGTGGACCAATAAGCAGCATCACGATAAAGGGAGAAAAGATTAAAGTTGTCAAAGACTTCATATTACTTGTTCTACAATCAACACCAATGAAAGCAGCAGTCAAGATATCAGACAACATATAGCATAGTTAGATCTTTCAAGTGCTGAAGAGTAAAAATATCTCCTTGAGAGTAAGGTGTGCCTGACACAAGCCATGGTATTTGCAATCACCTCAGATGCATGTGAGAGCTGGACAATGAATAAGGAAGGCTGAAGAAGAGTTGATGCTTTTGAGTTGTGGTGCTGGCGAAGAATGCTTAAAGTACCATGGACTGCTAAAAGGACTAACAAATTTGTCCTGGAAGAAGTGCATCCAGAATGCTCCTTGGAAGCGAGAATGGCCAGACTTCATCTCACCTACTTTGGTCATGTTAGAAGAAGGGACCATTCCCTGGAGAAGGATACCATGCTTGGTAAAGTGGAGGGTCAACAGAAAAGGGGAAGGCTCTCTACAAGATGGGTTGACACCATGGCTACAATGATGGACTCAGGTGTGACTGTATACAGGGAGCACTGGTGGCATAGTGTGTAAGGCATCTGACTGCTAACCAGACGGCTGATCGTTCAAACCCACCAGCCTCTCCTTGGAAGGAAGATTGGGCAATCTATTTCCATAGTGATACTGCCTCAGAAACCCAAGGAGGGGTCACTATGAGTCAGATCTGACTCAATAGCAGTGAGTTTGGTTTTGGTTTTGGTTCCATCTACTGGTCTTAATGCAGCAGTTTTCCCCATCAAATATTGTCCATGTACCTAGAACTGCCATATGTGAACCAAGCAGCCTTCTGCTGGTCAGCAGAAAGTTGTTCATAGGGCATAGGCTTTTCTGGGTAGTTCCAGGGTAGGGCCTGTGGAAAAAGAGGCTACATGCTTGTGGAGAGGGTGGTGCCTCCCTACATTCTTAGAGTAGCTTGTTCTTTTACAAACCATTTCCATTTTATTATGGAAATATTTTCGGCACCACCTTCCTTATTAGAGTGTTCCTCTATCATCACCCAAGACATTATGGGTATTTCAGGTTTAATGATGATTTTATGTTCTTCTGTCATTGAGGTAGTTTCAATCAATATCCAACAGCAGGCATGTATCACACTGCAGCATCTGGAAACTTTCTAGTCCAGAATCCTAATGGATCCTGCAGGGCAGTGTTCTCAGATTTTTGCCATAAGCTCCAGTATGCATAAGCACGTGTAGCAGACACTTCCAAAATCATGTCTGAAAGTGGGTCATAGCGGCCTAAAGGCAAGGAAAGTGAGACTGGTTTCTTTAATCAGATATAGCCTCCTGTTGCTCAGGCCCCCATTAAATCACTGTTTTCTTCTGAGTGGTTTTATAGCTGAGAGTCAGCAATATTTCCAGCTGTGGAATATGTTTTTTCCCAAATCCAAACAGACCAGTTAGAAGTTGGGCCTCTGTTTAGTCTTGGGGGTAGGTAGTGACAGCAACTTATTTTTTGGTTGCCCATGGAATGTCACGGTGGCTCCTGCCCAAATTATTGTGAAGGATTTCACCATTTGGGCAGGACCCTGGATTTTTGCTGAATTTATTACCTAGCCTCTGTTGATCATATGGGCCACCACTATTTTCAAATCTGCCCTAACCTGTTCTTCTATGTTTGATATTAACATAATATCATCAATGTAATGTATCACCATACTTGAAATATGCTCCAAGCCCAAGTTTCTTCTAACAAAACCATGACGGTAAGCCAGTGAATTCAAATAACCTTGTGGCAAAACATTGAAAGTATGTTGAGATCTTTCTCATGTGAAAGCAAACTGCAACTGGCTCTTTTCTGGGATTGGAATGGAGAAAAAGGCATTTGCAAGATCAGTCACTGAGTACAAGTCTCTTTAGCCTGGTGTATTTTCTGCATTGTTTATACCATGTTTAGAACAGCTGAAGCCACCAACGGAACTACTTTTTTTAGGCCTCAATAGCCTCCATGAGCCATTGGCCTTCTTCATAAGCCATGCAGTGTTGTTATACAGAGCATTTGTTGGCATCAATACTCCAGCCTTTAGCATATCTTTAATCAAAGCAGTAATCTTTTGTTCACCAGGTATCCTATACTATTTCAAATTAACAACCTGAGTGGGTTTGGGCAATTCTAATTGTTCCCATTTAGCGTGTCCCATCACTACTGGCCTAAGTGCAGATTTGCACCCCTTCAGTTTTACAGTATCATGTAAAGGGAGTGTTTCCCAATCAGACATACTATCCTCACCAGGAATACATTCAGGTAAGGGAGATGCAACCACTTCATACATCATCTGTCTAAATCTTCCAATTCTCATCCAAACTTTCATCTTAGTCCCATCAACTGTTGGTTTTTTGGTTTTTTAGATCTCAGTCTAAACTTAGATCCCTTCACGATCTCATTGGCAAGTTTGGGGATCATCATACACTGGACTCATGTTCACATGGCCTCGGGTCTGCTGTTGGGGGTTGGACTAGAAGACCTTTGCTCCCCTAGTCAGTCCTAATCTTCATCAACTAACTGAGCTTCTGCTTCAAGTGGTACCAGGTGGGACTTCCCATCATTAAATTCCTCCCAATTGGAGTGAATAGAATGGACTTATTCAGGCATCTTTAACATTGGGGGACCAGCAGGAGCTTCCATTGGTCCACCCAACCTCTTGTACTGCTGCATTATCCTCTGTGTCTCAACTCTGTCAACGTCCACTATATTCATCCTATTCTTTAGTAAAAATCTTTGACCTGCTGAGGTAAATTCTTTCCCCATTACCTCTTCCCATTCTCCTATTAATTACTCTTACATTTCTTGCAACTATAAGATCCATGCAGGGAAGCTGTGCCAACAGATCCAACACAGCTTCTCAGATTGTTGCTTCGTTTCACAGTAGCAAGGTTACATGGGTTTCCCATGTAGAAGGGGTTCCCTTGATTACCATATCTCCCATGACCTGTGTATATGGCACACTCATTGGGTGAATATCCTGATCACCATAAAGCCATTCCAGCATGGCTTGAATAAGCAGCATATTAACTTCTTCCTCTGGTGTTCCAGGGGATATTTGGAGGGGGAGAGAGGCAGTTTCCCTTCTTAGGGTAAACAAACTTCACTGCAAATTTAATCCAGTCTACCATCCCCTCCAGGTTAACCTGCTGTGTAACTAGATCATGGGTCATCATTTGTGACTGTTCCATAATGAATTGTGGGCCTTGCATCAATCCAAACATAGTCTTCCATTCTGTAATATCCAAAGCTAAAGATACTGTCCCTAAATTAGTCACTCATACAGTCCATTTTCAGGAAGAAATTTGGGCAATCTACTTCTGTAGTGATACTGCCTTGGAAACTCAAGGAGGTGTCGCTATGAGTCAGGTCCAACTTGACAATGCATAACAACAACAACACAGTTCATTTTATTAAAGTTTCCACGGAAGGTGATAATACCAACCTACAAACTAAAGCAACTCTATTACACTATACCCCCTGGTTTCAATAGTTTCTTGGTTTTTCTTGTTCCCCTCCAGGACTACTTTATTGGTGATATGGTAGTCTTTATTGGACTACTTTATTGGTTTTGTTCCAACACAATTTTTCCTTTCTGGGTAGGCCCTGAGACTAGTGGTCTTAGCTCTGATTGGACCAGATCTGAGCTTGGTTTGGTGGTACAACCTGTCCCTACATTCTTTTCCCCTGCTGTTGTATCTCTTACTGATAACAGCAACCAAGGAATTTTAAGTCTAACGCTTTCCCTATCTTTCTGTATTTCCATATGCATCCAACTAGCCATGGGGGTCTGATAGTATAGTGGTTAAGATATTTGGCTGCTAACCAAAAAGTCAGTGATTTGAACCCACCAGCTGCTCCATGAAAGAAAGATGAGGCAGTCTGCTTCTGTAAAGAGTTACACCCTTGGAAACCCAATAGGAGTTTCCATGAGTTGGAACTGACTAGATGGCAGTGAGTTTGGTTTCTTGGTTTTTTGGCTAATTCCTTAAATCCCATGAATAAATTTTACCTTGGGTGACTGATTGTACATAATAGCTGCTTCAAGCCATGGGTGTTTTTCATCCCTTCCAGAAACCAACGATTTCCCATTCTCCAGTTTATCTGTTTTTTTTTCCAAAATCATATATATTGCAGTGAGTATGGGTCATTGTTGCAAACCTCACCATTCTGACACCAAATGCTTGAATAATTTATTTGAGAAAGATTAGAACAAGGCTGTTCCTATGAGGCAGAGGTTAAAGATGCCCCAAATGTCTAACTTTTCCAAACTGCTGTACCATTCCGTCATCTTTAACATCAACTCCTTCTCCTCTTCCTCCTCCCCTCAGTATTCTCCCTCCTGTCTTAGGATTCTGTATTTCACTATAATGTCTCACAGAACTCATAAACTTCCAAGGAAATGGCTCATGCAGTGTTGAAGGCTGGCAAGTCCCAAATCCATCGGTCAGATGTTGGTCTGGAAGATTCTTCTCACTTCCATGGTTGCAGGGGCAAATGGACCCAAATTGGTAGGTTAGATGATTAGTTGCTGTCTCAAGTCCCAGGAACTGGGGGTATGATGTTGAAAAACCAGATACAGTATCCAGAAAAGGAGAGAAAACTTTACCAGAACATTCACACATATACCCTCAAGGAAACTAATGGTGGAGAGTTGAGTCACACCTCCAGCAAGACAGGACTCAAGATATGTCCTACCCTAAACAGGTATAGAGGCTAGGATTTACAGTACATCATACAATGCAGGACTGTGGCTAAAAGGGCCATATTAAGCAATGCAGTGCACTGCACTTCCCTTCTTTTGTATTATTTTAATTGTTGTTGTACTGTGTTATTGGCCTATTTATGACTTTGGTGCAGCCAGTTGTCTGGCTATAGTTTCCTAACACTGATGTGTATGGTGAGCTGCACACACATGGGGATCTTACATCATTAAGAAAGTTTATCTTCCCTTGGAGGATTGTGTGTATGTGAGGCATCAGAGGAAAATTGGTCAGGATCTCTCCACAGCTCTTGAGGGGTAGTGCAATCTCTTCTTCTTGGCATGAGCAGTTAGTGTCACCCTTTGTTTCCTTCTAGGTTTGTTTATACAAAATCTCTGCCTCCCACTGTGTTTTCCATGAAGTTGTCTTCCTGGGCTCCTCAGTGGGGGATGTTGGTTGCTGCTGTCCAAGAATGGTCATGCTGTGCTGGGCCACCAGACAGGGCACAAATGATCTGTAAATCACCATGTTCCTACTGGTCTCATTCTATTTTTCCTTCCAATTGGCTCTCTGTCCAATTATTCAGTGATCTAAAGTTGTTTGTGTCTGTTTTACTTAGTTTCTTGAGTCTTTGTTGTAGGGGGACACTGTTGTATCTATCTAAGCAGCCATCTTAACTGAAAACAATAATGTTCTATTTCTTGAAAGAGGTTTGGGTTATACAAGTCTGAACATTTGTCAAGATTGGTACTTTTAAAATAGTCCATTCCACTGTAAATAAATATTACCAAAAAAAAAAAAAAAAATCCCAAATAATGAACTCCAATTCATGATATGCATGCTGTAGTATCTAGGCATAAGTGTGCTGATCTCTTCAACTTGCTTTGAAATGCATCAAATATAAGATGGATTGATGGAGGGATAAAAAGATGGGGAGTTACATCAATACATAATAAAGCAAAGATCATACGGTGTTAACTGTGGTGAATATACAGGTGTTTACTGCAAAATTCTATCAAATTTTTATATGTTAAAGACGTTAACAATAATAGGTAGAGCACAGAACATTTTAAGAGCAGTGAAACTACTCCACATGATACTCTAGTGGTGGACAAGTGACATTATGCATTTGTCAAAATCCATAGGACTGTACTACCAAAGACTGAACACTAATGTAAATGGACTTTAGTTAATAGTAATGTGTCAGTTTGGTTCCTCAACTGGAACAAATGTACCACAAATGGAACAAATGTAAGATGTTAACAATAGGAGAAACTATGGGAGGTCCAGGGAGAGGAGGTATGTGGAAACATTCTGTACTTTCTCTGTGCAGTTTTCCTGTAAGCCTAATTCTGCTGTAAAAAAAAAAAAAAATACAGCCTACTAAAAAACAAAAATTCATAATAAAATGTTGGAGAAGGAAGGAAAAGAGGGAGGGCAGGGGGAACAGGAAGGTAGCTTTTCTTAGCCAAGCTCTGCATTTTGTAGAAGGGGAAACCAAGGCTTAGTAATGCCTAATCTCTCTGAATCTCATGTTTCCTCTTGCGATAAATGAGATAACAAAAATGTCTCCCTCACAGTTTCACTGGGAGGAATAAGTAGGGTCTGACAGTGACAAAGGACCCCTGGTGGTTTAATGGTTAAGCACTTGGCTGCTAACCAAAAAGTTGGTGATTTGAACCTATCAAATAATTCCACAGGAGCTCCTAGAGATCTGCTCCTGTAAAAATTACAGCCTAGAAAACCCTATGGAGCAGTTTTAGCCTGTCACATTGAGACAGGGAGAGAATCAAGTTGGCAGAATCAGCAGCCTCTGACTCAATATTCTTGAAATCCAAGCCTACATGTGGATCACCACAGAACTCTTGCTGCTGGTGCCAGAAAATTGCTTGTGATTAACAAGCCAGGTGCTTAGGCAAGATAAGGCTCCACTTCAAAACCCCTACAAGGAAGGTTGGGCAATCTACTTCCGTAGTGATACTGCCTCAGAAACCCAAGGAGAAGTCGCTATGAGTCGGGGCCGACTCGATGGCACACAACCACCACCACAACCACAAGCTTGACCAGTTGTAAAATGCTGATAAACCTTCTGAGTTGTCTCAAACTCCTCAGCAGGTACAGACATGCACAGTAAAATTCAATATGACCAACAAGTGACCTTCCACCAGAGGCAGTCAAGAGCAGGAGTCCCTTACCAGGACTTGAATCAGAGTCCAGAGACATCATTCATGTGCAGCATCCCAGAATAAGTCATGTCAAGCATCCTAGCAGCCTTCACGACAGATTCCATCTTTGTTCCAACAATCTTTGTGGTAGAATCCATCTTGGCTGCTTCCTGTATGCACAATCTGAACTTCATAACCCCACCTATGTCATGAATAAAGATGATGCTCTTCCCACTGAAAACCCCTTACAAACTTTAAGGATTCCTTTGTTTGGGGAGAAATTGGAGACTAATATAGGCAGAAACCCCTCTCTGACTTTTTCACAAGCCCCTCTCTATCTCCCCCTCATGAGCTCTTCCCTTTTTCTTTAATAAATTTTGGACATTTTGCATCTCCTGTTCAATTCTTTATCAGTAGAAGGCAAGGACCTCTTGCCTAGAAGGTTCCAGGTAAAAATATGGGGTCACTGTAGGTCACCTAACAATAGCAATGACATTGCCAAATACTCACAATGACTCTACTGAGTGAAGTGTCATAGTTCCACCCATTTTACAGATGAGTAATCAGAAACTCAGAGGGGCTAAGTCATATGCCCAAGGGCATGCACTAAAAAGGAGACAAAGGTCTAAGCCCTGAGACAAGTGAGGGCAGTGGATGAAGTATGGGGTGGGCAAAGCAGAAGAGCCCATGGCCCCTTCACTGGAGCAGCTCCAGGTCCTGGCCCATTCCCCAGACAGGCCCTTCTCAGCTCCCCGCACAGGCTGCTAAAGTGGATAGAGCGATCCTCTTTCCTGGGTTTTTGACAGGTCATCAGCCACTGGTATTTATAACTGTGCTCAATGTTCCCACAGAGCCCAGGGAACCTTCCCCTCTAATTGGCCAGCATTACCCAGTCTGAAATGATAGCAGCCACCCTCCTCCACAACTAGGGAAGTGGCTTTCAGGGGTGATGGAGAGCCTAGAAGCCTGGTTGCAGGTACCTGTGTGGTTCTGCCCTCCTGTGGTGGTTAAGTTTGTGTGTCAACTTGGCCAGACCTGGTTGAGTGGCTAGGCAGCTGGATGTAGTATTCCCCATGATGAGACTGGTAATCAGCTCCGTGGTGGAATCTACTGGGAGCAGCTGAGTAGCTGCCTTTAGGTATGTAGTCTGCTTCCTGTATATAAGAAACAGCTTTAGGCATGGTCTCTAGCTTATGGCACACTTGAACCCTGCATGTAGCTGTGTTGCTGTTCAGCAGCCTGCCATGCTCTGCCAACCTTGGGACTTTCAATGGACTTAAATTAATGGCCTGCTGTATGGTTCGGTAACATTGGGACTGTGCCATTTTATTTGTCAACCTTGGCCTTGTTAGCCTTAGCAGCCAGTAGCTGCCTGAGTGAAGAGATGTCTCTAGCTTCAGTAGGCTAGGAGCAAGAGGCAGAGCTGAAACTCAAGGTCGAGGGGTTTTCACATAGCCCATAGAGCTTGGCAGTTGAACTTGGACTTTTAGCCTACTGAACTGTAAGAGAATAAACTCTTGTTTGATAAGGCCATCCCATTCGTGGTATATTTCCTGTCAGAGTGGCACTAGGTAACCAAAACACCTCCCTAGCCCAGAGTTTCAGGAATATGTTCATTCTGTCTCTGTGTGTGTGTGTCTCTATCTCCTTTGTCTATTTCTCTTTCTCTATCTCTTTCTGTGTCTCTCTTATCTCTCTTCCTTCCTGTCTGCCTCTCTCTCTCTTTCTGTCTCTTTGTCTCTTTCTCCTTCTCTCTCTCTGTACCCCCTTCCCCCTCTCTTTCTCTCTTTCCCAGACTTGTCCTGAGGCCCCTGTGACCTTAATCTCAGGAACTCTATCTTGGCCAACATTTGCAGAGTACTCTACCCACACCAAGCACTTTACCCATCTGCACCCTCATTCACTCCTCAATGCATAGCTCTTATTAGATTCACCCTTTTTCTACTGGGGAAACTGAGGTTCAGAGACTTAAGTGAGTTGCCTATAGTCCCCCAGAAAGGAGTCAAGCCAGAACTCAAGTCCAGGAGCCCTAATTCCACATTCCTCACTCTCTCCAGAAGCAAGCATACTTCATTCACCTTGAATGCTGCTGCCAAGTGCCTGAGACCAGCCACAATCTCCCGTTGCAGTAGGCCAAGAGTACACTCAACTGTACATCAGAGTACTGGGTTTCTAATTCCAGTGCCAGCAAATGCTAGTCAGTGACACTTGCCTAGGTTTCTTAGCCTCTAAGCCTCAGTTTCCTCATCTATAAAGTGAAAGTGGTGCATACACATATGTTTAGAACAGCATTATTCACAATCGCCAAAAAGCGAACAGTCCAAATGTCCATCAAAAGATGGATGGATACACAAAATGTGGTCTATCCACACAATGGAATATAATTCAGCCATATAGAGAAATGAAGTTCTGATCCATGCCACAGCATGAATAGATGAACCTCAAAAACATCATACTGAGTGAAATAAATCAGACACAGAAGGTTACACACTGTATGCTTCCATTTATATGAATTGTCCAGAACATGTAAATCCATAGAGAGAGAAAGCATATTGGTAGTTGCCAGGAGCTGGTATGGGGTGGTGATAGGGAGAACAGGAGATTTCTTTTGAGGGTGATGAGAATGTTCTAAAATTGAGTGTGGTGATGGTTGCATAACTCTGTGAATATACTAAAAATCATTGAGCTATACACTTGAAAGGGGTGAATTGTATGCATGATATGTGAATTATATCTTAATAAAGCTGTTAAAATTGAAATGATAACAATAACTACCTCTTAATGTTTCTGGGAACATGAAATGAGATAATACAAGCAAGTGCTTAGCACAGTGCCTGGCACACAGTAAGCACCGAATAAATGCACCTACAACCTTACTGCTCAGAGTATGCTCTGTGAGCCAACAGCAGCACTCCTACACTTGTTAGAAATGCAAGATCTTGGCCATAATGGGACTGTATCAACAACTGAATGTTATCACTATCCCCAGGCCAAAGCTTAGGGTTTGGGAAGCACTGAGCTGCAATGATAGTCTATCATTAGTCTAGGGCAGTGGTTCTCAAACTAGAAAGTACATCAGAATCACTGAGGGTTTGTGAAAACAGTGTTGGGCCCACCCCTGAGTTCCTGATTCCACAGGTCTAGGGTGGGGTCTGAGATTCTGGATTTCTAACATCCTGGTTGATACTGGTGCTACCATCTGGAACCCCACTTTAAGAACAGCTGCTTTTTGGAACAAAGCTCTAAACTGGAAATAAGTTTAATGAGTCCTTAGCATATAAATGTTGTAATTAAAACCATAGATTCAGATGGATCACCCAACAAGTATGAAAAAAAAAAAAAAGTTCAGAACAGAGTCTAGAAAAACAATATCATTTAGGGGATTAGAAGATGAACTTGAGAAGACCAGAGCTAGAATAGGAAACCTGGACAAAATTATGGCATAGATGCCAAGGAAGATAAGAATTTCAAGAAAGATGAAGAAGTCAGCAGTGTCATTGCTTCATGAAAGTGCTCATTGGCCATGGTAATTTGGATATCATTGATAACCTTAGTGAAAGCAGCTTCGGAAAAATGTGGGCAGAATGGAAGTGGATTGGGAAGTGAATGGGAGGGAGTGTGTGAAAAAACAGACAATGAGAGTAAACAGCGCTCCCAAAACATTTGACCATGGAGAATAGTAAAGAATTTATTTGCCTTGTATTAAGGAGACTCTAGGATAGAATGTTTATGTTAAGGGAAAAGGTCAGGAGAGGGAGAGGGAAGGAAGGAATGGTAGAGAGGGGATGACTAATGGTTCTGGAGGAGATTGGAAGTTTGAGTGGAACATTAAGCCTTAAATAGGAGGGAGATAATTCTTCCCTGAAACTGGAAAGAATGGTATGAGTTGATGTTGATAAATTTGTAAGTGATGTGAAGAAAATTAAAGGATTTTTGGCCTAAAAAAAAAAAAAAAGCTGCTCTGGGGTCTTGAGAGTTGCCCAGTTCTCTCATCTGTGTGCTAACTCTAATAACGTGTGCCTGACTATCCCCTGCACCTGCGTGTCCCCTTGACTATGACCCACACAATAGCATGTGGAGGGCAGGCTTCTGGGTACCAACAGTCTCAACTTTTCAAGTCTTCACCCACAGGTCACATTCCAGACCAATCTCTGGAATGAGCTAAGATTTATAAAGTTTACCTGGTGGTCCCAGTGTGCACCCTTGGTGCTGCCCAAGGGGGAGACATCACCAGTAGTGCTTTATCTTCACCAGGGAGGGGAAACTGAGGCACAGGTATGACCAATGTGTCTCATACTTACACTGGATCCAGGTCTGGGACGTGAGGGCCCTGTTTCTGGGTCCAGAGCTCTTTCTGGATCTTTCCAGATCTTTCTGGATCTTACTGGACTGCTCTGGGTAGAGGAAGGAGTCAGGCCATTTTAAAGTTCTGGAGCCCTCTGGGCTCCAAATATGATAGAGATGAAAGGACTGGCAGAGGACTGGAACAAAGTGAAACAGAACAGGATAAATGAACCTTGACTGGTTCACCTCTCGGCCTACAGAAACCTCACCAGCACTCTGGCTGGCCTACCTGCCCTCTTATGAACAACTCCCACTAGAAATTCTCTCCTCTTCTGGGTGGTTGGGATTTTTTTTTCTCTCTCTCTCTCTCTCTCTCTCTCTTTATAGAACAATTTGTTCTATAAAGACTCTAAATAGAACTCTTTAAGACAGGATTTGGTTAAAGCCATTCTGTTTTTAATGGACTTAAGGCCAGGAGATAACATTCTGCAACTAATTGTCCATTAGTGCACAGGGAGTCCACCCTGTGGCTGGGTCATTATTCTTCTGCTGCTTATGGCTGGGTCCCCTGGGCCTGACTACTCGCCTGATGTTTTCAGCTCCCATTTACCTGGAAGACCAGCTGCTCTGATACACAGGATCCCTTCTCAGAGATCCTGTTCCCACTGGTCTTGTCAGGCCTCTCTCATGTTAAGCCCCCTTCCTGGGAAGCTGCTGGAAGATAAAGAGGAGCTAATAAGAAGGGAGATGTGCAGGGGGCTGGAAAGGCAGCACAAAGTGCAGGAGGATCAAGTTTCCCTTATAAATGAGTAAAATCTGGGGTGGCATCACACCATTCTGCCCAGGATCTGTGGCCCAAGTCTTCTGTCTGTCCTGTCCAAGCTATCCACAGGATAAATCCACAGGAGCAGCCACTGGTTCCTACTACCTCTTTGTGCAAATTAGAAAAGATACCCCTTTCTCCAGGAGTACAACTGGGAAGAAGAGCATAGGCTAACCTCAGCTCCCCTTGCTCTCTAAACCAGGCACCTGTGCAGTGCACAACTTGAACAACTGCATGTGGACATGCCTTGTCCTCCTGGCACCACGCATGACAGTGGACACAGCAAAGTTGGGCATTAGCTCATAAACCAGCCATGTGTGGTGCTCCATGCTCAGCACTGGAGATACAGCAGAGGACAGCCATAGTCTCTGCACTCCCAGAGTGCTGTCTGTGGGCAGAAACAGATGTGAAAATCACCACTTGCAACACAGGATGATGGTGCAATACACCTACTCCTTGCTTATTCACTAACTCATTATCTCACATTTTGCATTTATGACAACTTTGAAAAAATTCTCAGGCAGTGCCTCTGATGGTCTGGGCCCCATGTGGGATGTAGCCAGCCCCAGGAGTCCTCTGCAAGCCAATGCAAGCAATATGCCAGAGGCCCCACTGATGACCAGGCCATACAAGTGATGGTGGCCTACTGGCTGTGGGACGCTTTCTCCTGTTCATCTGTGATGTTTTGGTCTGGCCATGGAGGGTACAGGGCAACAGTGGGATGACAAAAACCACAAACAGGTGGGGGAGGGGGGTCAGGAGAAGGCCCAAAGATGCCACCGATGGGGGAAGGCGGAAAAGTAGGGGAGGAGGAAAGGGACCACATGAGGCTGTGATACCAGGGCAGACCAAGGATGGGCCAGTAGGATCCCTGCCCAGGGCAGGCAGTAGGTGTTAGGCAACACCCAACCACCACCACCACTGCTCCCAAATCTCACAGGCTCTGTGGTGGTAGGGAAGGCACGGTGGAAAGGGGAGCCCACTTTGCCACGTGCATCCCAAGACACACTAGGGAACTCAATGGGTGGTGAGTGAATGAGGGGAACACAGGATCCCAAGATGTAACATGGTCACCCCCAAACTCTTTTATGATGCTAATTTTGCATAAGACCTGGTCTTTGGAATCTAACCTGTTGGTAAGTGAAGAGTGGTATATTGTGGTGCTTTCACCTGGCCCATACCTTGGGCTGGGGACATTAGAATAAATTAGCATAAGCACTCTCATTTAATCCTCTCCACACAGCCCTGGATCCTAGAAACAGACCTGGCCCAGATGGCTCCAAGGAGACATACTAACAAAGCAGCTATTTACAATCTCTGGGTAGAGCAGATGGCACAATCAAGAGATGTCTGCCTCCAAGGCCCACAGCATAGGAACAAATTCACCCCCAGATCCTTCCCCAAATGTGTGACCCAAAACAGAGAGGGACAAGGGAGAGACACCCACTGGTTCCACTATATGAGGCTAAGTCATATTGGGAGAAATAAGGAGTGGTATGTATGTAGGCTTAGCACTCAGAGACACTGGCCTCCAAATATGTCTGCACTGCTGAGCTTCAGTTTCTTAATATGTAAAATGGAGGTAAGACCCTATCTCTGAGAGCTGGTGGAGAGGGTTGATGAGACACACAGGGATGACACTGAAACTGAGTGGAGTCAAAGTTCAGCCTGGATCCCCAGTTAAAGACAAATAAGTAAATGTAATAACTCAGTTACTTAAGAACTGAGTAGGATGAAACCTCAACTATTCCCCTACCCTGGTTAAGACAGATAAGACCCTAGTTGGAGACAAATAAGGACACATAATAACTCAGTTCCTTAAGAACAGAATGAAACGAAAAGTCAGTTTACACATTCTTTCCTGCTATTCCCCTAGAAATAGATGTCTCCTGAGACAGAACCTTGGCCCGTGGACACGCGCAGTAAGACAAACAGAAACATAGTTGCTGGGAACTGATAGTCTCCCTTCTGCCTAAACCCCTATCAGCTGATGACAGGAAGCTGGTGTGACTCATCTGGTATGCAAGAGCACTGCATTAAAAAAAACTGTCCCTTTAAACAGAGGTGAAAGAAATTTCAGCCAATCATCAATTACTTCTCACCCAAATTCCTGAAATTTTTATGAATATCCATAACCCCCTCTCCTGAAACAAAAACAGTAACGCAATTCAGATTCGGGGAGTCAGATTTGGGTACAGACCTGTCTCCTTGCATTGCCACTTTGCAATAAATAATTTTCTCTTCTCTTATTCACTCAGTGTGTAAACTGTTTTGGCCTGACTGTACACCAGTTACCTGATTTATGGTAAAGGTGGCACTACCTTTTATGATAGAGTGCAGTGGGAAAAGGGTGTTCTTTTCAATAATGAGGTTAAGTAAATTGGGTCTTCATATTTAAAAATGTGCATATCTTGATCCTGACCTCACATCATACACAAAAAGTCACTTCCAGATAGACTCCAAGGTAAACATGGGAGAATATCTTCACTATTTTGGAGAATGCAATCATTTCTTCAAAAGGACATTAAAATTGCTAACCATAAAGAGAAAAATGGTAAGTTAGACTAAATTATTTTATATAAAGAAGCTGTTTTGGTTGTCTAGTGCTGCTATAACATAACAGAAATACCTCAAGTGGTTGGCTTTAACAAACAGCAATTCATTCTTTTACAGTTTGTTGTTGTTAGGTCCCATCAAGTCATCTCTGACTCATAGCGACCCAATGCACAGCAGAATGAAACACTGCCCGATCCCGTGCCAGCCTCATGATCCCTGCTATACCTGAACCCATCATTGCAACCACTGTGCCAATCCATCTAGTTGAGGGCCTTCCCCTTCTTCATTGACCCTCCACTTTACCAAGCATGATATACTTCTCCAGGAAATGGTTCCTTCTGAAAACATGACCAAAGTAAGTGAGACAAAGTCTGGCCATTCTCGCTTCCAAGAAGCATTCCAGCTGCGCTTCGTCCAGGACAGATTTGTTAGCCCTTTCAGCAGACCATGGTACTCTTAGCATTCTTCTCCAACACTACAACTCAAAAGCATCAGCTCTTCTTCGGTCATCTTTATTCATTGTCCAGCTCTCACATGCATAAGGGGCAATTGAAACCATGGCTTGGTTTAGGTGGACCTTAGTCTTCAAGAAAACATCTTTGCTCTTCATCACTTGAAAGAGGTCTCTCGCAGCAGACTTGCCCAATGCAATACTTTGTCTGATGTCTTGACTGCTGCTTCCATTGGTGTTGATTGTAGAACCAAGTAATATGAAGTCCTTGACAACTTCAATTTTTTTCCATTTATCATGAAGCTGTTTATTGGACCAGTTGTGAGGACTTTTGTTTTCTTTATATTGAGTGTAATTCATACTGCAGACTGTAGTCTTTAATCTTCATCTGTAAGTTCTTCAAGTCATCCTCACTTTCAGCAAGCAAAGTTGTGTCATCTGTGTATCGCAGGTTGTTAATGAGTCTTCCTCCAATCCTGATGCCACATTCTTCTTCATATAAACCAACTTCTCAGATTATTTGCTCAGCATACAAGTTGAATAAGTATGGTGAAAAGATACAATCCTGATGCACTTCCTTCTTGATTTTAAACTATGCAGTGTCCCCTTGTTCTGTTCAAACAACAGCCTCCTGGTCTATGTACAGGTTCCTCTTGAGCACAACTAAGTGTTCTGGAATTCCCATTATTCTGAATGTTATCCATAATTTGTTATGATCCTCACAAATGCTTTTGGACAGTCAATAAAACGTAAGTAAACATCTTTCTGGTATTCTTTGTTTCAGCCAAGATCCATCTGACATCAGCAATGATATCCCTCATTCCATGTCCTCTTCTGAATCCAGCTTGCAGAAGGAAGCTGTCAAGATACTGCTGTAACTGTTTTTGAATTATCTCAGTCAGATTTTACTTGTACATGATATTAATGATATTGTTTTATAATTTCCATTTTCTGTGGGATTGCCTTTCTTTGGAATGGGTACAAATACAGATCTCTTCCAGTCAGTTGGCCGGTAGCTGTCCTCTAAATCTCCTGGCATAGTCAAGTGAGTGCCTCCAGTGGGTTTGTTGAAACATCTCAATGGGTATCCCATCAATTTCTGTAGGCTTGTTCTTTGCCAATTCCTTCAGTGCAGCTTTGACTTCTTCCTTCAATACCATTGGTTCTCAATCATATGCCACCTCCTGAAATGGATGAACACCCACCAATTCTTTTTGGTACAGTGACTCTGTGTATTCCTTCCACCTTCTTTTGATATTTCTTGCATCAGCCAATATTTTGCCCATATAATCTTTTAATATTGCAACTAAAGGCTTAAACTTTTCCTCAGTTCTTTCAACTTGAGAAATGCCAAGTGTGTTCTTCCCTTTTGGTTTTCTAACTCCAGGTCTTTGCTCATTTCATTATAGTAATTGGCTTTGTCTGCTTGAGCTGCTCTTTGAAATCTTCTGTTCAGCTCTTTTATCTTGTCATTTCTTCCATTTGCTTTACCTAGCTCAAGCAAGTTTCAGAATCTCTTCTGACATCTATTTTGGTCTTTTCTTCATTTCTTGTCTTTTTAATGACCTCTGGATTTCTTCAATGATGATGTTCTTGATGTCATCCCACAATTCCTCTGGTTTTCAGTCATTGGTGTTCAATGCATCAAATCTATTATTTAATTGGTGTCTAAACTCAGGAGGGATGTGATCAAATTCATATTTTGGCTCTCATGGACTTGTTTTAATTGTCTTTAACTTCAAGTGGAATTTGCATATGAGCAGTTGATGGTCTGTTCCACAATCAGCTCCTGGCCTGGTTTTGGCTGAAGAGATTGCACTTCTTTATTGCCTCTTGCCACTGATATAGTCAATATGATTCCTGTGTATTCCTTCTCATGAGGTCCACATGTGTAGCCATCATTGATATTGTTGAAAAAAGGTATTATCAATTAATAAGTTGTTGGTCTTGCAAAATTCTACCATGCAATCTCCAGCATTTTTTCTATCACAAAGGCCATATTTTCCAAATGCCAGTAAGTCTTCTTTGTTTCCAACTTTTGCATTCCAGTCACCAGTGATAATCAACACATCTTGATTGCATGTTCAGTCAATTTTAGACTGCAGAAGTTGGTAGAAATCTTCAATTTCCACGTTTTTGGCTTTAGTGGTTGGTGCATAGATTTGAATGTCTTCCTTGGAGGCATATGGATATTATCCTGTCACTGACAGCATTGTACTTCAGGACTGATCTTGAAATATTCCTTTTGACAAGGAATGCCACACCATCCCTCCTCAATTTGCCATTCCCGGCATAGTAGATCATATGTTTACCTGATTCAAAATGGCCAAAAGCAGTCCATTTCAGCTCACTAATGCCTAGGATATTGATCTTTATGCATTCCATTTCATTTTTTTTTTATTTATTATGGTTCATGTTCAATTGATCCTTTAATCATTATACAATGTCCTTCTTTGTCTCGTATGGTGGTTTTTGTCTTAAAGTCAATTTGATCAGAAATTAATATTGCCACTCCTGCTCTCTTACAGTTGCCAT
>NW_006921667.1:6935821-6951618 GCF_000298275.1 Orycteropus afer afer | reverse complement strand
AGCCAAGGGTGGTTCAGGCTCTTCTTGGTGGTTTTTTATCACTCGCCTGTTGTTGGAGATGGAGGAAGTCCATTTCATTTTTAACAACTTCCAATTTTCCTAGATTCCTACTTCATACATTTTGAATTAGTAATGGATGTTTCCATCTGTTTCTACTCATTTTGAAGGTGAAACACAGCCACATCAGCCAATGAAGGTCCTGAAAGTTTTACTCTATCCATATCATTAAGGTCGTCCCTACTCTGAGCAGTCAGCTCTTCCCCAGTCAAATTTTGAGTGCCTTCTGATGTTATGGACTCATCTTGTGACACTATATCAGACAATTTTTCAGGACTATTCATAAAGTTTTCCAATAATATATCAGACAGTGTTTCACTGCGATCCATAAGGGTTTCACTGGCCAATTCTTTGAGAAGTGGATGGCTTCTTCCTTCTTCTGAGTTTGTCTTAGCTCAGAAGCTCTGCTGAAACCTGTTCACCATGGGTAACCCTGCTGGCATTTTGCAACACTGGTGGCATAGCCTCCAGCCTTACAGTAACACATAAGCCACCACAGGACAACAAACTGACAGACAAGTTCATCTCCTTTTGTTGTTCCTAACTCCTCTGTGCCCACCTACCTTGGGCCCTGACCTTAAAATAGAGCCATCCCCAAGCAAAAAGCAGCCTGCAAGTCCCCTTCCCACCTACCTTGTGTCTCAGCCTTTACAGTTTTGAAGGCTAGAAGTCTGAATTCAGAGTGCCAGCTCTAGGGACTGGGTGAAGGTCCCTTGACCTTGGGCTTCAGCTCTACCTCTTGTTCCAGGCCCACTGGAGCTGGAAACTTCCTCTGACTCCTGCAGCTACTGGCTGCTGAGGCTGATGAACCCAAACTCCACTGGTAAAATGGCACAATCCCAAGATCAGCAGGCAACATGGCAGCCCACTTGTACGAGTTCAGGAACTTGAGATAAAGACTCAGCCAAATGCAGGATCCAAAATGTGCCAAAAAGCTATCAACCTTTCCAAAAGCTTCTCTACATATACTGGAAGCAGGCCATATCCCGAAGGTAACTCCTCTTCAGTTACTTAGCTGCTCATAGTAGATTCCATCACAGAGGTGATTACAATCTCATCATGGTGAATAACTACATCCAGCTGCCCAACCACTCAAAACAACTGCCTAGCCAAGCTGACACACAACCTTAAGTAACACACTTGCCTAGGTCACACAAAAAGGAAGGAGCAGAGCCAGGATTTGAACCCAAGTCTGGGCTGATTTCAAAACAAGCCCTTTGTCTTGAGATTGTCTTGGCTTAGTGTAGCTTAAATCTTTTATTTTAATGATGAGAACCTGAAATCCAGAGAGGCAACATGATCTGTTTCAGGTTACACATCTCAGGAACCCAAGACACACAATTCTCTTCATTTCCTCATTGAACTTTAGTTGTAACATTGGGCCTTTGGTCTCCCCTAGTGACAGAGGGATCTATACTCAATCTACAATCCAATTTCTGAAAGTCAGAAGATTTGGGCAAAATAGGCAGTGCCATGCCATTTGTGAAGCTACACCTCCATCATACCAAGTGCAAGCATGGGTCCAGCCCAGTTGCCTGGTAATACAGAGGCAATCCCCCACCACCACCCATTTTAGTTTTCTTATTTCTCCCTAATCTTGCAGCTGTGACTATGTTGCTACTTGGTTATCTTGGCCAGTAGAGTTATGAGCACATCTAGAGGGAGCCTCTAAAATCTCTTCAAGGTCACTCAACACAAGCCTGTCTTGAAGGGCTTTAGCTTTGTTTCTATAGTCTTAATTCTTGCCTTGCACTGGGTTTTACAGTGTGTTCTCAGTGCTAGGAACTTGTGCAAAATTACTTAGATGTTGGTATCCCTCCAACTGTCTTTGATCCCCTTGTTGGAGGGCTTTGAGCAATGGCTAGGGGATTGTCCCCCTAGCCCTTGAATCCCCTCGTTTCAGTAACAAAAACCATATTGAAATAGACACAATCTTGCTATTTCCATTCCAAAGTGGAACATTGTAATGGAGTTTCTCTCTCCCATTGTCATACGAGGAAATAACAATACAGATGAGAGTGGGGCACTCTCTACTAAAGAAGGCTCTGGTACATGAAAACTACTAGAACCATTTGAGGCAGACAGCATCATTTTCAGTGAATGGGGGGACTCCATTTTCATTTTCAGCAACACTGAGTCTGCAAGCAGCTGGACTGTGTGGAGCTTTCTGCACAACAGCTCCCAACACCAAACCTATAAACAGATCCCTTTGCATCTGGTCAGAAGGAAGCTAATACTATAACCTGTTTTCCTCCTTCCTAGGATAGCTGGTATCAACCAGGAATGAGTAAACCAACAAACCTCTAGGATTTCTGCCATGTCGTTCTGGTAACTTTGCTCTTTGTGCCAAACTGCTGTACCAGGGTTTGAGGTTTCCAAAAAGACACAGACCACAAATACTCTATTCCAAACAAAAAACCAAATGCACTGCTGTAGAGTCGGATCCCACTCATAGTGACCCCTCGATTTTCCAATCTGTTCCTATGATCCCAAGAGTTATCTTAAACCCTGAGGAGAAAGACACTTATTTTAAATCCTCATTCTTCCAGTTACTAGCTATGTGGTCTTGGGCCAGTTGCTGAACCTCTCTTAGCCTTGGTTTCCACCTTTACAAAATGACAGTCACTAACATGCGTGAAGATTAAATAAGAATACATGTGTGATAGTTAAGGTAGATAATTAAACAATTATGATGCAGTTATCCCTCATGATAAGATCTGATATAATGTAATTACTTCCATGATGATCTGCTATGAGCAGCCAATCAGCTGAAAGGGAGTTTCTTTCAGGAGGTGGCATAGCCAGCTTCCCATATACATGGAAAAGCCCTGACAAAACTCTTTTTTCGTTAGATCTGGATCCTGCATCCTCGTCTGAACTCTGGTTCTTGAACTTGAACCAGTAACCTACTATACTGCCTGCCAATCTTGGGATTGTTGCCTTTGCAGGCTGTGTGCCAACAACCTATCACCTTACCTGTTGATCTTGGATTCATTAGCTTCTAAAGTTAGGAGCCTGCTGTATTGCCTGCTAATCTTGCATTTGTCAGCACCTGCAGCTACATGAGTCAGGAGAACCCTCCAGCTTGACATCTGACTCATGGACTTGGGACTTGCCAGCCTCTAACAACTCTGTGACCCACTTTCTTGAGATGAATTCTTATCTCTCTCTCTCTCTAAGCTTCACTGGATTTGTTTCTCTAGAAAACCTAGCCTAAGACATTTCATACTGAGAGTGGTTCTGGAGAAGCATAATCATAAGGATGAGTTTTCTAAACTGGTTTCCAAGTCAGATTAGTCATAAAGGTACTGATAACTCTGCCTCCATTAGTAAAGAAAACCAAACCAATGGGACATTGTCTGAGGCATTACCTGAGGCAGATGCCTTACAAGACATTGCTGAATGTTCCTAGGAACCACTCCCACCAACCGTTGTTGCTTCTAGACTCATAACTAGGCTTAAGTCCCAGAGAGCCCCAAAAGTTGAAGTACAAAGTGTGACCCAGGAAGAAGAGGTACACTGCACTCCAAAGAACTGCTTGATTTTTCTAAATATTTTTCTAAATATACAAACAGAAACAAATAATCTCTGGTATATATCTATATCTTTTTTTTTTTTTTTTTTCAACCTATCTAGAAATTTTCCCTTCCCTGCCTGGGATATGTGTGAGGATGGCTATTAAGGGTGTGGGATGATGGTTCAAGGAATATAAAGTTGGATCAGTCTGAGTTTATAGATTTGGGCCCACTGAGCACAGAGTCTTCTTCATTCAATATTTAAGCTCAAGAGGTTAGGAAAATAGACATTACACTAGTCCATTACTTTGATGACATTATGCTGATTGAACCTAGTAAGGAAGAAGTATCAATGACTCTAGACTTATTAGTAAGACATTTGTGTGTTAGAGAGTGAGAAATTAACCCCGCAAAATTCAGGCACCTTCCACTTCAGTGATATTTCTAGGGGTCCAATGGTGTGGGGCATGTCAAAATAGTTCTACTAAAGTAAAGGATAAGTTATTGTATCTGGCCCCTGCCACAACTAAAAAGGAGGCACAATCTGGTGATTTTGGAGGGAACATAACCCTCATTTGAGTATGCTGCTCCAGCCTATTTATCAAGTGACTTGAAAACTTGTTAGTTAGTTAGTTTTTTTTTTTTTTTTTCCTTTCTACTTTTACTTTTATTGTGGTGAAAACATATACAACACATTCGCCAACATAACAATTTCCACATTTACAGCTCAGGGACATTGATTACATTCTTCATGTTATGCCACCATTACTGTTATCCTTTTCCAAAATATTCCACCACCTATTAGCATAAACTCAATGCTCCCCAAACAAAAGCTTCCTCGTTCCCTCTCCCTCCTACCCCTGATAACCACAAATAATCTCTGGTATATATCTTTTTTTTTTTTTTTTCAACCTATCTAGAAATTTTCCCTTCCCTGCCTGGTAACCACAAAGAAAATTTCTTTCTATGTATAAACCTTTCATTGACTTTTTACAATAGCAGACTAATACAGTATTTGTCCTTCTGTGATTGCCTTATTTCACTCAGCATACTGTTCTCCAGCAGCTCTGGTAGCGTAGTGCCTAAGGCACTTGACTGCTAACCAGAAGGTTGAGGGTTCAAACCCACCAGCCACTCCTTGGAAGGAAGGTTGGGCAATCTACTTCCATAGTGATACTGCATCGGAAACCCAAGGAGGGGTTGCTAGGAGTCAGATCCAACTCGAGGGCACATGACAACAACAACATACTGTTCTCCAAGTTCATCTGTTACGTGATGTTTCTCAGATTTTACATTATTCTTTAGAGTTGTATAGTATTGTATAGTATTCCGTTTTAGAGATAAGTCCTTTGCCCGATATGTCATTGCTGAATATTTTTTCACATTCTGTAGGTTCTCTTTTTACTCTTTCAGAGAAGTCTTTTGATGCGCATAAGAATTTAAACTTTAGAAGGTCCCAATCATCTAATTCATCTTCTGTTGTTTGTGCATCTTGGGTTATGCTTGATATTCTATTTATGCCATAAATTAGGGGCCTTAAATTTGTCTCTATTTTTTCTAGTTTTAGGTTTCACGTTTAAGTTTTTGATCCATCTGAAATTAGTTTTTGTGTATGGTGTGAGGTATGGCTCTTATTTCAGTTTTCTGCAATGGATATCCAGTTTTGCTGGCACTATTTGTTAAAGAGACCATCTCTTCCCCCATTTAATGGATTTCAGCCCTTTGTCAAAAACCAACCGACCATAGGTTGATGGATCTACTTCTGGGTTTTCAATTCTGTTCCACTGGTTTATTTGTCTGCCATTGTACAAATACCAGGCTGTTTTGACAACTGTGACTGTATAGTATGTTTTGAGAACCAGAAGCATGAGACCTCCTAGTTTGCTCTTCTTCAATAATGCTTTGCTTATCTGAGGTCTCTTTCCTTTCCATGTAAAATTAGCAATTGGTTTTTCCATGTCTTTAAAGAATGTTGATGTAATCTGGATCGGAATTGCATTAAATGTATAAATTGCTTTGGGTAATACTAACATTTTCACAATGTTCAATCTTCCTATCCAAGAACATCGAACGTTCTTTCATTTACATACATCTCTTACAGTTTATTGAAGCAGTGTTTTGTAGTTTTCTTTGTGTAGGTTTTTGTGTTCCTTGAAAGATTTATTCCCAAGTATTTTAACTTTGTGTAGCTATTGTAAATGGTACTGATTTCCTTATTTCCTTTTCAGAGACCTCTTTGCTGGTGTAAAGGAATCTAACTGATTTTTGTATGTTGATCTTGTATCCCACCACTATGCTAAATCTTTCAATAAGTTCCAATAATTTTCTTGCTGGGCCTCTTGGGTTTTCTATGTATAGGATCATATCATCAACAAATAGGGTAGTTTGACTTCTTCCTTACCAATTTGGGTGCCTTTGATTTCCCTTTCTTGCCTTATTGCCCTGGCTAGGACTTCTAATACAATGTTGAATAGAAGTGGTGATAGAGGGCATCCCTGTCTGCTTCCTACTCACAAGGGGAATGGTTTCAGTCTCTCTTCATTGAGAATAATCTTGGTTGTTGGTTTTGCATATATGCCCTTTTTTATGTTGAGGAATTTCCCTTCTATTTTTATTTTGCTGAGAGTTTTTATCAGGAATGAGTGTTGGCTTTTAACAAATGACTTTTCTGCCTCAATTGATACGATCATGATTCTTTTCCTAAATTTCACTTATGTGATAGATTACATTGATTGTTTTTCTAATGTTGAACCATCCTTGCATACCTGGTATGAATCCCACTTGGTCATGGTGTATTATTTTTTTGATATGTTATTGGAGTTTTTTTACTAGGATTTTGTTGAAGCTTTTGCATTTATAAGGGATATTGGTCTATAGTTTTCCTTTCTTGTGGTGTCTTTTCCAGGTTTTGGTATCAGGGTTATGCTTGCTTCATAAAATGAGTCTTGGAGAATTCCATACTTTTCTACATTCTGTAATAGTTTGAGTAAGATTGGTGTCAGCTCTTTGAATGATTTGTAGAATTCTCCAGTGAAACCATCTGTGCCAGGACTTCTTGTGTTGGTAATTTTTTTATGACCTGTTCAATTTTTCTTATGTTATGGGTCTGTTCAGATTTTCTACCTCAGTCTGTGTGACTTTAGGTAAGCAGTGTGTTTCTAGAAACTTTGTCTATGTCTTCTAGATTTTTAAGTTTGTTGGAGTGCATTTTTTCACAGTGTACTGATATTCTTTTTATTTCTGCTGGTTTTGATGTGACAGCACCCACATCATTTATTACTCATGTTATTTGCATCTTCTCCTTCTTTTCTTTGTTAATTTGCCAGCAGTTTGTCGATTTTATCTTTTCAAAGAACAAACTTCTAGTCTTGTTGATTTTTTTCTATTGTCTTTTATTTTGTTTCATTGATTTCTGCTCAAATCTTTATTATTTCCTTTCTTCTGGTGACTATAGGCTTTTTCTGCTGCTCTTTTTCTAATTGTTGGAGATGTTAGGTTAAGGGGTTGATTTTGGCTCTTTCTTCTTTTTTGATGTGTGCATATATTGCTGTAAATTACTCTCTGATCACTGCTTTTGCTGTGTCCCACAGATTTGGTATGTTGTGTTTTCATTCTCATTTGATTCAAGGAATTTTTTTAATTTCATTTTTTATTTCTTCTATTACCCCGTCATTTTTAAGGAGGGTGCTATTCAGTTTCCATGTGTTTGTTCTTCTTCCCTTGATCTTCCTACTGTTGATTTCTAATTTTATAGTACTGTGATCTGAGAAGATGCTTTGCAGTATTTCAGTGTTTCAAAATGTATTGAGGCTGACTTTGTGGCCTAACATATGGTCTATCCTGGAAATGTTCCACGTGCACTGGAAAAGAATGCATATTTTGCTGTTATTGGATGGAGTGCTCTGTGGATGTCTATAACATCAAGTTGGTTGATTGTATTGTTTAGTTCTGCATCTTGTTTTATTTTCTTCTAGTTGTTCTTACTGGAAGTGGTGTATTAAAGTCTTCTACTGTTACTGTGAAATCATTTATTTGTCTTTTCAATTCTATTAAAGATTTATGTATTTTGGGGATTTTTCATTGGGTGCGTTGATACTTACGCACCCAATAAATGTTATGTTCTCTCGTTCAATTGATACTTTAATCATTATACAATGCCCTTCCTTGTCTCTTATGGTCATTTTTGTCTTCAAGTGTATTTTATCAGAAATTAATATAGCCACTACTGCCCCTTGGTTGCCATTTTCTTGGTATATCTTTTTCCAACCTTTGATTTTCAGTCTATTTTTGTCTTTGTCTTAAGTGAGTCTCTTGTAGACAGCATATTGATGGATCATGCTTTCTTATCCAGTCTGCAACTTTCCATCTCTTGAGTGGTGCATTTAATCCATTTACATTCAGTGTAATTATTGACAAGTATGCATTTATTGATGTCATTTTGTTATTTGTTTTTTAATGGTGTTGCTGATTTCTTTGTTCCATATAATTTTCTGTGGTGAGCTCATTTTGTTTATGATCATGTTATCATCTCCTTCATCGTTACTGTTATAGTATTTGCTAAATATTTGGGCTCATCCTTTTTCTTATTTTGATGTGAAGGTTTATTGTTTTTCTTTGAAGTTACCCTGTGATTTATTATTTTCTTCCCAAGTTTAAAACAGTGTGTTCTATCTTCCAATTGTCTTGACTTCCCTACCATTTAGAATGTAACTACACTGTCTATTCTCTCTTTTTGGTTTGTAGTTTTCCTCATTTACCAATTGATGTCTATAGTTCCCTGTTACAGTATTGTAAGCTTATTTTACTTTGGATACTACTATTACTAGGGTGGTTTCTGGGTTATATCATCATGTGTGTTAATCATTTGTTGTTGTTTGCTTCTGTTGGTTCTCTTTATCAGAAGGACTCCCTCTAAGATGTTTTGTAAAGTTGGTCTGGCTTTAACAAATTCCCTTAATTTCTGCTTATCTGCAAATCTTCTAATTTCACCCTCATATTTGAGGGACAATTTTGTTGGGTATCTAATTCTTGGTTGGAGATGTTTCTTTTCAGGGTTTTATATATATCATCCCATTGCCTTCTTGTCTGCATGGCTTCTGCAAAGAAATCAGAGCTTAGTCTTATATGTTGCCCTTTATAGGTAACTTTTCATTTTTTTCATGCTGCTTTCAGGATTTTTTCTTTGTCTTTGGTTTTGGTGAGCATGATTATGATATGTCTTGGAGATTTTCTTTTGGGGTCTATCTTGTTTGGGGTTCATTGAACTTCATGAATGGATATATTTATTCTCATCTCTCATCATATTAGGGAAATTCTTTTCCAACAAGTTTTTGACAATTTTCTCTGTGGTTTTATCCATCTATTCCTGTTCTGGAATTCCAATTACATGTAGTTTACTCTTCTTAATGGTATCTCACATGTATCTTAGGCTTTCTATGCTTTGTTTTGATCTTTTGTCTGATTAATCCCTTAACAAAGTAGCATTAAGGTATTTGCTTTCAATCTCATTAATTCTGTCTTCCATTGATTTGATTTGACTCCTTTACCCCTTCAATGTTTTATCTATTTCTGAAATCTTAGCATTAATCTTCTGGATTTCTGTTTGCTGTTTTTGTATCATTTCTAATTTTTTGTTTGTTTTCTCAATTTGTTCTTGTACTGTTTTCCTAAATTGTTCTTGAATTTTGTCTGTGTTTTCCTTAATTTTGTCAGTGTTTTCCTTGATCTGTCTTTCAATTTATTGAAGGTACTCAAATATAATTCTTTTGAATTTCTTATCAGGGAGTTCTAAAACTGCTTTTTCCTCAAGGATGTTTTCTAGATTTGTATCCTGGTCCCTTGTTTCTTCTATTTTATCTTGTTTCTTTGTGTGGACTGTGATGATGTGTTGTCTCCAAGACAATGTGGTGATGTTATATTTATGTTTAATGTGTGAATGAGAATAAGAGTGTGTGCACAGAACTCTGTTAGCTGTTTGTAAGGAAAAGCTGGGGGTTGAGCTGTTATTGGCTGCTATTGGCTGCCATCTATCATTGGTCAGCTGGTGCAAAAGCAAGTAGTGGCCTTCACTTAGTGGGTGGGGCTTCAAGAGTTGCAGGTATGGTTAGGTTGTGTTGGAATAGCTGCTGTCTTCCACTCAGTTGGACAAAGAAAAGAAAAGAACCACCACAAAAACAAAAACAACAGAACAAAAAACTCAAACTTCATAAACAGGAACAGAAAGAAAGAAATGCAATAAATGAGAAGAAAATACTTCAAAATATATTTTTTAAAAAAGGACAAAAGAAAGATAATGAGAAAAAGAGAAACAAAAAGCCACAATATCTGGGGAAGGAGGAATTAGAGAAAGAGCAAGAGTAAAGACTAATAAAGAGAAAATGGGGAACTGGAAAAGGAAAAACAAGGGATGGGAAGAACCAAAAGAAAGAGAGAGAAAAAAAAAAAAGGAACTATGAAAAGGCAAGAGAAGAACAGAAAAAAACAAGAACCCAAGATGGGGGGTGGGGGTGGGGAAGAATGGAGAAAGATAAAAAGAATAATTTAAAAACAAACTATCAAAAACAAAACTGTGGGGTGCAGGGCATAGCACCCAGACTCTGTCAGGGCACAGACTGGTCAAGAAGGTGGGTGGAGGTGGGGGACAGCCACATGTCAGTTCACCAAGACTATGTGGGTTATAAGAGTAACAAGGGGAATATCGTACCTCACTAGTTGCCAGCCTCCAGTGATGCCATCCTTGCCTTCCTTATCAAGTGGAGCCCACTCCTATGTCTCCTATGTTGCAGACCAGATAAGTATACCACTTGGTTGTACTCAAAATGGTCACACCTTCCACTTGTGAATATTTAAAATGGTTGTGCCCTCAGGACAGCTACTGCAGTCCACAGGTCTGTTTGCCTCCTTTTTCACTGTTTTCCTTTCTGGTTGTCAGGAACCAATTCAGTCCTTGCCTATGCAGTCTTCAGTGAGCAGAGCCAATTCTTAGATTGCTACTGGGGTCTATTCAAAGTGACTGTGCCCTCAGGACAGCCAGCAGTCTGCAGCTCCATTTGTATCCTTACTCACTGTTTTTATTCAGGTTCTTCTACAGCAGGTATTTAACCCACTTCTTTATCCTTACCTTAAAAAAAAAAAAAAAAAGCTGTTAGTTTTGAGTGGGGCCCAGAACAGGAAAAGGTTATGCAACAGGTTCAGGCTGCCATGCAAGCAACTCTACCACTTTGGCCATATGATCCAGCTGATCCAATAGTGCTTGAAGTGTCAATGGCAGATAGAGAAGCTGTTTAGAGTCTTTGGCAGGCCCCTCTTGGTGAATCACAGCAGAGACCCTTAGGATTTTGGAGCAAAGCCCCGCCGTCCTATGCTGGTAACTATTCTTTTGAGAAACAGCTTTTGGCTTAATATTAGGCCTTGTTGTTGTTGTTGTTGTTATGTGCCATCAAGTCGGACCTGACTCATAGTGACCGCTTCTTGGGTTCCCGAGGCAGTATCACTACAGAAGTAGATTGCCCCATCTTCCTTCCGAGGAGTGGCTTGTGAGTTTGAATCACCAGCCTTCTGGTTAGCAGTCAAGTGCCTTAGGCACTATGTTTGGCCTTAGTAGAGACTGAATGTCTAATCATCACCACCAAGTCACAATGTGGCCTGAGCTGCTGTTTTACCTAGTGCTGCTCTGACAAGAATATACCACAAATGGGATAGCTCTAACAAATAGGAGTCTATTCTCTTACGGTTTGGAGTCTTTAAGTCCGAGTTCAAATTGCCAGGCTCTAGGGTCTGGGTGAAAGCTCCTCAACCTTGGGCTTCAGCTCTGCCTCCTGCTTCTGACCCACTGAAGCTAGAGGCCTTTCTTGACTCAGAGAGCTGCTGACTGCTGAGGCTTACAAGCTCAATATTGACAAGTAAAAAGGGACAGTCCCAATGTTACCAAACCACATGGCAGGCCATTAATTCAAGTCCATTGAAAGGTTGGTAGAGTATGGCAGGCTGCTGAACAATGACACAGTTACATGCAAGGTTCAAGCATGTAATAAGCTAGAGACCATTCATTCCCAAAGCTGTTTCTTATATATGAGAAACAGACCACATACCCAAGGCAGCTACTCTGATTCCTCCACGGAATTAATTACCAGTCTCACCACGGGGAATAACTACATCCAGCTGCCCAGCCACTCGACCAGGTCCAGCCAAGTTGACACACAAACTTAACCAGCACAGCTGCCAGTCATGAACTGGGTGTGGTCTGGCCGACAGAGTTATAAAGGTGTCTGTGCACAACAGAACTCCATCATTAAATGGAAGTGGTATATAACAGATCGGTCTTGAGGAGGACTTGAAGGCACAAGTAAGTTGCATGAGGAAGTGGCCCAAATCCCTATGGTCTCCACTCCAGTCATACTACCTTCCCTCTCACAACTCCATCTATGGCCTCATGGAAAGTTCCTTATGATCAGTTGACTGAAAAAGAGAAAACTCATGCCTCATTTACAGATGGTTCCATGTTATCACAGAGTGCAAGTACCACTCAAAAGTGGATAGCAGCACCACTGCAGCCCTTTTCTGGGACCTCCCTGAAGGACAGTGGTGAAGGAAAATTCTTGCAATGGACAGAAGTCCAAGCAGTGTATCTGGTTGTTCATTTCTCTTGGAAGGGGAGATGGCCAAATGTGTAATCGTATACTAATTCCTGGGCTGTGGCCAATGGTTTGGCTGGATGGTCAGGGACTTGGAAGGAATATGTTTGGAAATTTTTGACAAAGAGGTATATGGCTGTCTGAATGGTCCAAAGAAGTGAAGATATTTGTGTTTCATGTGCATGCTCACCCAAAATGTTACCTCAATGTTCTGGTTACCTAGTGCCACTCTGACAAGAATATACCACAAATGGGATAGCCTTAACAAACAGGAGTTTATTATCTTACAGTTCTGGAGGCTAGAAATCCAAGTTCAAAGTGCCAAGCTCTAAGGGCTGGGTGAGAGCCCCTCAGCGTTGGGCTTCAGCTCTGCCTCCAGCTCCTGGCCCAC
This sequence comes from Orycteropus afer afer, assembly GCF_000298275.1. Classification (NCBI taxonomy): domain Eukaryota; kingdom Metazoa; phylum Chordata; class Mammalia; order Tubulidentata; family Orycteropodidae; genus Orycteropus; species Orycteropus afer. The sequence continues at coordinate 6,939,022 of NW_006921667.1, read as the reverse complement.
TGAAGCTAGAGGCTTTTCTTCACTCACACAGCTGCTAGCTGCTGAGGCTACCAAGCCCAAGGTTGACAGGTAGAAAGGCACAGTTCTGATGTTACCAAACCACACGGCAGGCCATTAATTTAAGACCATTGTAAGCCCCAAGGTCGGCAGAGCATGGCAGGCTCTGAACAATGACACAGCTACATGCAGGGCCTAAGTGTGCCATAAGCTAGAGACTATCTTCAAGGCTTCTTATATACAGGAAGCAGATCACATGCCTAAGGCAGCTACTCAGTTGCTTGTGGTAGATCCTACCATGGAGTTGATTGACAGTCTCATCATGGGGAATAACTACCACCACTGCCCAGCCACTCAACCAGGCCCAGCCAAGTTGACATACAAATTTAACTACCACACTCAAAAAAAGGAGAATTGTGACAATCAAGTGGATAGGGCAACATGTTCAGTGGACACCAATCATTCTTTTTCTACTCCTGTCATTTCCCAATGGGTTCATGAACAAAATGGCCATGATGGCAAGGATAGAGGTTATGCATGGGCTCAGCAATATGGACTTCCATTCACTAAGGCCGACTAGACTACAATTACTGCTGAGTGCCTAGTCTGCCAGCTGGAGAGAGCAACACTGAGTCCACAACATAGAACCATTCATTGGAGCAATCAGCCAGCAATTTGGTGACAGGTTAATTAATTGCATCACTTCCATCATAGAAAGGGTAGCATTTTGTTCTTACTGGAACAGACACTTACTTGGATATGGATTTCTCTTCCCTGTGCTCAATGCTGTGCCAAAACTACCATCCCTGGATTTATGGACTGCCTTATCCACTGTCATGGTATCCCATATAGCATCACCTCAGATCAAGAGACTCACATCACAGCAAATGAAGTGCAGCAATAGGCCTTGTTATTGTTGTTGTTAGGTGCTGTAGAGTTGTCTCCGAGTCATAGCGACCTCATGCACAGCAGAACGAAACATCACCTGGTCCTACGCCAGCTCTACGATCCTTACTATACTTGAGCCCATCGCCACTGCCACTGTGTCAATCCATCTCGCTGAGGGCCTTCCCCTCTTTTGACGACCTTTCACCTTACCAAGCACAACATCCTTCTCCAATGAATGAATGGTCTCTTCTGACATCATGACCAAAGTAAGTAAGACACAGTCTGGTCATTTTTGCTTCCAAGGAGCATTCTGGCTGCACTTCCTCCAGGACAGATTTGTTAGTTCTTTTAGCAGTCCATGGTATTTTCAGCATTCTTTGCCAACACCACAACCCAAAAGCATCGACTCTTCTTCAGTCTTCCTTATTCATTGTCCAGATCACACATGCATATGAGGCGACTGAAAATACCATGGCTTGTGTCAGGCGCACCCTAGTCCTCAAGGAGACATCTTTGCTCCTCGGCACTTGAAAGAGGTCTTTTGCAGCTGACTTGCCCAGTACTCTACGTCGTCTGATGTCCTGACTGCTGCTTCCATTGGCATTGATTGTAGAAACAAGTAATGTGAAGTCTTGGACAACTTCAATCTTTTATTCATTTATCGTGATGCTGCTTATTGGTCCAGTTGTGAGGATTTTTGTCTTCTTTGTATTGAGATGTAATCCATACTGCAGACTGTGTTCCTCAATCTTCATCTGTAAGTGCCTCAAGTCATCCTCACTTTCAGCAAGCAAAGTATCATCAGCGTATCTCAGGTTGTTAATGATTCTTCCTCCAACCCTGGTTTTGCCCATAGAATCTTTCAGTATTGCAACTTGAGGCTTAAACTTTTTCCTCAGTTCTTTCAGCTTGAGAAATGCCAAGCGTGTTCTTCCCTTTGGGTTTTCTAACTCCATGTCTTTGCACATTTCATTATAGTAATGGGCTTTGTCTGCTCAAGCTGCTCTTTGAAATCTTCTGTTCAGCTCTTTTATCTTGTCATTTCTTCCATTTCCTTTGGCTGCTGTGAACTCAAGGGCAAGCTTCAGAGTCTCTTCTATCATCCATTTTGGTCTTTTCTTTTTTTTTTCTCGTCGTTTTAAGGACGTCTTTCATTCATTCTTATTTATTTATTTATTTATTTGGTGATTTGGGTGAAAGTTTACAGAGCAAATTCACTTTCCATACAGCAGTTCACACACACGTTGTCTCATGACATTGACTACACTTTACCCCAATGCAACAGCTCCCCTTCCACTTTCTCCCAATACTTACCTCTTTTCTGTGTCCATCCCTCCATGCACTCCTGCCCCCTGAGTTCTCTACCTGTGCATAAACAGTCCTTCTTTCTCCCATGATTGTTCTCTCCAAGGAGTGTATCTACCTCAGATAAATGTTCACCTCATATGCCTGTCTTTTGTTTGGCTGGAAGCCAGAGGTGTGGGTTCAATTCCAGACCTGAAGGGCAGCTAGGGGCCATTCCTTTTTTTTTATTTTCTTTCCAAATGATTTTGAGTTTTGTTCTACATTGTTTCCCCTCTCTATCCAGGATCTCCTACATAGAGCCCCCTCTGAGTGGTTGACAGTGGTAGCTGGGCACCATCTAGTTCTTCTGCTCTCACAGTCGTATAGGTTGCGAATCGCATGGTGTACCAGTAACTAGGACTAATTGTTTCCATGAATCTTTGGTTTTCTTCACTCTTCTTTGCTCTGGGTGAGGAGAGACCCATCGTTGCATCTAGATGGCTGCTTGCAAGCTTTTAAGATCCCAGTCACTACTTGTCAAAGTAGGAGGTGGAACAATGTTTTGTGTAGTATGTTATGCCAATTGAGCTTGATGGCCCCTGCAACTATGGTCCTGAGCCCACAGGTTCAACTACTCGCTCCCTCTGGGTAGCTGGCTGTGACCAAGAAGTGACTACAACCTTGTCCCTTGTTAGCTCTACTATACACCTGGGAATTCTTATAAAACATACAAATACACTTGTAGGACCATTGTCTGCCATCCTTATACATGGACTTGGGTACACTCCAAGATTGCATAGACATACCTAATAGTTCAGCCTGTCCACTCATCTATCCACTCATATATCCATGTTTGCCTTTACAGACAGTGCAGTACTGTGTGTGCAAAAGGGTTCATCTTTGTTGTCTATACCTCCCATGTACCTCTCTATGTCTTCCTCAATGCCACCATGTTGATCACTCACATTTGGTACATTGCCCTTCTCTTCACCCAAATCAATACTTATCTCTACCTACCTAACAGTGTTCCTT
>NW_006921667.1:6929987-6934396 GCF_000298275.1 Orycteropus afer afer | reverse complement strand
ACAACCTTGCCCCTTGTCAGCTCTACTATACACCTGGGAATTCTGATCATTCACATAAACTTGTAGGACCATTGTCTGCCAACTCTATATATGTACTTGGATACACTCCCCATTTCATAGATATACCTAATTGTACAGCCTGTCCACCCATCTATCCATCTATATACCCATGTTTGCCTTCATTGACAATACAGTACTATATGTGCAAAGGGGTTCATATTTGTTGTCTGCACCTCCCATGTATCTTTCTATGTCTTTCTCATCCTCAATGCTGTCATATTGGTCACACAGATTTGGTTCATTGCCCTTCCCTTCATCCAAATCAATACTTATCTCTACCTATCTAATAGTGTTTCCTCCCCTCCCCTCCCACCCCTGGAAACCAACATAGAAAATTTCCTTCCATATATAAACCATTCCTTGACTTTTACAATAATGGACTATTAATATAATATTTGTCTTTCTGTGATTGACTTATTTCAATCATTATGCATTTCAGCATAATGTCCTCCAAGTTCATCCATTTTATGCAGTGTTTTGCAGATTCTACATTATTCTTTAGGGTTGCATAGTATTCCATTGTGTGTATGTACCACAGTTTGGCTATCCATTCCTCAGTTGATGAACACCTACATTGTTTCCAATTTTTTGCTGTTCTAAATAGTGCTGCGCTGAACACGGTTGTGCATATGTCTGTTCTTGTCATGGCTCTCAGTTCTTTAGGATATATACTTAGTAATGGAATGGTTGGGCCAAATGGTATTCTATTTCCAACTTTTTAAGAAATTACCATACTGCTTTCCACAGTGGTTGTACCATTTTACAGTCCCACCAACAGTGTATGAGAGTCCTGATCTCTCCGCATCCTCACCAGTATTTGTTATTTTCTGTCTTGTTGAACTTTGCTGTTAGTGCTGGGGCAACATGGTATCTCTTTGGTCTTTTAATTTACGTCTCTCTCTGCCTTGGTAGCGTAGTGCCTAAGGCACTTGACTGCTAACCAGAAGGCTGGTGGTTCAAACCCACCAGCCACTCCTTGGAAGGAAGGTTGGGCAATCTACTTCCATAGTGATGCCACCTTGGAAACCCAAGGAGGGGTCACTATGATTCAGGACCAACTTGATGGCAAATAACAACAACAACAACAACAAATGGCTAATGATCATGAGCATTTCTTCTTATGTTTGTTGGCTGCTTAAATATCCTCCTTGGTGAAGTGTCTACTCATATATTCTGCCCGTTTTTTAATTGTTATTGAGATGTTGGAGTTTTCTATAAATTCTGGAGATAAGTCCCTTGTCAAATATGTCATTCCCAAGTATTTTTTTCTCAATCTGTAGGTTCTCTTTTGATTCTTTTGGAGGAGTCTTTGGAAGCACATAAAAATTTAATTTTTAGAAGGTCACATTCATCTAGTTTCTCTTCTGCTGTTTATGTATTTTGGGATATGCTTGATTGTCTATTTATGCCATATTTAGGGCCCCTAAATTTGCCCCTAGTTTTTCCTTGAGGAACTTTCTAGTTTTAGGTTTTAAGTCTTTGATCCATCTGGAGTTCATTTTTGTGCATGGTGTGAGGTACAGATCTTGTTTCATTTTTCTGCAAATGGATGTCCAGTTTTGCCAGCACCATTTATTAAATAAACATTCTCTTCCCTGTTTAATGGATTTTGGGCCTTTGTCAAAGATCAGCTGACAATAGGTCAATGGATCTATTTCTGGGCACTCATTTCTATTCCATTGGTCTATGTGGCTGGCATTGTACCAATACCAGGCAATTTTGACTACTATGGTTATATAGTAGGTTTTGAGATCAAGCAGTGTGAGACCTCCTACTTTGTTCTTCTTCTTCAATAGTGCTTTGCTTATCCAAGATCTCTTTCCTTTCCATATAAAGTTAGTGACTGATTTTCCTATATTCTTAAAAAATGTTGATGGGATCTGAATTAGAATTACATTGAATGTATAGATTGCTTTGGGTAGAACTGACATTTTCACAATTTTCAATCTTCCTATCCATGAGCATGGTATGTTCTTCCATTTATGTAGATCTTTTATGGTTTCTTGGATTAGCCTTTCATAGTTTTCTTAGTTCTTTTCTTTTGTGTCCCTGGTAAGATTTATTCCCAAGTATTTTATTTTATTTTTGTAGCTATTGTAAATGATATTGATTTCCTTATTTCTTTTTAGTAATCTCTTTGCTGGTGTAGAGGAATCCAACTGATTTTTGGATGTTGATCTTATATCCTGCGATGTTGCTAAATCTCTCAATTAGTTCCAGTAGTTTTTTGATTGAGTCTCTTGGGTTTTCTAGGTATAGGATCATATCATCATCAAATAGGGATAGTTTGACTTCTTCCTTACCAATTTGGATGCCTTTGATTTCCCTTTCTTGCCTTATGGCCCTGGGTAGGCCTTCCAGTAAAATGTTGAATAGAAGTGGTGATAGAGGGCATCCTTGTCTGGTCCCTGTTCTCAAGAGGAATAGTTTCAGTCTCTCTCCATTGAGAATAATGTTGACTGTTGTTTTGGCAGAGGTTCTCTTTATTACATTGAGGAATGTCCCTTCTATTCCTATTTTGCTGAGAGTTTTGATCAAGAATGGGTGTTGGGGAGTTCAAAATGGAGTTGAGCTAGTGAGCAGCAATGCTTTATCCCTCTGGCATTTAAGGTCTTGGAAAACTAGCCACAACAGTTTAAATCAGGAATTTCACTGCTCTGAACAGCTCACAGATTCAGAGTACATCAAACATGGAAGAGCAGAATTAGAGGAAAATCACAGGAAGATTATTTAGCAAGGAGCTACTGGAGGAGGATGGATGGGCACCCAAGAGAGGCATTGGAAACTCTTCTGGAAGAATCACTGTGTGCCGGGCTAGGGTACCTGCCTGAGATCCCCAAGCCAAGAGGGAGGACGCCTTATAACAGCTTACCAGTGACCACTCTAATATTCCGGTGGGCAGCGGCAGAGACCTGCCTCCAGCAGCTCATCTTGATTTTTTGGAGGTAATTTGGGTCTCCTGTGTGCTGGCTGTGGGCTCGGACACCTCTGCTGAGATTTGGAGGAAAACTTACTGTTGCAACAGGAAGAGTAGCTCCCTCCCCTCCCAGCGGGTCACAGAGTAGACTGGAGTCAGACTGGAAAACTTCGTGCTTTTCTTGTCACAGAGATTGGGACCGCAGGTCAATAGCAGGTACTCCCCTGACCCACAGCTCAAACTGCATGCATCTTTGGCACTACATCTGGGCGGTATCACAGACAAACTCCCGAGAGCCAGCCATTAGCGATCTGGCGGGATTATGTCAGCACCATGGACAGACGGAACAGGGAGAGGGAAGAAACCGCACTCCCGGGATTTTTGCCTTGGAGCCGTTCGTTAGCTCTGTGGGGCCGTGGAGGCGGGATCTTTGAGTGTGCCTGATATTGGCGGAAATTTGTGACGCTCTAACAATAAGAATCTTTCCTGAAGTTGAGCTGTAGGCTTGCAAATAAATGTCATCAAAAATAGCCTGCTCAAAGCCCTAGAAACTGACCCTAGCAACACCAAGCTTTCCTTCTTCTGCTCCCACCCTCTCTGCTAATATCTTCACTCACTCAATAGAAGAAAACATATTCATCCAATTACCATAAAACCTCACACTTTGAACTCTAAACCCTCTTTATGACAAACAGAAACACATATCCACACTACACACAGTGATTCTACCACCACAAAGAAAACAGCATAGTGACCCAACACACTTGAATAAATGTGTGTTTTTAGCTTCACTTTTTCAAACTATTAAACCATAAAACCAAGACAAAACAAATCAATACGTAACCAGCAGCTAGTGACAACCTAAAGAGATAGTGCTTTACCAGATTCCAGGGACTTAAGAAGAGGTTCTGCTTTCCAGTAACCCCAATAACTCTCCAGGAGTGCACTTTACGACTGAAGAGGTCCTAGTCTACACGTTCTTTTCTTTTCTTTTTTTTTTGTCTCTCTCTCTCTCTTCTTTCTCTCATGGTTAACCCAGTCCCTTGTTGTTTTTTGTTTGTATTGTTTTGTTCTGGTTTTGCTTTTATTTTCTTTTGTATTGTTGGTTTGTTTCTTTGTTCATTTTCTTTATTCATTATTCTCCTTCTCAACTTTTTTACTCTCAGTGACCTATCCCCAGATATTGCAGATTTATCAGTTTTCTTCTTCTTTTCCCCCCTTTTTTCTTTTTTTGGGTTACTGGTCCTCTGTGACTTCAGCATGTATTTTTTGTCCATGTGCTTTTAGCTTTTTTGATGGTTATTCAATTGTAATTTTTGCCTAACTGACTGGGAGACAGCAACAGTCCTCATAAGATACAAGTAAACCCACACCTCCTGCAACTTCACTTACTGAGCAAGAGGCAGCACCTCCTTCTCCACCAATGGGCCAA
>NW_006921667.1:6911617-6924192 GCF_000298275.1 Orycteropus afer afer | reverse complement strand
CTCTTGTAGACAGCATATTGATGGGTTTTGTTTTCTTATCCAATCTGCAACTCTCTGTCTCTTGAGTGGTGCATTTAATCCATTAACATTCAGTATAATTATTGACAAATATGAATTGGTTGCTGTCATTTTGTTATGTGTTTTTTCATGGCATCCCTGGTTTCTTTGTTCCATATTATTTTCTTTGCTGAGCTCATTATGTTTATGGAACATGTGATTATTTCCTTCATTGCTGTTCTTTTAGTATTAGCTAAATATTTATGCTTGTCTTCTTTTTTATTGTGATGTAAAGGTTTATCATTTTTCTTTGAGGTTACCCTGTGATTTATAATTTTCTCCCTGAGTTTAGAATAGTTCATTCTATCTTGCAACTCTCTTGACTCCCTCACCATTTAGAAATTCTGTAACTACACAGTATTTTCCCTCTTTTTGTTTGTAGTTGTCTTCATTTGCCAATTGATGTTTCTGGTTCCCTGTTTACAATTTTGTAAGCTTATTTACTTTGGATATGTCCATAGCTGTGGTTTCTGGGTTATGTCATCTTGTGTATTAATGGTCGGTTGTTGGTTGCTATTTTTTGGTTCTCTGTTCAAAGGACTCCCTTTAGTATCTCTTGTAAGGTTGGTCTGGTTTTAACTAATTCCTTTAGTTTCTGCTTATCTGGAAATCTCCTAATTTTACCATTATATTTGAGGAACAATTTTGCCGGGTATATGATTCTTAGTTGAAAATTTTTCTCTTTCAGGGTTTTATATATACCATCCCACTGCCTTCTCACTTGCATGGTTTCTGCTGAGAAAGCAGAGCTTATTCTTACTGGTTGTCCATTGTAAGTAACTTTTTGTTTTTCCCATGGTGCTTTCAGAATTCTTTCTTTGTCTTTGGTTTTGATGAGTTTGTTGATGATATGTCTTGGTGATTTTCTTTTGGGGTCTATCCTGTTTGGGGTTTGCTGGACTTCCTGAATGGATATATTCTCATCTTTCATCGTATCAGGGAAGTTCTCCTCCAACAAATCTTGGACAATTTTCTCAGTAGTTTTATTTTTCTCTTATTGTTCTGGTATTCCAGTGACATGTAGGTTATTCCTTTTGATGGTATCCCACATTAACTTTAGGCTTTCTTCATTTTGTTTTAATCTTTTTTCTGATTGATCCCTTTCCAAAGAAGTATTCAGGTATTTGTCTTCCATCTCATTCATTCTGTCTTCCATTGCATCAATTCTACTCCTTTGCCCTTTCAATGTGTTATCTATTTCTGATAATTTAGTATTAATCTTCTTGATTTCTATCTGTAGATTTAGAATCATCTCTATTTTTTCATTTATTTTGTTATTTTGTTCTTGTATTTTCTTCCAAAATTCTTCTAGGGTTTTGTCTGTGTTTTCCATGATCTGTCTCTCAATCTTCTGAAGATACCTAAATATAATTCTTTTTAATTCCTTATCAGGGAGTTCCAATCCTGCTTCTTCCTCACGGATGTGTTCTGTGTCTGTATTCTTTTCCCTTGTTTCTACCACTTTATCTTGCTTCTTTGTGTGGACTCTGATGGTCTGTTGTCTCCAAGACATCATGACAGTGTTGTATTTAGATCTCTGTTAACTGTTTGTGAAGAGCAGCTAAGGATGAGTCAGGCTCTTCTTGGTGGTTGTTTATTGTAGGCCTGTTGGTAGAGAAGGAGTTGGTGACTCTCACTCAATAAGTGAGGCTGCAGAAGGTGTGGGTGTAGTTATGTCATATGGGGACTGTAGCTGTCTTCCACTTAGACAAAAATAACAATTGGATAACCATCAAAAAAAGTAAAAGCAAATGGACAAAAATCACACCATGTAATCACACAGGAACAGTAACCAAAAAACAGAAAAGGGAAAACAAAACAAAAAACCCTGCAATGTCTGGCGAGAGGGCAATAAGAGAAAAAAAAGGTAGAGATAGAGAATAATGAAGAAAAATGGGAAAAACACAAAAAGAAAAACAAGGAATGGGGTTAACCACAAGAAAGGAAAAAAAAAATTGCAACCAAGAACTGGGAAAAGAAAAAAGCTGAAAACTAGAACCTGGGAAGGGAAGAATAAAGAATAGCAATAAAAAGGATAAAAGTAATAATAATAGTAGTAGTTTTAAAATGGACGAAAACAAACTAAAAAAAAAAAAAGAAAAGAAAAATCAGGGCAGGGTGGTTCAGGGCATCCACGCTCCATCCGAGCATACAGATTTGGATGGAATTCCTGTCAGCCTAGAAGGTGGGTGGGAGTGAGAGATGGCTGCACCTCCATTCACCAAGAGGGTGTGAGATATAAGAGTAACAAGGGGAATGTTGCACTTTTCCAGTAGTCTGTGTTCAGAATGTCCGTGTGGTACCCAGCAAGTGGAGCCTGTTAAGTCCCTGGGATCTAGGAGAATGCTGTCACTTTAAATATCCAAAATGGTCAAGCCACTTGTAAACATTCAAAATGGTTGCACTCTCCAGACAGGCAAAAGTCCACAGCTCAGCCCACCTTCCTCTTTGCTGCTTCCCCTTTTATTCCCCAGTCACCAGAGCAGTCTTTCATGCAGTTCCTGGCTATCAGGGCTGATTTTTAGGTTCATTCTTAGGTCCTACCACCATTTGGCAATATCCAAGCTCTCTGTGCCATCAGGATCACTGCCAGACTGCAGCTCCATATGTCTCCTTTTCTAGTGAAAAGAATTCATGCAAATTCTTCTGCTAGTTGGAGTTTAGTCCACTTCTATATCCTTCCCTTCAAAATTCAGGGATCCAGGATTATCTTCTGTATCTATGTTAATTGGTTCTCCTTTTCCTTGTTGAAGAGGGTCTGTGTGGTCTTTCTGCCTATTCCGTCATCTTACCAGAACTCCTCTGACCTCTTGCTTTCTTCACGGATGATGTTCTTTATGTCATCCATAATTCTTCTGGTTTTTGGTCACTGGTGTTCAAGGCATCAAATCTATTCTTTATATGGTCTCTAAATTCAGGAGGGATATACTCAAGATCATATTTTGGCTGTTGTGGACTTGTTTTAATTGTCTTCAAATTGAAGTTGAACTTGCATCTGAGCAGTTGATGGTCTCTTCCACAGTCAGCCCCTGGCCTTGTTTTGGCTAAAGACATTGAGCTTTTCCATTGTCTCTTGCCACAGATGTAGGCAATCTGATTCCTGTTTATTCCATCTGGTGAAGTCCACAATTATAGCTGCCATTTGCATTGTTGAAAAAAGGTATTTGCAATGAATAAGTCATTGGTCTTGCAAAATTCTATCATGAGATATCCATAATTATTTCTGTCACCAAGGCCAAATTTTCCAACTACCAGTGATTCTTCTTTGTTTCCAGCTTTTGCATTCCAGTCAGCAGTGATAATTAACACATGTTGATTGCATGTCCGGTCAATTTCAGACTGCAGAAGTTGATAAAAAATCTTCAGTTTCCTCATATCTTGCTTTGGTGATTGGTGCATAAATTTGAATAATAGTAGTATTAACTGGTCTTCCTTATAGACGTATGGATATTATCCTATCACTGACAGCATTGTGCTTAAGGAAAGATCTTGAAATATCCTTTGTGATGATGAATGCCACACCATTCCTCTTCAAATTGCCATTCCCGGCATAGTAGATCATATGGTTGTCTGATTCAAAATGGCCAAACCAGACCACTTCAACTCACTAATGCCTAGGATATCAATCTTTATGCATTCCATTTCATTTTTGACAACTTCCAACTTTCCTAGATTCATGCTTCATACATTCCATGTTCTGATTATTAATGGATGTTTGCAAGTGTTTCTTCTCAATTTGAGTCATGTCATGTCAGCAAATGGAGGTCTTGAAAGCTTTACTTTATCCATATCAGTAAAGTTGGCTCTACTCTGTTGATACAGCACTTTCTCAGTCCTATTTTGAGAGCCTTCCAACCTAAGTGACTCATACTCATACTCCTGCATTGTATCAATGTTTCCAGGCTATTCATATAGTTGCCTAATAATGTAACAGTGTTTATCTGCTATTCATCAATTTATCCCTGATCAATTCTTTGAGAACTGGATGGCCTCTTCCTTCTTCCTAGTCTGTCTCAGTCTGCAAGCCATGATGAAACCTATGTATAATGTGCAATCCTGCTGGCTACTGAAACACCAGTGGCACAGCCTCAAGCCTCACAGCAACATGCCACCAGAGCATGGCAAACTGACAGGTTTCTCTCCTTTAGCTGTTCAAAACCTCTCCACCCTCTCCTTACCTGGATCCCTGCTGCTTGCTTGCTCTGTCCCAGATGCCCTGGCTTTCCTTCCCATTCCCTTCCACTTTTCCTTCCATTTGTGGGTTGGGACTTGGGTCCCTCTCCTTACCTGGATCCCTGCTGCTTGCTTGCTCTGTCCCAGATGCCCTGGCTTTCCTTCCCATTCCCTTCCACTTTTCCTTCCATTTGTGGGTTGGGACTTGGGTCCCTCTCCTTACCTGGATCCCTCTGCCACTTGTTCGCTCTGTCCTGGATGCCCTGGCTTTCCTTTCCTTTCACCTCCACCTTTTCTGTCCCTTGGGGGTCAAGGCCTGGGTCTCTTCCTTTACCTGGATTCCTCTGCTGCTTCCTCAATCTCTCCTATAGGCCCTGGCTTTCCTTTCCTTTCCCCTCCACTTTTCCTACCACTTGGGGGCTTGTTCTGGGTCCTTCCCCTTACCTGGATTTCTCTGCCAGTTGCTCTCTCTGTTAATACAGACCAGTTAATACTATTATTCAAATTTATGCCCAACCACTAAAGCCAAAGATGAAAAAATTGAAGACTTTTACCAACTTCTGCAGTCTGAAATTGACCAAACATGCAATTAAGGTGTGTTGATAATTACTGGTGATTGGAATGGGAAAGTTGGAAATAAAGAAGCATTGGTGGTTAGAAAATATGGCCTTGGTGATAGAAATGACACCAGCAATAGCATGATAGAATTTTGCATGAACAATGACTTATTCATTTTTCAAAAAACATAAATGGTGACTACACACATGAACCTTGCCAGACTGAATACACAGGAATCAAACTGACTACAGCTGGGGAAAGAAGTCATGAAGAAGCCAAATATCATCAGTCATGAGAAGGCCAGGAGCTAACTGTGGATCAGACCATCAATTGCTTCTATGCAAATTTAAGTTGAAGCTGAAGAAAATTAAAGCAAGTGTATGAAAGCCAAAATATGACCTTGAGTATATCTCATCTGAATTTAGAGACCATCTGAAGAACAGATTTGATGCACCGAACAGTAGAGACTGAAGATGAGATGAGTTGTAGGGTGACATCAAGAACATCATACAGGGGTGGAAAAATTGCTAGATAGGTAACAGACAAGTATTGCTTTGGCTGAAGGGAAAGGCAATATATCAAAAGTGAATGACCAGCACAATAACACTAAGGAAATGGAAGACAGAGAGGTGCACAAGAGGTATAGATAACAAAGGTAAACACTTTTACATACATGTACTGCATTGTCGGCAATGACAAACATTAATCTACAGGTGGCTACATAGGTAGACAGGCAAAATGATCAGGTATGTGTAGGCAAAAGGGAATATACTCATGATCATATATAAGTTTGGAAGGAAGACTGGCAATCTACTTCCATAGTGATACTGTCGGAAACACAAGGAGGGGTGGCTATGAGTCGGATCCGACTCCAAGACAGTGAGTTTGATTTTTTTTTTGGTTATATATAAATTGGGCAGATGATATTTCTACACATGCATTTGTATGTGCTATAAGAATGTCCATATATATAATAGAGCTAATGGGGCAAAGTTATAACTTCTTAACCACAGCCAAACACCTTGAGGGAGTAAGTTGTTGGGCTCATGAGCTCAGGACCATGGTCACAGGGGACACCAAGCTCAAAGGCATACCATACTACACAAAAACATTGTTTTACATCTTACTTTGGTGAGTAGCAACTGGTCTTAAAAGCTTGCAAGTGGCCATCTGAGATGCAACAATGTGTCTCTCCTCATGAGAAAAGAGTGAAGAAAGAAAGTGTGAAGAAAAAGAGAAGAGTGAAGAAAAATCAAAGGTTCGTGGAAACAATTAGTCCAAGGGACAAGTGGACCATGTGAACCTCAGCCTACCTGACCCTGAGACCAGAAGTAGATGGTGCCCAGCTACCACTGTGAACCACTTGGAAAGGGATCAAACTAGGATATCCTGGATAAAGTGGTAGGAAAATGTGGAACAAGTCTCAAAATCATAAAAAAAAAAAAAAAAGACCAGGCTTACTGGTCTGATAGAGACTGGTGAAATCCTCAAGATTGAACGCACTATTGTGGCTTCCAGCCAGACAATGGACAGGCCTACAAGGTGAACATTTACATCAGCCAGGTACACTCCTTAGGTCAATCAAACATGGTAGATCAGAAGGGCAGTATTTTCACAGTGAGATAGCTCAGAGGGCAGTAATGGACTGGAAAGAAGGACCCAGGGAAATGGTAACCACAGGGAGAAACTGGGAAGAGAGCTGTTACAGTATGGGGATTGGAATCAATGTTGTGAAACTAAACATGTATGAACTGTTGAATGGAATATGAATTAGCCCTGTACACTCTCACCAAAATTACAAGAAAAAAAAAAAAAAAAAAGGAAAGAAAAAAAGAAAAGAACATCATACTGGAAGAAAATAAAAGTCATTAAAAGACAAGAAAGGAAGAGGAGACTAAAATGGATGTTAGAAGACACTCTGAAACTTGCTCTTGAAAGGAGAGAAGCTAAAGTGAATGGGAGAAATGAAGAAGTAAAAGATCTGAACAGATTTCAAAGGGCAGCTGAAAAGGACAAAGTAAAGTATCACAATGAAATGTGCAAAAATCTGGAGATTAAAAATTAAAGGGGAAGAACATGCTTCGTATTTCTCAAGCTTAAAGAAATGAAGAAAAAATTCAAGCCTCAAGTTGCAATACTGAAGGATTCTATGGGCAAGATATTGAATGGTGCAGGAAGCATCAAAAGATGAAAGGAATACACAGAGTCACTGTACCAAAAAGAATTGGTTGATGTTCAACCATTTCAGGAGGCAGTATATGATCAAGAACCAAATGGTGTTGAAGGAAGAAGTCCAAGCTGCACTGAAGGAATTAGCAGAAAACAAGGCTCCAGGAATCGATGGAATACTCATTGAGATGTTTCAACAAATGGATACAGTGCTAGAGGCACTCACTTGTTTATGCCAAGAAATTTGGAGGACAGCTACCTGACCAATCCAATGGAAGTGATCCACATTTGTGCCTATTCCAAAGAAGAGTGATCCAACAGAATGTGGAAATCATCAAACAATATCATTAATATCATACGTAAGTAAAATTTTGCTGAAGATCATTCAAAAGTGATTGCAGTAGTACATTGATAGGTGATTGCCAAAAATTCAAGCTGGATTCAGAAGAGGACATGGAATAAGGGTTATTGTTTGCTGATATCTGATGGATCTTAGCTAAAACAAAGAATACCAGAAAGATGTGTTTTGTTGACCATGGAAAGGCATTCAACTGTGTGGATCATAACAAATTATGGATGACATTGAGAATAATGGGAATTCCAGAACACTTAATTGTGCTCATGAGGAACATTTACATAAACCAAGAGTCAGTCATACAAATAGAACAAGGTGATACTGCATGGTATGACATCAGGAAAGGTGTGAGTCACGGTTTTATCCTTTCACCGTATTTATTCAATCTGAATGCTGAGCAAATAATCAGAGAAGCCTGATTATGTGAAGAAGATCGTGGCATCAGGATTGGAGGAAGACTCATTAATAACCTGCTATATGTAGATGACACAACTTTGCTTGCTGAAAATGAAGACTTGAAGCGTGTGGTAGTTAAGGTTGTGTCAACTTGACTGGACAGTGGTTTTGAGTGGCTGGGCAGCTGAATGCAGTTCCCTATGATGAGATTGGTAATGAACTCCTGGTGGAATCTGCTGTGAGCAGCTAAGTGACTGCTTTCTGGGTGTGACCTGCTTCTAGTATATAAGGAGAAGCTTTGAGGAAGGTCTCTTGTTTTGGGGCACATCTGAATCCTGCATTTGGCAAAGTCTTCATCTCAGTGGCCTGCTATGTTGCCTGTCTATCTTGAGATTGTCCCTGGACTTGAACTAATGGCCTGCCATGTTATCTGCTAATCTTGGGACTGTCTGAGGTTCATCAGCCTCAGCAGCCAGCTGCATGCATTAGAAAAAGCCTCCAGCTCTAGTGGGCCTGGAACAGGAGGCAGAGCTGAAGTCCAAGGTCAAGGGGCTTTCACCTAACCCCCAGAGCTGGCACTCTTAATTCACACTTCTACCCTCCTAAACTGTAAGATAACAAATTCCTGTTTGTTAAAGCCATCTATTTATGGTATTTCTGTTATAACACCACTAGAAAACCAAGACAAAGCAGTTACTGATGCAAACCAAAAACTACAGCCCTCAGTATGGATTACACCTCAACTCACTGGACCAGTAAGCAACATCATGAGAAATGGAGAAAAGATTGAAGTTGTCATTTTACTTGGAGGCACAGTCAACACCCATGGAAGCAGCAGTCAAGAAATCACACAACAGATTGCATTGGGCAAATCTGCTGTAAAGGATCTCTTTAAAGTGTTTAAGAGCAAAGATATCACTTTTAAGACTAAGGTGTACCTGACCCAAGTCATGATATTTTCAACAGCTTCATATGCATGTGAGAGCTGGACAACAAATATGAAAGACCGTAGAAGAATTGATGCTTTTAAATTGTGGTATCGAAGAATATTGAAAGTACCATGGACTGTTAAAAGAACAAATAAATCTATCTTGGAGGAAGTACAACCAGAATGTTCTTTAGAAGTGAGAATGGCAGACTTCACCTCTTAAACTTTGGTCATGTTGTTACAAGGGACCAGTCCATGGACAGGATATCATGCTGGCTAACGTGGAGGGTCAGTAAAAAAAAAGGGGAAGACCCACCCCCCAACAAGATGGATTGACATAGTGGCTGCAACAATGGGTTCAAGCATGGCAACTATTGTGAGGAGGGCACAGGATTGGGCAGTGTTTCATTCTTTTGTACAAAGGGTCGATACGGGTTGGGACAAATTAGACAGCACCTAACAAGAAGAAACATGTTTCATATCATCCTGAAGCAGTTGGTTTGTTAGAAGAATTGAATAGCCTTCTCAAAACACAATTATGGTGCCAGCTAGGGGATAATACATAGCAGGGTTGGAGCAACGTTCTCTAGGAAGCTGTATATGCTCTAAACTAGTGTCCAACATATAGTGCTCTTTCCCTAAAAGCTAAGATTCATGGGTCCAGCAACCAAGGGATGAAAATGGGAGTGGCACCATTCATTATTATCCCCTCATGACCCACTCAAAAAATTTTGCTTCCCGTCCCTGTGACCCTATACTCTGTTAGTCTAGAGGGCTTAGTCTCAAAGGGAAGAATACTCCCACCTGGAGACACAATACTGATTACATGGAAATGGAAGTTAAGAATGTCACCCAGCCATTATGGGCTCCTTATGCCTCTAGGTCAATGGTTGAAGGGAGTTACTGTGTTGTCTGGTGTGATTGATCCTGATTACCAAGGGGAAATCTAACTGGTATTTCATAATGAAGGTAAAGAAAAGCCTGGAATACCGAAGATCCCTTAGGACATCTCTTAGGACTACCACACCCTGTGATTAAATCAATGGAAAACTACAGCAACCCAATTCTAATATGAGTTACTAATGGCCAAGACCCTTCAGGAATGAAGATTTGGTCACCCCACAAAGCAGAGAATCACAAACAGCTGAGATGCTTGCTTGAGGAAAGGGAATATGGAATGGGTATTTAGAAGGCAGCTCTAAATACCAGCTATGACCACATGGACAGTTGCAGAAATTAGGAATGTGGTTGTATTGAGTATTTCTTCCTTGTATGTGTGCATGCATCAAATATTTTTTTCCGTTATATATATATAAAAAAAAAAAGGTGTAAATATGGCCAATGAGTTTTTGATTGTATGCATGTTAGCTGTATGATGTTAAGTGAAAATATGACTTTATAGTTATCTTTATTTAGAGATTATGTGCAGTTTAAGGAGATGTGTATAGGTGCCAAGTCAACAAGGAGTGGACTGTGATAGTTAAGGTTATGTGTCAATTTGGCTGGGTCATGATTCTAAGAGGTTTACCAGTTATGATGTAGTTATCCCCCATGATGTGATATATGTAATCACCTCCACAATGAGATCTGTGATGAGCAGTCAATGAGTTGAAAGGGAGTTTCCTTTGGGATGCAGTCTGCTTCCCATATATATTTAAGAGCTCTGGAAAAGCACCCTGGCTTTTTGTTCAATCTATATCTTGCACCTTGCTCATCATCATCTGACCTCCAGTTCTTGTATATGAACCAATGTTCTGCTGTATTGCCTGTCAATCTTCAGATTGTTGCTTTAGCAGCTTGTGAGCAAACAGCCTGCCATCTTATGTGACAGTCTTGGATTCACATGCCTCTGAAGGCAGCAGCTTGCTGTATTGCTTGCCATTCTTGGATTTGCCAGCTCCTGCAACTATGTGAGCCAGAAGAAGCCTCCAGCTTGACATCTGACTTGGGACTTGTCAGCCACTACAATTGTGTGAGCCATTTCCTTGAAATAAATTTCTTTCTATATCCATGTATGTGTATATATATATATTTAAGGTTCACTGGTTTTGCTTCTCTAGAGAACCCAGCAGAAGACAGCATGTAAAACAATTTCTGGCACATAATAGGCACCATCATCCTCACTGTGATTAGTGCAGCAACCAGACATTATTGGTTGTACATATGGCCAGGCTGATGCTGTGGGCTCAATCACCTTCTGGGATCTACACTGGTGGAACATGGAGTGGAGGATGTGTTAGTCTCAGAGAGAAGGGACAGAAGTAGGTAGAACAGATTTGAGAATGAGACAAAGAGTTCTGTTTGGAAGCACTGGCTTTGAAAGTTCAAGAGGACTCTAGGCTACCTCAAGTAGACACACGCCCTGGAGAGAATAATCATGGGAGAAGGAATGGCTGCTTATGCACAGGGAGATAGCTCAGGGTGCAGAAGAGTATGGAGGGATGGACATTGGGAAGAGGTAACAATGGGGAGGAAGTGGGAGGGGAGCTGTTGCATTGTAAATTTTGGTCAATGACATGAGGCAAAGTATATGTGAACTGCTGTATGAAAAGTGAATTTACTCTGTAAATCTTCACCCAAATCAAAATAAAATTAAAAAAAAAAAAAGAGGACTCTAGGCAACTGACTAGGGGCCTGGTACTCAGAAGAGAGGTCTCAGCTGGAATAAAGATGATGAGTATGCTTCATGAAAATGGGAGCCATGGGAAAGTGTACCAAATGTCAAGAGTAAAGGCCAATAACAATCAACCCAAGTCTCTGCATCTGCCATAGGTCTTCTTATGGTCACTTGGTTGCTTTAAAGTCCCCTGTGAGGTGTGGGACTTTTCCTTCAACCTTGGAAATAATACTGTGTGAGGATGGCAGAGTGGTTTCTCATCAGCCATTGAGAGGCTTGGGAAAGCTATCAATTTCAGGGCAGTGCTACGGGAGGATGTTGTACCTCTCCCTGATTTGAGTCTTCAGAAAATAGTGTGACTTCACAGGATGCTATACCATGAGCCAGTTGTATGACCATGAGTGAGTTGGACAACCTCTCTGGGCTTCAGATGCCTTATTTGTAAAATACCAGGGTTGGACTAGAGAGATGATCTCCAAGAAAGTCTCTTCCTCTCCATGAGCCTGAGTGGGAACAGATATTCCCTCCTGAGCCATGATAACCTAAGAACCATCAGCACAATCTATCCCATAACCTCTAACCTGGGCTCCTGACTCCCCCAGAAGCTTCAGAAGACAGTATCTTCCCCATGCCAGGCTCTCAGAGTCCCTGGTTTCCAATTTTCAGATAAATCCAAACATTTGATGCAGGGAGTCTTATTTTCTGGATCATGGACTTCTTTCAGAAACAAATAAAACCTACAGACCCTCTCCTAGAAAGATGTCTAGATAATCTACATCAAGGGTTAAGAACACCTGTTTGCAATGATTTATGTTCTCCATTCAATGTAGAGAGGTTGCCATGAGTCAGAATCAACTCAACAGCAACAAACAATAACATGTTGGCATCAGATGGACATAGACTTAAATCCTGGCTCTGCTACTATTCACTATACCTGTGTATGTCTCAGGTTTTCCAGATGGGAAATGGGTACTTAAGAGATTGTTTTGAGGAATAAATAATTCACATATACCACTTAGGAAATATTTCACATTCAGTAATTATTGGCAAGCCCAAACTCACCTGCTCTACAAATTTCCCAACATTTGGAAATCACTTTCCAGTCTTCACTTCCAAAGAGTGAAGAGGCCGCCCTTTGTAATCTTGTCCTCCCTCTCCTAAACCTGTAGTTCTGCCTTCAAAATGTCATTTGCCACATCTGTTCTCTTCTCCATTCCACTTCCAGGAGAGCAGTGGTTTTTTTTTTTTTTTTTGTGATTTGGGTGAAGGTTTACAGAGCAAATTCACTTTCCATACAGCAGTTCACATATACTTTGTCTCAT
>NW_006921667.1:6909356-6909947 GCF_000298275.1 Orycteropus afer afer | reverse complement strand
ACAGTCCCACCAGCAGTGTATGAGAGTCCCAATCTCTCCACAACATTGCCAGCATTTGTTATTTTCTGTCTTGTTGAACTTTGCTACTAGTGCTGTAGCAAGATGGTATCTCATTATTGTTTTGATTTGCATCTAATAGCTAATGATCGTGAGCATTTCTTCATATGTTTGTTGGCCGTTTGAATATCCTCCTTGATGAAGTGTCTATTCATATCTTCTGCCCATTTTTTAATTGGATTGTTTGTCTTTTTGTTATTGAGGTGTTGCGGTTTTCTATAAATTCTAGAGATCAGTCCCTTGTCAGATATGTTGTTTTTGTTGTTGTTGTTATGTGCCGTCGAGTCGGAGCCGACTGATAGCAACCCCCCTTGGGTTTCTGAGGCAGTATCACTATGGAAGTAGATTGCCCTATCTTTCTTCCCAGGAGTGGCTAGTGGGTTTGAACCACCAGCCTTCTAGTTAGCAGTCAAGTGCCTTAGGCACTATGCTACCAGAGCCAAATATTTTTTCCCAATCTGTAGGTTCTCTTTTGACTCTTTTGGAGAAGTCTTTGGAAGCACATAAAAATTTAATTTTTGAAGGTCCCAATCA
>NW_006921667.1:6879280-6902115 GCF_000298275.1 Orycteropus afer afer | reverse complement strand
TCAGTCTTGCAGGTCCGGAGTGTCCTTGGGGTTGCTGGAAAGCAGAACATGTTCTTAAGCCCCAGGAATCTGTGAGAGTGCTGTCTCTTTAAATATCCAAAATAGTCAAGCCACTTTTAAACCTTCAAAATGGTGGTGCCCTCCGGACCGGCCAAAGTCCACAGCTCAGCCCACCTTTTTCTTCACCTTCTCTGTTTATTCCCCAGGCACCAGAGCAGTCCTCTATGCAGTCCCTGGCTAGCAGGGCTGATTTTTAGGTTAATTCTTCGGTCCTACCACAACTCAGGAAAATCTCCAAGCTGTCTGTGCCATCAGGATCGCTCAGGATCACTGCCAGACCACAGCTCCGTATGTCTCCTTTTTTGGTATTGTCACACAAATTCTTCTGCTAGTTGGGGTTTAGACCACTTCTATATCCTTCCCTTCAAGGCTCAGGGGTCCATGATTATCTTCTCTGTCTCTGTTAATTGGTTTCCCTTTTCTTTGTTGAAGAGGTTCTGTGCAGTCTTTCTGCCCAGTCCACCATCTTGCCGGAACTGGAGAGCAGTGGTTTTGCACCTTGATCTTGTACTCCAACTTTGGTAAAATCTCCCATTATTTATTACTTTCTCTAAGGAGATGATCCATATTGTTTATAAAATAACTCTTTGTCTCTTCTTTATTAATATTTCAATATTATAATCAGTCCATGTGTATTTGATAATAATATGAAAAGTGCAAACTTATGTGTGTGAATATGTCCATTAGATTTTTATTTTTGTCTCAATATTTCAATTTCTGACAAAAAATAGTCTCCTACTCTAATTGTGAAATTGTCCATTTCTCTGCATATTTTCATCAGATTTTGTTTTATGCACTTTGAAATTATGTTGCCAGAGGCTTTACATTTCTTAACTTTTATTTTGTTGATTTTTAGCAACATAAATCCAACTTTGTCCTATGTCTTGCTTTGGACTCTATTTTGTCTGTTATTGATGCATCCTCACCAATACATCTTTGTTAGAATTTATTTAGTATTAAATAAATTCAATATTTAGTATTCCATTCTCCTATTTTGAAACTTCCTGGGTGTTATGGGCTGAATTGTGTCCTTCCTTCAAAATATGTATCAACCTGGCTAGACCATGATTCTCACTATTCTGTAATTACCCTCCATTTTGTGATCTTATGCAATTATCTTGTGTTATAAACGCTAACCTCTATGATAACAAAGAATTAGTGGTAACTATGCTAATGAGGCAGGATACTATCTACAGGATTAGGATGTATCTTGAGTCGATCTCTTTTGAGATATAAAAGAGATTAAACAGTTGAGCAGATACCAGAGGTCCCTCCTATCATCAAGAAAGAACAGAGTAACATGGAGCAGAGCATGTCCTTTGGACCTGGGGTCCCTGTGCTGAGAAACTCCTAGATCCACTGAAGAGACTGATGACAAGGACTTTCCCCCAGAGCTGGCAGAGAGCCTTCCCCTGTAGCTAACACCCTGAATTCAGACTTTGTCTCCTAAACTATGAGAGAATAAATTTCTATCTGTAAAGCCATCCACTTGTGGTATTTCTGTTATAGCAGCACTAGATAACTAAGACACTGGGTCACTATGATTTCTATTTCTTTTGAAGACAGCACATAGCTAGATTTTTTTGCCTAGGAAGATTTTCTTCTGAGAATATTTTTAATAGGTGAATTTAATCCATTCACATCTATGACGGTTACTAAAAGTTTGGGCTTAATTCCTGACATATTATTTTTGCTTTACATTCCCCACGCTTTCTTTTCTCACCTTTCCTGATATTTATTGGATTTATTTCTTCTCCCCCCCTCCAATTCAGTTTTTCCCTCAAATAGTTTACATTTGTAAACTACATAAAGTCACCATGGGTCAGAGTCAACTTGATGGCAACCAACAGCAACATTTTGTATTTTGCTGTCCATTTCTGTTTTTCTGGAGGTTATCCTTAACACACATAATCTATGCTTTATTTTTCTACTGACATCTACAATTAATCAGAATCTGTATTAATTCTTCAGTAAGACAAGCTTTAGCACACTTTCACTTTCTTCTATGCCACAACCCCTTTACCTTTGGTGTTGACAACATCCAAGCTTTTAGTTCCAGGTTACTAATTCTGAAGCAACTAACACTCATAGGTAGTATGTTTCATTGGTTTCTCAATTCACCATTGTTTCTTGAATTGTATTTCTTGGATTCATTTTTCTTCTCGCTGAGAGCACATCCATTAGTTCTTTCAAAATGGAATCTTCTCAGTGGTAAATATTAGATATTGTATGTCTGAAAATGTTTTATTATCCTCATTTGTTATAAAATTCTGAGTTTAAAATTATGTTCCTTCAGAATATTGAAGATAATTACTTCATTTCCTTCTTGCTTCTAGTATTTTATTATTTTGTAAATAATCTTCTTTTTTTTCTTTATATCAAATTAAGTCTGACTTGGGCACAACATTGGCCCCATCATATGTTAGTCTGGCGAGAAATTTATGCTCAGTCAAGTAGCCTCCCCAAACCCCATCCCCAGGGTTATGCAAGTGCCCCTCATCTTCAGTCTGTCATTTCTATTGAAGTCCTCACTGTCCAGATCCTAATGGTCCCTTGAAGACAGGTGGCCCTTGGGTGTAAGGGGCTGCCCCCCAATAGCCATGCAGCCTATTAGCTGAGTCCTTGCCATCTCCTTGGAACACTACCAGGGTGAAGGATGCATCCTCACCACTCACTGGGCTCATGGACCTCCCTTTTAATCTTTCTGCCTTTCAACATAAATCTCCCATGAGGATCAGAGTCATGAAAGTCTGGTCACATGCTTAATAGGGTAAGCAAAAGCACAAAGACAGCAAAATACAAATTGTTGTTGCTGTTAGTTGCCATCAAGTTGACTCTGACCCATAATGTCTTTATGAACAGCAGAATGAAATATTGTCCAGTTCTGCATCATCTTCACAACTGCCAACATGTTTGAATCCATCATTGCAGCCATTGTGCCAATCTGTCTCACCAAAGTTGGCTCTCATTCTTGCTGCCCTCTACTTCATCAAACATAATGTCCTCCTCTAGTGATTGATCTCTCCTGATTACCCATCCAAAGCAAGCAAGTAGAATAATGTTCTGCTGTGATCCATAATTTTCAGAAGTAGACTGCCAGGCCTTTCTTTTGTAATCTTTTTATTATTTGTCTTTAAAAAAATTGGATGTTTTATCCCTAGTGTTAAAAATTCAAACATGAGTGACCAGCAATGGGTCTTTGGTACTTGTTGTTGTTGTTGTGTGCCATCAAGTTGGACCCGACTCATAACGACCCCTCCTTGGGTTTCCAAGGTGGTATCACTACAGAAGTAGATTGCCCAACCTTCCTTCCGAGGAGTGGCTGGTGGTTCAAACCAGCAGGTTAGCAGTCAAATGCCTTAGGCATTATGCTACCAGAGCTCCTTCTTTGGTACTTAGTGACCTCTTTTTATCAGAATTGAGACATTTTCAATTTCAGTTCTGGGAAATTTCTTCCCCTCTATTTCATTTCAAGTAACTGAACACTGTTAGACAGTACCGAATGTTCTGGGGTTGAGGCTCTTCATTCTCTCTGGATGTCACCAGCTTTCAGGGACACTGACTATCTCTAGCACTCACACTTACTTCTCATCACTCCCTCAAACACAGATACCTTTGTTATCTGCTTGGCCCAGGTGTGTATGCGGTGAGGGAGAGGCTTCATCTCACTTGGTTGCTCCTAGTGACATATTCAACACTACTATGCAAGTGTCAGTGGCCCAGAGCCCCCCGCTTTTTAAGTTTTATTTTGTTGTTATTGAAAACATACACAGCAAAACATACACCAATTCAATAATTTCTACATGCACCACTTACTGACATTGATTACATTCTGTGAATTGTCCATTCTCACCCTTTTTTGTTATTCCTCCCCCACTGACATAAACTCATTGCCCACTAAGCATCTTATTATTTTCAGTTGCTTTTACCAATTTGATCCCCTATCCCACAAACTACCAATGAGTCAATTCTGACTCATAATGACCCTATAGGACAGAGTAGAACTGCCCCATAATGAGTCCAAGGCTGTAAATTTTTACAGAAGCAGACTGCTTCATCTTTCACTCATGGAGCAGATGGTGGTTTCAATCCACCGATTTTTAGTTAGCAGCCCAATGCTTTAACCACAGCACCCAGAGCTCCTGATCCTATCTATATAGGTAGTTCTTGAGCATTATGCTCAAGGTAGATATTGTTTACTTGTTAAACTTTTTTTTTTTTTTTTTGGTTTAAGGTATAAGGATTATCTCAAGCAATAGTTTCAGGGGTTCATTCAAATTTCATCACTCCAGGAAGTCTGGAATCCATGAGAGTTTGCAATTGTTCTGCTTTTTCTGCCTTTTGATCACAATTTTGCTATAAAATCTTTGATCAAAATTTTCAGTAATGATAGTTTGCCACCATTCAGTTCTTCTGATCTCATGGCAAAGAAGGCAGTTGTTCATGGAAGCAATTAACCACATATTCCATATCCTTCTGTTCCCAACTTTTATTCTTCCTTTCTTGCTCCACCTGAATAGAGATCAATTGTTGTGCCTTGGATGGCTGCTTGCAAGCTTTTAACATCCCAGGCACAAGGTAGAAAATAAAACAGAAGCGCACTAAACATTTTATTAAGCTCATTAACTAGGATGTCCCATAAAATCATGACACCCAAATCTACTCCTATTGGTCTATATTCCCTTCCATTCTTTGCACAGTTACCCCTCCGCATGGCTTATGCCTCATTTTTCACTGTTTCTGCTCCATCAAGGGCACTCATTCTTGGTTTCTAATGTGGCTATGGATTATAGATATCTATTTTGTGTCATTTCACTGGGACAATATGGGGAGGCTTAAGATGTATCAGTCCACCATCTTGTATGCCAATAGGCTACCTAATTTCTGTGGTCTCAAGGTGCTGGGCATTAAGCTCCAGACAAACAGCTATGGATGTCAGGAAAGGTGTATCTTTGGAGTCTAGCAGAACCTGGGCTCCAATTTTCCAGCTTCAACGTTCACAAAATTAAAATGAGTTTACCTTTATCTTTACCTTAGAGTCACTTGGGAAGATTCATGACTTAATGCACATAGTGTTTGGCACAGGCTCAGTAAATGTTCATTTCTATCCCTCTTTCTCCCACTTTTCTTTCCATTGCACTAGCTGGTAAACTCTGCTAAAGTCTAAGTGTTTCAGGTAATTAGCGTGGTAGGGATCAGAAGAGAGAGATATCTCAAGGGCAGGAGCATATGCAAGGACTTTCTGAAAAAAGATTGTAAGCAACATGACCTTAGAAGAGGGATAAAATTTGAAATAAGTGGAGAGAAAAAGGAGGGAATTACAGGCTAAGGAGAGGGAGTCAAAGAAGGGAATGTCAGAGGCTTGGCAGGTAACAAGAGCATGCTTTGTTTAGAGGCAGAAGTCACAGACTCAAATGCCACCAGGGGCCAGAGGTAATAAGAATGTGTCAGGGAGAGGAAGGAACTGAGTCATGGAGAGCACACTCAGGAGTGACAGGCAGAAAACCAGGCCAAAGTTGTCAAATACCAGCAGCTAAAAGAACATGTCTAAGGGTCGCCAGTTTGCAACTTCTGGTCTGTATGGAACACTTCATAAAGGAGATGAGACAAGAAGTGAGGATTGTAATGCAAATATTCCTTGAGGAAGTATTTCTCTTTTTTTGGTTATATATATGTGTGTGTGTGTGTGTGTGTAGTGGTAAAATATACAACACATAAACATGTGCCATTTTAGCTATTTTTAAGTCTAAAATTCAGTGGCATTAATTACACTCACCATATTGTGCAACCATCACCACTATCTACTTCCAGAACCTTTTCATCATCTCCAACAGAAAATTTGTGCCAATTAAGTAATAACTATACACACACACACAGAGAGAGAGAGAGAAACCAAGCCCCTAGTAACCTCTATTCTTTCTGTCTCTATCCGTTTTCCTCTTTCAGATACTTTATGAGTGGAGCTCTAGTGGGACAGTGCCTAAGGCATTTGACTGCTAACCATAATGTTGGTGGTTCAAACCCACTAGCCACTTCTGCAAAAGGAAGATGGAGCAATCTACTTCTGTAAAGATATGCCGCCTATGAGTCAGAATCAACTTAATGGCAGTGAGTATGTTTTTTTTTTTTTGGGGGGGGGGGTTTATAAGTCGGATCAGACAGTATTTGTCCTCTCTCAACAATGTTTTCAAGGTGAAGGACTTTCTTAGGACTGACCTGAATTCCCTATTCCAGCAGCCCCTAAGGGCCCCCTCTGCACACAGCCAGGCCTTGCACCCAGGACTTTTCAGGAACGTCCAGAGAGTTGTTAGAGTACCATGTATGGCAGAGAGCAGTATGGGACCAGAACATGAACACTTGAAGCAGGTTGACCAGCAAGCAGGGAGGCCCCAGGGCTGCCAAGACTGGAAGCAGAGCAGTTAATTTGTTCTGGTGCCACCAAGTGGTCATGTACAAAACTGCACCTCTTGCACCATAGCCTGAGTACATCTATTTCTCTACTCTTACAGGAGAAGAAGGTGAGGAACAGTCACCAAGACCATATAGCTGTGAGCTGTAGAAACAGGCTGAGAGCCCTGGTCTCCTGCCCGACTGCTATTTGCATCACAGGCTGCATATCCTCAGCCCTACTTCTCTCCTGGCCCCTAAATTGCACATGCCCAAGCAGACTGGTCCCAGTGCTAGCTTTGCCAAACCTAGTTGAAGGATTTTCTTTTTTTCCCCAATCCAAATTGTCAACAGGGCCGAGATGCTTCCTGGACAGGTGATTTGGCTACAGCTTCTACACATTTCTGACCTCGAGTATTATTTCATCACAGTTGGCATAAGCTATTTTAGGGCTCTGGAGCCAGGAAGAAAAGGTGAGCTTGTAGAAGCTGGAGGCCAGGGCTTAAGCTCCTCTCTGGAGCCCACAGGTAACCCTCATCCCTGATCCCAGAACACAAAACCTGCAAGTATAATTGCTGTCAGACTCACCCTGCACTCTCACGGTGGTGTGGGGCTCTGGGACACAGGCAGGCGAGCTGGAGACCAGGATTGGTGGGGGAGCTCTGGGTGAAAAGGAGGGACCAGTGTGCAAAGACACAGAGGTAGAACACATCCAAGGAGCTCCAAGGAGTCTAACGCTTCTAAGGCATAGGGCATGGACAGGGCAGGACATGAAGAATTTTTCTTGAGAGCTAAGCTAAGGGGTTTCCATTGTGTCCTCAATGCAACAGGGGCCATCAGTGCAGGCCAAAGCTGACCCTCTCTTTCAGACATCACAAGAACCTCTAGGGGTGTTCATGAACTACTGATCTCCTTAAACTACTGCCTTTTCTCTTCAGATCTTGAGGGTGTTCAGTGTTTGAGGTTTGTGGGTAAATATAAGGTTCCCTATTTGGGGAGTGAAGGGGCATTGCCTGATACAGCAGATGGCACTCAAGTCCTCAGCCTGACACCCAAGGCCTTTCAGCAGCTGGGGTTTGGGAGACAGGAAGAGCCAGTCCAGGAGAGTAAAAAAGAACTTAGGACATCACACACAGTCTCTCACACACACACTCGTTCACATACAAACATGCTCACACACTCCCCTTGTCAATTTGAGTGGGTTTTGCTGCCACCTGGTGGCCAAACTAGGACAAGTGGCAAGGAACTTTCGGTCCTGTCAGGCTCTTAACCTCCTGAACCCACCACCCCTTCCTCCACAGCCTAAGGCTCTCCAGCACTGACCCCACTAACTTATTTTACAGAACAAGCTTGTTTCCTTGTCTGAGTAGCATCTCTCTGGAATGACATCCCTATGCCCTTCCTCTTGTTTTTCAGAAGAGGAAACTTTCAGGCTTAGAAGTGACTTGGTCAAGGTCTTACAAGCAGAAGGCAAAACCAGGGCTGCTGGCTCCTGCCTCAGACTCAGGCCTGAATTCCCACCAATCCTCTCCATGGCTGCTCCCAGGCATGACACCTGACCTCTCTGAGCCCTGGTTTCTTGGGGATGGCAACATATCCCAGGAATGTCCTTGCAGGAAGGATTAAATGAGGTAATGGGTGTATGTTAAGTGTCAAAATGTATGTACTAAAACTCAGATGTGCGAGTAAGCATTTGTTATCTATAACTAATCACTGTTTCTGAAAAACAGTTGTCAATTTAAAGTTACTCAGTCTCTTTCCGGTCTTCTTTGGTCTAACTCAGACTCTTTCAGGTGTATCAGTCCAAAGCTCATTCCTTAAAGAGAACAGTATTTCTTCTCCCTCCCTCCCACCCAAGGCAACATCTGGATCCAGGGGAAGTGCCTGCCATGGGTGGATGGGCCCAGTTTGCTTATTCTACTTCTCAGCTGGTTTCCCAGAATGGCTTGTCCTGAGGGTGACTCATGTCACCTGGTTTCTCGGTGTTGGTTTCCGTTGCCCCTGAATCCATTGCTAAGCTACTGCAGTGGGTTAACAAGGGGTCTGCTCTTGGTCCAGCCTGGGTGGTGGCTGTCCAGTGGAGGCCCGTCCTTGCTTCCCACCGAGGCCACAGATCCCAAGTTCTAGCTGTAGCATCTTTTGACTCCAGACTAGGTGGTTCACCCTGCAGTCTTAGCCCCAGGACCCCTGTGCTCCACCCTTTCACCTCACTCTCACACTTGGTGGCAGCCTACCAAAGCTTCCCAGCCAGCATCTTGTCCATCTTCCACATGCCCTCCACAGTCCACAGAAATTTGGGAATTCTTTCCTATCTATGAGGGAGGTGGGGGAGGGGAGCTTGGGACCTACCTCAGAACCTTGGCTCCACCTCTTCCAAGCTGTGTGGAACCAGCCCCCATGTTCTTAAGTCTATTCCGCCCAGTGGGAATTTCTACTGGCATTTCTGTCACCTTGCTCACTGCCTCCTCCATACACACGTATACTTTTGACCCAAACCTAGCAATGGGTGTGGAAGGGACTCCCTTCCCAGGCGCCTGGATCATCCTCATTTTAGCCATGGCCCCTCAGAACCATCCTCTTTGTTACTATCTGTCTAGTGCAATTTCCCCCAGGTCATACCCTCCTTCTTCCTTACCCTGTGGACTTGCTGTTCTAGATAATGTTTGCATGATCTTGTTTTGGGTGGGGTAATGGGAATGACAGGAATGCAAGGGAAGAAACTGGCAAATTATGCCTCTAGGAGGGTTTACAGAATGCTATCTCTGGTAGCATAGTGGCTAAGACACTTGCCTTCAAGTTCAAACCCACCAGCCACTCCTCGGAAGGAAGGTTGGGCAATCCTACTTCCGTAGTGACACTGCCTCGGAAACCCAAGGAGGGGTCGCTATGAGTCGGGTTTGACTCGACGGCACATAACAACAACAACAACAACATCTCCATCACCTTCCTGAGTGCCTGGCATCCAGTGGGAGCTCAGTAATTCCCCTTACTCCTTTCCTTTATTCTAGGCATGCAGTTGAGTGTTACCTCAGTTCTGCCTTGCCCTCCTGGCTTCTAGGGACTCCTCAGCTCTGGCCTCTTTTTCATGTGCCCTATAGCTCTGGTAGCATAGTGGCTAAGGCACTTGACTGATAACCAGAAGGCTGGTAGTTCAAACCCACCAGCCACTCCTCGGAAGGAAGATGGGGCAATCTACTTCTGTAGTGATACTGCCTTGGAAACCCAAGGAAGGGTCGCTATGAGCTGGGTCTGACTCAATGGCACATAACAACAACAATAATTTGCTACAGGCTGGACATCCAGTGCCCTTCTCAGCACTGACCCAAGTGCCTGGATATTCCTCACCTGCAGATTGGTGGCCCAGCTCCTTAGCCCAGACTACACTTTAACCTTGGACATTTGATTCTTGTAGAATTCTGGCTTGGGAGGCAATGTTGTTTAGCGGTTGTAAGTTTAAGCCCTGGAGTGCAGCTAAATGCTGGCTGCATCACCAAACAGCTGCATGACCTTGGTCAGCATACGACCATGCAGACTCAATTTCTCAATCAGCTAAGATGAGAACTACCTGGACAGAGTGGTTATGATGTAATGGCAAGTTCTTATCAGTGTCCAGGACACAACAAATGCTAAATAAATGGCTGTTATAATTCTTACATTGGACTGGGTACCAATTAATGGGGGGTAACCATGAACGAAAAAGTGTCTTTTAGGGTACTCTTTCTGCCCTAAGACCCCAGGTCAACCTGGAGAATTCCATTTTAACATTGTGTATGTGTGTGTGCGTGTGTGTGTATGTGTGTGTGTGAGAGAGAGAGAGAGAGAGAGAGATCTACAGCAGCCTCTTCATCTTTACCTTCCTTGTTTTCACTGCTATCATCTTTTGAGCTTTTCCTATGTGCCAGGTACTCTATGAAGCAGATCCTGTTAATATGTCCATTTTACAAAAACACTGCCAGTTGTTAGTGATGGCACCACTTACTGAGCACCACTTGGTACACTGCCTCACACAAGTCTTACAGCAGCCTTTGAGGTAGGCACTGGTCATCTCCACTCTGCATGAGGGAACAGAAGTTGCAATCCTCTTGTACTGGAGGGCAACAAAGCCCTGCCTTGTCTTACCACCTCACCTACTCAGGCCTCTTGTGAGTTAAGGATACTCTGTTACAAGGAGGCAAGAGTGGGGCCAGAATTTGATCTACGATCACAGAGGAAACCTGGTGGTCCACAGAAGAGTCAAACCACAAAATCTGAGGGCTGAAAGGGACCTGAAAGTGAAGTTGGTGACACCCCACATCTGATGCTTCATGCCCTCCACATTCCAGGACACTTGTTCATGTCTCAGACTGTGCCAGCCCATCCACCATGTGCAGTTGTGGCCACTGCCAAGCTTTCTAAAACCACGTACAACACCTGGCACATGTTCTTGCAATGGCAAACTCATACCAGGGCCACCCCAGCCCCATCTCACACTCATGCACTTAGACGCTAACTGGATGTAAATTTAACTTTGTGAGATTTGTTCCTGGGTCTGTCCTCCAAAGTAAGACATCATCCAAGCCCGTGGTCTAACAGTGTGGGACTCAGTTTACCTGGGCTTGGATAACAGTTCTGCTGTGACTAGGTTACACTGCCCAGCCTCTCTGAACCTTTCTCTTCACCTTAAGATGTGGATAATCACACATCACATAGGGGTTGCCACTGGACTTGTTAATGCCACCACCACTTGGCACTTTTGTGTATGTGGACTATATATGTGGGCATGTAATTTTGTTTGCCTTATTTGTACCCCACTCCCGTTCCTATGGGCAGACAACCATAGCTGTTTCTTGATAAGGGCTTGGAGATGTTAGCACCAGCTAGTCTGTCATCCGAGGTGTCTATAAGCCAAAGGAAGTCAATCAGAACTAGTCAATCAGTCTGACACACAGATAGAAAATTCCTGATCACTATTTGACCCACCTGCCACCTATGCCTGCATCTCTGACAGGTTAGAAATTCTCCCCAATGATATTTTCTTATATGTTGCTGCTTTCAGGGCTCTGATCCAACAGCCCTGAATACTTCCAGTAAGTTCAAAGGTAAGTGTTGACTTTTGATAAAATATACATGAGCTTTGCTCAAGAAATGGGTTTGAGTTTCTGACACTAGCAAGTGAAAGTATGATGCCCAAAAGTCAAGTGCTCCAGGTAAAAGGAACATGACCAGTGGATACTCCAATGCAAGGGGACAAG
Source organism: Orycteropus afer afer (assembly GCF_000298275.1). Classification (NCBI taxonomy): domain Eukaryota; kingdom Metazoa; phylum Chordata; class Mammalia; order Tubulidentata; family Orycteropodidae; genus Orycteropus; species Orycteropus afer. The sequence goes on along the minus strand of NW_006921667.1, from coordinate 6,890,437 downwards.
GGTGGGGAGGTAGGATGTGGGGTAGTGAGGAGTCCCCACCTCAGACTAGGAGGTTGGAGAACTTGTTATGCAGCAGTGAAGCAGTCAGACTGTTGCCTGTTCCATCAAGGGACTCAGGACACTTGTTTACTGAGATTAAAAACTTAAGGAATGTGATAGAAAAATGTCTGAATGCTGAAGCATGTTGGCTACTCTTATAGCCTGCATTTAATAAGGTACATCAACAAAAGGGGCAAGCTTCCCTCCAACCAAGCCTGTTTGAAAACATAAAGAGGATTCACAATGGAAAAAACAGGGGTATTATGTGCTGATCCAGGACCCCAACAAAATGGTAAGCCCTTTGTAAAAATGTAGTCTTAAGTTTATATCCCATATTGTTGATAGCTGCCATCAAGTCCACCCTTGACTCACAGTGACACTATGCACAAAGGTCCTGCACCATCCATATGACTGGTTGTACACTGTACTACTGTGATCCACAGGGTTTTCACTGGCTGATCTTCAGAAGCAGATCACCTAGTCTACCTTAGATGGGAAGTTTTGCTGAAACTTGTTCAGCATCGCAGCAACACACAATTGCCCACTGATGGACTATGGCTGTGCATGAAGTGCATAGGTCATAGGTCTCCTGCACAGAAGACAAGAATTCCACCACAAAACTGTCATGCCCCCTTTACATCCCATAGTGGATAGTAATGAGTTAACTGGTGCAATAAAGGCTCAACAAGTATTTGTTCTATTCTAAGGAATTACTGAGAAGTGCCCACTTAAACTTCATCCTTAATTCTGACATGGGGCAGTGGTTTTCAAAGTGTCCTTAGAGAGCAATGGAAATTCTGCAGGGTCCCTTTTGGCTAGGGGCAGTGAGAAGCAGAGAAGGAAGCCAGAAGGAAGGCTCAGGTCCCCAAGATCTGGTTTATGTCTTTTATACATTGTACTTGCATATAAAATTTTGTTCAAAGAAAAGGCCATGTGGTTAAAAGGGTAGCTTCATAAACACTATGGGAGACCGACCTGGGTTTGAAACCCAGCTCTACTCCTTCCAGTGTAGCCTTGGGACATTACTTAACCTCTCTGGGACATCTCTTCATCCACAAAGCAGGAATCTTCCTTGACCTCATGAGGTTGTTGTTAAGCAGAAAATGATAACAGCTAACAGTTAGGAGTGTTTACACCACATGCATCACTAATTTGACCTGAGAGCCCTATGTGGTAAAGACTGTTGTTATATACTTTCCCCAATGAGAACTTAGGGCTTCGAAGTGTCACCTCCAAAGGCACAGCTAGGAAATTGGAAGATCTGGAATTCTGAACCCAGGAGGTCTTACTTCAGAGCCACTACTCAACACTTTTCCCTGTGACCTGAACAGATGCACTTCATGCTTGCCTTTTTTTATGTTCTATTTCCCAGGGCAGTGTTCAGCACACAGAAAGCTCAGCCAGCATCTGCTGAGAACCCACTTCACCTTCTTATGAGAGGCCTTAGCAAAGCATCCCCTGTACACTGACAGGATTGCCCTGGAATTGAGTAACAGTGGTTAAAGCATTTGGCTGTTAACCAAAAGGTCAGTGGTTTGAACCTACCAGCCACTCTGCAGGAGAAAGATGAGGGACTCTGCTTCCAGAAAGATGTATACCCTTGGAAAACCTATGGGGCAGTTCTAGTTCATACTGTAAGGTTGCTATGAGTTGGAATCAACTTGATGGACTGAGGTTGGCCGCTATTAGGAGGGGGACAAGCAATAATTTGCCCCAACTGTAGAATGGGTAGCCAAGCCATCCTGCCCCAACCCCTGAAGTCTTGGCAGGTTTGTGGGGACCAAGAGAAGGTGTTCTTCCTCTGCAGAGTCCAAATAGCCAGATTTCTCCCACCCTCTAGGAGGCAGGGAGAACAAGCATAGGAACAGTCGCATGGCTCAGATAACAGTGGACAATGGTGACCTGCATGGACAGGGATAACAGATCAGATGGACACAGGGACAGCCCAATGGAGAGACAAGGACCATGTCGGATGTTCCAATGCTCAGCAACTTGGTGCGGATGAGTACTGGTGAAGATGGGTTGGGGGTAGGAGTGAACTGACAGATGCTTTTGCCAAATGGGGGCCCAAGCAGAAATTAGATTGTCACAGGCATGAAAATGTACAGTTCTTACATACCTGGATTTGTGACTTAAGTCATACCTGCCACCTACACCTGCTTTCCCAACAGCCTGGAGGATATTTCCTTCTATACTGTGCCTTTCAGGAGATTCTACAGCCCCGAATATTTCCAGTCAAGTTCAAAGGTTAAATCTAGACTTTTGACAACAGCTGAGCTGACAGAGACCACTCAACCAGAAGAGTAAGGCAGGGCATGCTGAGGAGGGTGGTGGAGCTGAGATCCTGCTTGACTTCTCTCCTCAGTGCAGCGAAATGACCCAGATATTTATTTTCAAATGTGCAGCTGAGGCTGAGGGAGTAGGGCAGAAGAGGCCACCACCCACAGCTTTGGGCTACATGTGAACGGCATTTATTTTTCATGCATTCAACAAACATTTTAGCCTGTCTACTGTTTGCTGGGCCCACATGGGCTCTGGAGACTGAGGTGTAGGAAACCTTGGAACTGGTCGAGGAGGGCCGTGTGCCACAATACAGCACAGAGCCTGGCAGATGCTAGCACTGAAGGAGTTTGCTGAACACATGGTAGACAGTGGTGAGCCCAGGCAGGAGGACAGTGGAGGCAGGAGACCCACTTTGGCTGAGAAGCAGGGGCTCCTCCCACTGTATCCCCTTTGTCACCACCCAGAGCTCGGAAGCACTATGGTCACCTCATGCCTGGGATTTTGTGGAGTGCTGTAAGCCCAGGAAGAGGGGACCATGCTTTCCAGGGCTCTGACCCCTTAGGGAACTTACCTGTGGGGTGGGAGAGAGAGGGTCGCTGGCTCTCTGAGTAGGGCCCCTCAGCCCTTTCCTGCAGCATGAGGGCCAGCTGCCTAAGGTCGACCAGACTGTCTCGTACACATCTTTGTCCTGAGGCCCAGGGACCCAATCCTGCCCAGAGATCAGTTTAAGGCCTAGCAGGGCAGGGGAGGGAAGGATATGCAGAGCAAGGACATCTTGGCCTGGGGCTCTGCAGCAGAGGGGCTCACCCAGCCCAGAACACTGTCCCCACATGCCCTGAGATGGGAGCCCTGTGACTCAGGTCCCTCCAAGGAGCCCATGGTATGGTCCAGCTCAGCAGGGCCGCTTGCTGTCCAGAATGGCTTTCCAGTCGTCTGTCCATGAGTGCAGCCTCCGGCTGGGAGGTGACAACTGCAGGTGCCGGTTGTGGCAGGCTGTGAAGAGGACATGTTCCCAGCTGGGGTTCGCCTCAGCCCCTGTAGGCAGGGAAGCAGCACTGAGTCTAGCAGCTTAGCACTCTGGAGGGAGACTGCCCAGGTCAAAGCCCCACTCTCTTGCCTCCCCAACAAGTGCTTCTCCTCTCTGGACTCAGTGTTTCCTCTGTAAAGTGCTAACTGTCCCAGCCCCTATCACCCAGGGTAGTGCTAAGAATAAACAAGACACTGCACCTACCACGCAGTGTCTCATATCAGCAGCATATGCACACACGCATGCATACACACATGTGCATACACACATATATGCATACACAGAGACATGCACACAGAGAGTGCTTCATGATAGCAACTGTGGCTTTTCTCATGGTCACTATTGTTGCTTGGGGACTTAAGCAAGGCCAGGCACAAGAAGCCACTCTCTTCACACACTTACTTAAGTCACTTGCCAGCCAGACACCTCTGCTATTCCTCTCCCTCACCCAGCTATCCTTCAGCAGCACACAGGGTAGAGAGGCCCAGCCTATGTGGGACAACTGGCTGCCTGGCACAGCATGTCACAGCAGCAACCATGAACATCTCAGCCCCCAGATTATAGTCCCTCACCTCCACACTGTCTGAAAGTGGTGACACTGGCCCTGAGGCAGCAGCCTGGCCCCCAGATCCTCTCATATAGGCTGTTCCTTTGTTCTCTGTAGCTAAGCAGGCCTCGATGCCCTTAAGGTCACATTCCCTTCTGTCATCTTTGTCCTGAGGCCCAGGGACCCTGGCTCTCCACGGGAAACTGCACGGTTTGGGAGAAGCTGGCCTCACCCCTCTGAACTCAGGGATAGGTACACCGTGGTTTCCACCCTCTGCACTGGGTTAGAAATAGACATGTTTTCCAAGCCAGTTCTAAGAATCACTAGGGAAGAAATAGCCTGTATCTCCCAGGGTGTCCAAAAGAATAGGCTGCAACCCTGAAACTGCTGATGGCTCCCAGGAGGATACCAGAAGAGAGCAGAGGCAAAGGATGAAGATATTAATTTGACTGGCATTATTTGAACTAAATTCAGCTATACCTGAAGCCTTCCTATTTCTGCCTTTTCAATTGTGTGAGCCAATAAATTCTTCCTTTACTTTTTAAGCCAGTCTAAGGTTGGTTTAACTATAAGCAAAAGGGATTAATGCAAACCCAACCCACCTTCAACCAAAGAATTATACTTTGCTTTTCTGTTTCATATATTATTAGGTTCAGTGCAAATTACTTTGAAAAATCAAAGAGGGTATCATGCTGCTAAAAACAAAATTTGGGAGCCTGAGGAAACCAAGGCTTCAGAGGTATAGAGTAACTTACCCAAGACGACCCAGCAAGTCAGCCCCCAGACTAGAACCAGTACTATGTCTCCTGACCTGCCCAGGCTATATGTGGAAAAGCATCTTGTCTTCCCAACAAGGCAGAATCTAATAAATATTTGGTGATGAAATGGGGGCAGGCTGGAGGGGGAAAGCAGCCAAGTGGAGACCACTTGGAAGGAGAATGTGGAGAGCAGCCTGTGCTCTGTATGTCTAAGCCTGCTCTAGAACCTCCATGTTCACTCCTCACCTCTTCAGGTTACTTACCTGTTATATCTGGCCGATCATCTATAAGAAGGTCGGCAGAGATCACCGTTTTATCTCTAGTCAGTACAACATGTTCCAGAAAGTCAGCACCAAAGTACTTCTCCACCCAGGCATACTAGAATGTGAACAGGGAGAAAAGGGAGGTGAGAAGAAAGGAGCATCTGACCTGTGAACACACCAAGCACTGAAGAACAGCCCAAGTATTCCAAAGGAAAAGAGTTGTCTTAAAATCTGAGAACTAAAGGAGGGCATGAGGACCTGATATTGAGGGTCCAGTTTGTGCAGGCACCAGACTCTGATGAAGGTGTTACTGTCCGATTTGACCGAGAAGGAATCTGATGCTCAGAGATAAAGTGATTTGCCCACATTCTCGAATTAGAATGCAGCAGAATCATGATTCATACCCAGACTTGAGTCTCCCTCTGATTTCAAATGCTACACAGGAACATCTAAAACCACCATGTGGACTGTCTAGTCTAATCCTATTTTCAAAAGAACAGTATTTGCCATACTGCTGTGCTTAACTGATTTGACTCACTTGTTGTGGGTTCCTAGCATGTGCAGTGTACTCTTTTGAACATTAGGCACAAAGGAAAGGAAAAAGACAAACACCAGTTCTTGCCCTCATTAATGAGCAAGAGGGCAAGTAGTTGTTTAAATAACTAGTTAAATAACACTTGTGAAAGTGCAACAAAGCAGTAGTGCACAGAACCTGGGAGAATGTGCACTGGGAGAACCTACCCAGTCCAGCATGAGCAGACTTCATGGTGATCTGCTTCTAAAAGTTAGCCAGCGAAAACCCTATGGATCAGAACAGAATGTTTTCTGACTCTTTTGCTTTGGGCACACTGCACCAAGAGGCAAAGTTGGTAAATCTCATCTTCATCACCAACTACAAATCTAATCTCCAAAATGTGGAGGCTGATCTAGTTCATCCTGGACCACTTTTCCATCCTCATTGCCAGCCATCCACAAGACATCTCTGACCTTAGTCACCTAGAGCTAGATCAGAGTTCACCAGTTAGATGGACACAGTCCTTTAGACTGCCAAATGGGCAGATGCCAGCCCCTGCTGGCTGTTGCTGTCCCAATGGATTCATTATTTCACTGTCAGAATCTCACTGACAGTATAGCATAGTTATGACTATAGACTGATTACAACCAAAAAGGACACAAAGAAAGAGATGCATAGGGTGAGGTCTCGGAAATTCCCCATCTCAAAGCTTCCATGTCCCCAGGGACATGCAACCCTCTCAAGAGCAGATGTTCCACCAACCAGGAAGCTCATCTGAGCCTACCTGTTCAGGTCTCTTTATCAGTCTCCATATGTGGCCATGTATCATGCCTCCTGAAGCTCAACAACACAGGTGGTCTCTCTTAGTCTGGCCAGCCCCTGCTCACTACCCTTAGGTGTGGTCCAACTCTCAGGAACTAGAACTAACAGCCAGTTTGCTTTCTGCACCTCACACACATTATCAGAAGGGACCAATTGCTAGAAACGGATATCATGTTTGGTGAAGCAGAGGACCAACAGGGTAGGGTGATACTCAGTGAGATGGATTGGGACAAAAGACACAACAATGGACTCAAACATGCCGACAATCATGAGGATGATGCAGCACCAAGTAATGTTTTATTCTGTTGTACATAGGGTCACTCACCATGAGTCAGAGTTGACTTTACAGCAGCCATCCATCCATCTGCCCATCTATTCATCTATCTATCTGTGTATCTCTCTCTCTAAAAGCAGGATCAGGGGAGGATCCAAGATGGTGGACTAGGCAGATACACTATCCAGACCCTCTACAAAAATGACTTGACAGAAGGGAAATGGCTACAGATAACAATCCTGTATCCCAAAACTTCACTGGAAAGGAAAAAGAAAGAGATCAAAAACTGAAGGAAGTAAGACTGAACGAAAACAGTGAACAAGGAGCAGAAAACTGCCAACTGGCACAGTGCAGGCATTTTGAATTATTGCAGGCTCCAACTAGAACAGGAACCAGATAACTGGTTTCACTTGCCCAGGAATGCACCAGCACCCACATAAGTGGATCAGGGGACCAGACAGGTTTTAAATCCCACCTTACCTTGTACAACCTCCTAGTGACTGGAAGTGTGGGTCCCCCCACCTCTACCCACCTGGCAGCTGGTCAAACTCTCCCAACCAAATTTCAGTGCTGTGTCGCATTTTTTTTCTTCTTTTTATCTTTATCCTTTTGCTTAGTTCTTCCATCTTCCCACACACACTTCACTTTTCTCCTTTCCTTTTTCTTTCTCTTCCTTTGTTCTTTTTCCTTCTTTCTTTCTTTTTGGATTTTCAAGAACAGGAGATCCTGCCCATGAGGTTAACCCACACCCCTCCCTGGTCAGAAGTACATGCTCCCATGGAGTGAGTGCTCTATTCCTGCATAGCCATGTTTGCTGGCTGACACATTCACTACTACTATGCTCCATTTTTTTTTTCTTTTTTCCTTCTTTTTAGTTCTTCTCTATTCTACTCCTTGTTTTCCTCTTCACCCCTCATTTTTCCTTAATTCCATGGAGGAGGTGTCTATTTCCAACCTTCCAAGGACAGAGGTACACACTCTCCCAGAGTGAGCTCCATGTTCCTGTTGCAGCTATATTTGGCAATTAACACTTATACCAGTACTGTGCCATATATTTATTTCTTTTGTTTGCTTGCATCTCTTCTTCTTCTCTATTTTCTTTTCCTTTTTCTTCTTAGGTCTCCTCTCTTCTCCTCCACTTTGTTTTCTTCTTTTACTTTTCTCCCTCTAGGCCCAAATCATTTTCCTTATATATTTACCAAGCTGTTGAGAGCCAGCAAACTTACCCAGCCATACCCACCATACCTGCTGTCCTACCCACTGGGTGAGTGCAACCACACACTCCAGCACCACTGGATCAATGATAAATAGCAGCCAACACATGCCCAGGCTTTCCTCAGCTACTGTCCATGATCATTGATCATGCCTACACTCACACCTGCTAACAAGTCCACCCAGAGACAGGTGAGTGCTCTGGTGCTACTAAACTAGAGACAAGAGTAACACGGATAGTGTACTGTTGCCCAGATGTATTAAAATAAAACAAATCAAGTTGAAATAAACCAACATAAAATCAACAAATTAATATAATAACACTACAATGTCTTGGAGACAAGAGATGATTTCCAATTACAACAACAAACAAGCAAACAAAAAGGATAAGATGGCTCAAACAAATGACAGAAATATAGGGCAAGAAAATGCTATTGGCAATACCTGATAAGGAATTTAAAAGAATTATATTTAGCTACCTTAAACTGATTAAGATAAAATTCAAGGAAACCACAGACAAAAATCAAGGAAAACACCAACAAAACTCCAGGATATTTTTTTAAATACAAGAACAAATCAACAAGATAAATGGAATAGTAGAAACCATATAAAAAAAAAGTAAATAGAAATACTAAAATTTTAGAAATAGGTAACACACTAGAAGGACAAATGAGTAGAACTGAAAAAACAGAAGACAGAATTAGAAAGATTAAAGATAAATATCTTAACACCTTAATCTGTTAGAGGAATAATCAGGAAAAAAAAAAAAAGAAGAAGAAAACCTAAGAATTATGTAGGACACCATAAAGAAGAATAATTTAAGTGTGATTGGAATTCCAGAACAGGAAGAGTGGGAAACAAACACACACACATGCACACATTCACACACAGAGAGCAAAAATTTTTGAAGATTTGTTGGGAGAAAACTTCCCTAATATCAAGAAAGACAAGAAGACATGGATCCAAGAAGTGCCACAAACCTCAAATAGGATATACCCCAAAAGAAGATCACCAAAACTTATAAGAAAGAAAGAATCCAAAAAGTAGCTCATGAAAAATGAAAAGTCACCTGCAAAGGAGAACCAGTAAGATTAAGCTCTGCTTTCTTGGCAAAAACCATGCAGGCAAGAAGGAAATGGGATAATATATATGAAACTCTGAAGGAAAAAAATAGCCAAGCAAAAATTATGTATCTAGCAAAACTGTCAAATATGATGGCAAAATTAGAACATTTCCACAAAACAGAAATTGAGAGGATTTGCAAAAACCAGACTAACTTTGGACGACAAAATGGCAGGATCCAGGTAAGGGGAGGGAGACAGGTCCCACCCAAGAGGCAGGAAGGAGGGAAAGCCAGGAATGACAAAGCAGCAGGTTCCAGGTAAAGGGAGAGTGGATAGGTTTCAAACAGCTAAGGGAGATGAACTTATCTGTCAGTTTGTCATACTGTGGTGGACTGTGTGTTGCTATGAGGCTTGAAGCTGTGCCACTGGTGCTTAAATGCTAGTAGGGTTGTAGATGGTGTACAGGTTTCAATGCAGCTTACAGATTAAGACAGACTAGGAAGAAAGAAGAGGCCATCCACTTCTAAAAGAATTGGCCAGGGGAAACCTTATGAATAGCAGAGAAACACTGTCTGATACATTGCTGGGCAACTTTATGAACAGCCCAGAAACGTCATCCAATACAGTGCAAGAGGACAAGCCCATTAGGTCAGAAGGCACTCAAAATATGACCACAAAAGGGCTGCCTCATCAGAGTAGAAACAACCTTAATGATATGGATACAGTAAAGCTTTCAGGATCTCCATTTGCTGGCATGGCATGACTCAAATTGAGGAAGAACAGCTGCAAACATCCATTAATAACTGGAACATGAAATGTTCAACATATGAATCTAGGAAAGTTGGCAGTTGTGAAAAATAAAATGGAATGCATAAAGATTGATAGCCTAGGCATTACTGAATGGAAATGGACCAGTTTTGGCCACTCTGAATCAGACAACCATATGATCTATTATGCTGGGAATGACAATTGAAGAGGAATGGTGTGGCATTCATCATCACAAAGGATGTTTTGTCCTGAAGTACAATGACAGGATAGTGATAGGATAATATCCATATGTCTACAAGGAAGACCAGTTAATACTACTATTATTCAAATTCATGCACCAACCAGCAAAGCCAAAGATGAGGAAACTGAAGATTTTTATCAACTTCTGCAGTCTGAAATTGACCAAACATTCAATCAAGATGTGTTAATTATCACTGGTGACTGGAATGCAAAAGCTGGAAACAAAGAAGAATCACTAGTTGTTGTTGTTAGGTGAGGTTGAGTCATTTCCGACTCATAGACACCCCATGCACAGCACAATGAAACACCGCCTGATTCCGCGCCAGCTCCATGATCCCTGCTATACTTGAGCACATTGTCGCAGCCACTGTGTAAATCCATCTCATTGAAGGCCTTCCCCTCTCTTGTCAAGTCTCCACCTTAGCAAGCATGACATCCTTCTCCAGGGAATGGTCCCTTCTGACATGACCAAAGTAGGTGAGATGAAGTCTGGCCATTCTCACTTCCAAGGAGCATTCTGGGTGCACTTCCTCCAGGACAGATCTGTTAGTTCTTTTACCAGTCTATGGAACTTTCAGCATTCTTCGCTAGCACCACAACACAAAAGCATCAACTCTTCTTCAGTCTTCCTTATTCATTGTCCAGCTCTCACATGCATATGAGGCAATTGAAAATATCATGGCTTGTGTCAGGTGCACCTTAGTCCTCAAGGAGACATCCTTGCTCCTCAGCATTTGAAACAGTTCCTTCGTGGCCAACTTGCCCAGTGCTACATGTCATCTAATGTCCTGACTTCTGCTTCCATTGGCATTGACTGCAGAAGCAAGCAATGTGAATTCTTTGACAACCTCAGTCTTCTCTCCATTTATCATGATGCTGCTTATTGGTCCAGTTGTGAGGATTTTTGTTTTCTTTATAGTGAGACGTAATCCATACTGCAGACTGTATTCTCCAGTCTTCATCAGAAACTGCCTCAGATCATCCTCATTTTCAGTAAGCAAAGTTGTATCGTCAGTGTATCTCAGGTTGTTAATGTTTCTTTCTCCAATTCTGATGCCACATTTTTCTTCATATAGTCCAGATTCTCAGATTATTTGCTCAGCATATAGATTGAATAAGTATGGAGAAAGGATACAACCCTGACACACTCCCTTTTTGATTTTAAACCATGCAGCGTCCCCTTGTTCAGTTTAAATGACAGCCTCCTAGTCAATGTACAGGTTCCTCATCAGTACAATCAAACGTTCAGGAATTCCCATTCTTCTCAATGTTATCCATAATTTGTCATGATCCACACAATCAAATGCCTTTGCATAGTCAATAAAACACAAGCAAACATCTTTCTG
>NW_006921667.1:6875899-6877804 GCF_000298275.1 Orycteropus afer afer | reverse complement strand
ATCCTTTGTGATGATGAATGCCATGCCATTCCTCTTCAAACTGTCATTCCTGGAATAGTAGATCATATGGTTGTCTGATTCAAAATGGCCAAAACCAGCCCATTTCAGCTCACTAATGCCTAGGATGTCAATATTTATGCATTCCATTTAATTTTTTGACAACTTCCAATTTTCCTAGATTCATACTTCATACATGCCATGTTCTGATGATTAATGGATGTTTGCAGCTGTTTCTCCTCAATATTTAGTGGTGCCACGTCAGCAAATGGAGGTCTCGAAAGCTTTACCTTAAACAAATGAGTAAAGCTTGTTTTACTCTGATGATCCAGCTCTTTCCCCTTCCTACTTTGAACGTCTTCTAATCTAAGTACTCCTCTTCCTCCTCTGTATTGGACAATGTTTCCAGACTATTCATAAAGTTGCGCAGTAATGTATCAGACAGTGTTTCTTTGCTATTCACAAGGTTTTCCCTGCCCAATTTTTGAGAAGTGGATGGCCTCTTCCTTCTTCCTAGTCTGTCTCAGTCTGCAAGCTGAGCTGTTACTTGTGTACCATGTGCACCCTAGTGGGTTTGAAACACCAGTGGCACAGACTCAAAACTCACAGCAACACATCACCACAGTAGGACAAACCAACAGACAAGTCTGTCTCCCTTAGCTGTTGGAAACCTGTCCAACCACCCTACCCAACCATCCCTATGGCTGACTCCTCACTCTGTCCTGGTCCACCTTGGCCTTTCCTCTCCTTTCTCCTGCTTTCCTGCCTTGCCACTTGTGGGGTGTGGCCTGGGTTCCCTCTCACCTGGATCCCTGTGGCTGACTCCTCACTCCGACCCAGTCTCCTTGGCCTTTTGTTCTTCTTTCTCCCGCTTTCCCTTCTTGCCACCTTGGGGCGTGGCCTGGGTTTACCATCCTCACCTGGATCCCTGCAGCTGACTTCTTGCTCTGTCCCGATTCCTGGGCCCTTTCACTAGTAGTTGGAATCACTAGTAGTTGGAAAATTTGGCCTTGGTGACAGAAATAACACTGGAGATCACATGATAGAATTTTGCAAGACCAATAACTTATTCATTGCAAATACTTTTTTCAACAATACAAATGGCTGCTATACACATGGACTTTGCCAGGTGGCATTCAGAGGAATCAGATTGACTACATCGGGGCAAGAGATGATAGAAAAGCTCAATATCTTTAATCAAAACAAGGGCAGGAGCTGACTGTGGAACAGATATCAACTGCTCATGTGCAAGTTCAACTTGAAGCTGAAGACAATTAAAACAAGTCCATGACAGCCAAAAAATGACCTTGATAATATCCCTCCTGAATTTAGAGACCATTGAAAGAATAGATATGATGCACTGAACATCAATGACCGAAAACCAGAAGAATTGTGGGATGACATCAAGAACATCATCCATGAAGAAAGCAGGAGGTCATTAAAAAGACGAGAAAGAAAGAAAAGACCAATATGGATGTCATAAGAGACTCCAAAACTTGTCCTTGAGTGGATAGCAGCTAACACAAATGGAAGAAATGACTAGAGAAAAGAGGTGAACAGAAGATTTCAAAGAGCAGCTCGAGCAGACAAAGCCAGTTACTATAGTGAAATGTACAAAGACCTGGAGTTAGAAAGCCAAAAGGGAAGAACACGCTCAGCATTTCCCAAGCTGAAAGAAATGAGGAATTTTTTTTTTTATTGTGATTTGGGGGAATATTTACAGAGCAAATTCACTTTCCATACAGCAGTTCACATATACTTTGTCTCATGTCATTGACCATAGTTTACCACAATGCAACAGCTCCCCTCCCACTTCATCCCCATAGTTACCTCTTCCCAGTGTCCATCCCTCCATACAATCCTGCCCCCTGAGCACTCTCCCTGTGCATAAGCAGCCCTACTTTCTCC
>NW_006921667.1:6848057-6867751 GCF_000298275.1 Orycteropus afer afer | reverse complement strand
ATGTGTTTCTTCATGGTGTCCCTGGTTTCTTTGTTCCATATTATTTTCTGTGCTGAGCTCATTATGTTTATGAATCGTGTTATCATTTCCTTTGTTGCTGTTGTTTTAGTATATGCTTCATATTTGTGCTTGTCCTCTTTTTTTATTGTGATGTGAAGGTTTATCATTTTTCTTTGAGGTTACACTATGATTTATTATTTTAGCCCCAGGTTTAAAACAGTCCATTCTCTCTTGCAACTTTCTTAATTTCCTCACCATTTAGAAGTTCTGTAACTACAATTAGGAATAATTTTAAGCCTTGAGTTGCAATACTGAAAGATTGTGTGGACAAAATATTGAACAATGCAGGAAGCATCAAAAGAAGATGGAAGGAATGCTCAGAGTCAGCGTACCAAAAAGAACTGGTAGATCTTCATCCATTTCAGGAGGTGGCATATTTTCATGAACCAATGGTATTGAAGTAGAAGTTGCACTGAAGGAATTGGTGAAGAATAAGGCTCCAGGAATTGATGGAATACCCACTGAGATATTTCAACAAATGGATGCCATGCTTGAGGCACTCACTCACTTATGCCAAGAGATCTGGAAGACAGCTACCTGGCCAAATGCCTGGAAGAGATCCATATTTGTACCCATTCCAAAGAAAGGTGATCCCACAGAACATGAAAATTATTGAATAATTTTCATTAATATTGCATGCAAGTAAAATCTTACTGAAGATAATTCAAAAACTGTTGCAGCAGTATATTGACACAGAACTTCCAGAAATGCAAGCTGGATTCAGAAGAGGACGTGGAACAAGAGATATTATTGCTGATGTCAGATACATCTTGACTCAAAGCAAAAAATACAAGAAAGATGTTTACTTGTGTTTTATTGACTATGCAAAAGCACTCAATTGTGTGGATCATAACAAATTATGGGTAACACTGAGAAGAACAGGAATTCTAGAGCACTTAATTGTACTCATGAGAAACCTGTACATAGACCAGGAGGCTATCATTCAAACAGAACAAGGGGACACTGCATGGTTTAAAATCAAGAAGGGAGTGTGCCAGAGTTGTGTCCTTTCACCATACTCAGTCAATCTGTATGGTGAACAAATAATCCTAGAAGCTGTACTATATGAAGAAGAACGTGACATCAGGATTGGAGGAAGAATCATTAACAACTTGTGATACGTTGATGACACAGCCTTGCTTGCTGAAAGTGAGGATGACTTGAAGCACTTACTGATGAAGGTTGAAGAATATAGTCTGCAGTAAGGATTACATCTCAATATAAAGAAAACAAAAATCTTCACAACTTGACCTAAAAGCAGCATAATGATAAATGGAGAAAAGACTGAAGTTGTCAAAGAGTTCACATTGCTTGGTTCTACAATCAACACCAATGAAGCAGCAGTCAGGACATCAGATGGCATATGTTGTTGTTGTTGTTGTTATGTGCTGTCGAGTCGGCCCCGACTCATAGTGACCCCTCCTTGGGTTTCCGAGGCAGTATCACTACGGAAGTAGGATTGCCCAACCTTCCTTCCGAGTCAGATGACATATAGCACTGGGCAAATCTGCTGCAAGAGAACTCTTTCAAGTGCTGAAGAACAAAGATGTTTCTTTGAGGACTAAGGTCTGCCTGACACAAGTCATGGTATTTTCAATCACCTCATACGCATGTGAGAGCTGGACAATGAATAAGGAAGACCAATGAAGAGTTGATGCTTTTGAGTTATGGTGCTAGAGAAGAATACTGAAAGTACCACAGACTACTAAAAGAACTAACAAATCTGTCCTAGAGGAAGTGCAGCTGGAAGGCTCCTTGGAAGTGAGAATGGCCAGACTTTGTCTCACCTACTTTAGTCATGTTCTCAGAAGGGACCATTTTCTGGAGAAGGATGTCATACTTGGTAAGATGGAGGGTTGATGAAAGAGGGGAAGACCCTCAATGAGACAGACTGATGCAGAGGCTGTGGAAGTGGACTCAAGTATAGCAAGGATTGTGAAGCTGGTGCGGAACCAGGCAGTGTTTCGTTCTGTTGTGCATAGGGTCACTATGAGTCAGAGATGACTCAACGGCACCTGAAAACAACAACAAGACCTACCTTACAAGAAATGTTAGAGGAAGTCCTTTGGATAGAGAACCAACAATGGCAGACAACAATAAGAGATATCAAGAAAGTCCATATCACCTGGAAATCAACCTTGATACAGAAGAATCGGGAGCTTTGGTAGTGTAGTGCCTAGGGCACTTTACTGCAAACCAGAAGGCTGGCAGTTTAAACCCACCAGCCACTCCTTGGAAGGAAGGTTGGGCAATCTACTTCCATAGTGTTACTGCCTCAGAGACCCAAGGAGGGGTCGCTACGAGTCAGGTTCGACTCGATGGCACATGACAACAACAACACGGAAGTATCAAAAATAAAATAAACCCACAAGTCTGAAAATAGGGAACCAGAGATGTCAACTGTAAATGATGATAACTACCAAAAAAAAAAAAAAAATGAGGGGGAATAAACAATGTAATTACAGAACTTCCAAATGGAGAGGAAGCCAAGGTGCTATCAAGATAGAATGGACTGCTTAAACTTGGGAAGATAGTGATAAATTTCAAGGTAACCTCAAAGAAAATTAATAAACCTTCTCACCAAAATAAAAAAGAAGAAAAGAAGAAAGTCTCAGTAAACATTAAACAGTAACAATGAAGAAAATGGTAAGAAAATCCATAAAAATATGAACTCAGCACTGGAAAATACATCAAGAAAGAAACAAAGAAACCATCAACACCACAAAAGACAATATACTAAGATGACAACAATAAATTCATACCTATGGTAATTACACCGAATGTAACTGGATTATATACACTGCACCAGTTAAGAGATGGAGAGCAACAGAATAGGTAAGAAAACATGGCCCATCAATATACTTTTGTGTAAGGTGTAAGGCACACCTTACACAAAAAGACAAAAATAAGCTAAAACTCAAAGGACGGAAAAATATTTATTGAGCAAATGGCAATAAAAACAGAGCAGGAGTGGCAATATTAATTTCTGATAAAATAGGCAAAAACCAGCAAAAGAGACAAGGAGGAACTTTATGTAACGATTAAAAGATGAATCTAACAAGAGGACATAACCATAATAAATATCTATGCACCCAATTAAAGAGCCCAAAATACATAAATCAAAGTTTTAAAAGAGAAACAGTTAATAGTTGGAGACTTTAATACACCACTTTTAACGAAGGACTGAACAAGTAGAAAAGAATTCAACAAATATACAGAAGACGTAAACAACACAATCAACCAACTAGACCTCATAGATGTGTACAGAACACTTCAACCAACAAAACAGCACAATGTACACATTATTTTCCAGAGCACACAGAACGTTCTCCAGAATAGACCACATGGTAGGCCACAAAGCAAGCCTCAATAAATTTAAAAACATCAAATTGCAAAATACCTTCTCAGACCACAATGCTATAAATTAGAAATCAACAACTGGAAGATTAATGAAAAAAATCAAATACATGGAAACTGAATAAGACCCTGCTTAAAAACTACTGGGTAACAGAAGAAATAAAAAATGAAACAAAACAATTCCATGAATCAAACAAGAATGAAAACACAACATGTCAAAATCTTTGGGACACAGCAAAAGCAGTGCTCAGAGGACAATTTATAGCAATAAACACACATTAAAAAAAAAAAAAGAAGAAGAAAGAACCAAAATCAACACCTTAACACAACATCTCCAAATAGTATACAAAGACAAATAAAAAAGCCTAAAGTTCCCAGAAGAAAGGAAAAAATAAAGATTTGAGTAGAAATAAACGAAACACAAAACAGAAAGAATCATCAAGTCTAGGAGTTGGTTCTTCAAAGGGATTAATAACATTGACAAACCACTGGCAAATTTAATAAAGGAAAAGAAAAAGATGCAAATAGCAAGAATAAGAAATTAAATAAGCAATATCACCAACAAAACTACTGAAGGGGGAAAAAAAGAATAACAGAATACTATGAAGAACTGTACTTGAGAAAACTTTGAAAAATCCAGAAAAAATGGACCGATTTCTAGAAACACACTACCTACCCAAACTAACACAATCTGAGGTAGAATATTTAAACAGACCCATCACAAAAAAAGAAATTGATCATTAAAAAAAAAAAAAAAAAAAAAACTCCCAACAAAGGAAAAGTCCTGACCCAGACAGCTCACTGGAGAATTCTACCAAAAATTCAGAGAAGATCTGACTCCAATTCTACTCAAACTATTCCAGAACTCAGAAAAGACTGAAATACTGCCGAACTCATTCTATGAAGCAAGCATAAACCTGGCAACAAAACTAGGCACAGACATCACTAAAAAGTAAATTTATACACTAATATCTCTCATGAACATTGGCATAACAATTCTCAACAAAAGACTAGTCAATAGAATCCAGCCACATATCAAAAAAATAATACATCATGACAAGTGGAGATTTGTACTATGTATAAAAGTAAAACTAGTTTCAGAAAACCAATCAGTGTAATTTACCACATTAAAAAAAAAAAAAGATCATATTGATGTAGAAAGGAGCTCTGGTAGCATAGTGCCTAAGGCATTTGACTTCTAACCAGAAGGCTGGTGGTTCAAATCCACCAGCCACTCCTCAGAAGGAAGATGGGGCAATCTACTTCTGTAGTGATACTGCCTTGGAAACCCAAGGAGGGGTCGCTATGAGTTGGGTCCGACTCGATGGCACATAACAACAACAACAATAACATTGATGTAGAAAAGGCATCTGACAAAATCCAAAAGCCATTCTTGATTTAAAAAAAAAAAAAAAAAAAGCTCAGCAAAATAGGAACAGAATGGAAATCCCTCAACATAACTAAGGGCCTATACACAAAACCAACAGCCAACATTATATTCAATAGAGATTTTGCAGAAACACTCCCTTTGCAAATAGGAACAGACAGGATGTCCTTTATCACCACTGCTATTCAATACTGTTAATGAAAGTTCTAGCCAGAGCAGTAAGACAAGGAAGGGAAATAAAACGCATTCAAATGGGCAAAGAAGTAAAACTGTATTTGCAGATGATATGACCCTATACATAGAAAATTCTAGAGACTAAACAAGAAAACTATTAGAATTAATAGAAGGATTCAGTAAAGTAGAACGGTACAGGATCAAAATACAAAAATCAATTGGATTCCTTTACACTAACAAAGAGATCTCTGAAAAATAAATCAGGAAAACAATACTATTTACAATACCACTCAAAAGATGAAGTACTTAGGAATAAATCTAACCAGAGACACAAAAGAACTTTTACAAAGAAACTAAAACATATTACTATAAGAAATCAAAAGCCAAACCCACTGCCACTAAGTTGATTCTGACTCACAGTGACCCTATAGGACAGAGCAGAGTTGCCTCCATAAGATTTCCAAGGCTATAAATCTTTATGGAAGTAGCCAGCCTCATCTTTCTACTGCACAGCAGCTGGTGGGCTTGAACCACTGACTTTTTGGTTACCAGCTGAATGCCTTAACCACTGTTCCACCAGGGTTCCTTGAAACCAAAGGAGACTTACATAAATTTAAGAATATACCATGCTTTTGTATAGGAAGGCTTAACATTGTAAAAACAACAGCATTACCCAAAGTGATCTATAAATATAGATGTAATCATGGTCCAGATTCCATCATTATTCTTTAAAGAGATGTTAAAACTAATCACTAACTTTAAATTTATGGAAAGGAAAGAGACCTCAAATAGGGCAGTCTGCGTCCATGAAGATTTTCAGCCTTGTAAACCGTAGGGGGCAGTTCTACCCTGTCCTATAGTGTTTCTACGAGTCAGAACTGACTTGATGGCACTGGGTTTGCTTTTTTATTGGGTTTAATAAAGAAAAACAACAACGAGACTTCACACTCCCCAATCTCAAAACATACTACACAGTCACAGTAGTTAAAACAGCCTGGTACTGATACAATGACAGACACATAGATCAACGGAACTTAATTGAGAATCCAGAAGTAAATCCATCCACCTATAGGCAATTGATCTTTGACAAAGAACTGAAAGCCATTAAATGGGGAAGACACCATCTCTTTGATAAATGATGCTGGCAAAACCATTTGTCAAAAAAAATGAAACAGGACCTAAGTTTCAAGCCATATATAAAATGAACTCAAGTTGGATCAAAGACCTAAATGAAAAACCTAAAGCTATAGAGACCATAAAAAAAAAAAATAATAAGGACAAACTTAGGGGTCTTAATTATGGCATAAATATACTATCAAACATACCTAGAAATGCACAAACATCAGAAGACAAAATAGATCACTTGCTAGAGATAAGTATTGATTTGGGTGAAGAGAAGGGCAATGTACCAAATGTGAGTGATCAACATGGTGGTATTGAGTAAGAGGAAGACATAGAGAGGTACATGGGAGGTACAGACAACAAAGATGAACCTTATTGCACATATGGTGCTGCACTGTCAGTGAAGGCAACACGGGCATACAGATGGATAGATGGGTGGACAGGTTGAACTATTAGGTACGAAGTGGGGAGTGTACTCAAGACCCTGTATAGGGTTGGCGGACAATGGTCCTATAAGTGTATTTGTATGATCTGAATTCTCAGGTGTATAGTGGAGCTGAGAAGGGACAGGGTTTTATTCACTTCTTGGTCACAGTCAGCTACCCAGAGGGACTGAGTAGTTGAACCTGTGGGCTTGGGACCATAGTCACAGGGGACATCAAGCTCAATTGGCATAACATTCTACACAAAACATTGTTCCACCTCCTACTTTGGCGAGTAGCGACTGGGATCTTAAAAGCCTGCAACCAGCCATCTAGATGCAACGATGGGTCTCTCCTCATCCAGTGCAAAGAAGGATGAAGAAAACCAAACATTCATGGAAAGAATTAGTCCTAGTGACTGGTACACCACACAATCCACAGCCTATACAACTATGTGACCAGAAGAACTGGATGGTGCCTGGCTACCAATGTCAACCACTCAGAGGGGGATCTACGTAGGAGACCCGGGATGGAGAGGGAGAACAATGCGGAACAAAACTCAAAAGCATTTGGGAAAAAAAAAAAGGTAGACCAGGTTTGCTGGTCTGATGGAGTGTGGTGGAACTACTGAGACTATGGCCCCTAGCTGTCCTTCAGGTTTAGAATTGAACCGACTCCTGTGGCTTCCAGCCAAGCAAAAGACAGGCAGAGGAGTTGAACATTTACCTGAGGTAAATACTCCTTGGAGAGAACAATCATGGGAGAAAGAAGAGCTGTTTATACATAGGGAGACAGCTCGGGGGCAGGAGTGCATGGAGGTATGGACACAGGGAAGAGGTGACTGTCGGGAGGAAGTGGGAGGGGAGCTGTTGCATTGTGGTGAATTGTGGTCAATATCATGAGACAAAGTGTATGTAAACTGCTGTATGGAAAGTCAATTTGCTCTGTAAATTTTCACCCAAATCAGAATTAAAAAAAAAAAAATAGACAACTTGGACCTCCTAAAAATTAGACACTTTTGTGCAGCAAAAGATTTCACCAAAAGAATAAAAAGAGAAACCAAAGACTGAGAAAAAGATTTTGGCAACAACATATCTCTAAAGTTTATAGAAAATTTCAACACCTTAACAACAAAAATACAAACAATCCAATTAAAAAATGGCCAGAGGACACAAAGAGACACTTTACCAAAGATGACAGTCAGGCAGCTACCAAACATATGAAGAAATACCCATGGTCATTAGCCATTAAAACCAAACTCATTGCCGTTGAGTAGTTTTCCAACTCCTAGCAACTCCTCCTTGGGTTTCTGAGGCAGTATCTCTACAAAAGTAGATTGCCCAATCTTCCTTCCAAGGAGTGGCTGGTGAGTTTGAACTGCCAGCCTTCTGGTTAGCAGTCAAATGCCTGAGGCACTACACCACCAGAGCTCCCCATTAGCCATTAGAGAGATACAAATCAAAACAATGAGGTATCATTTCACCCCAGCACTAACAGCAAAGTTCAAAAACAACAGAAAAACAATAAATGCTGCCAAGGGTATAAATACACTAGAACCCTCTTACACTGATGGTGGGATTGTGTAATGGTGTAACCTCTGTGGAAAATAGTATGACACCTCCTTAAACATTTCCAGCTTAAAAAGCTGGAAATAGAAATACCATATGATCCAGCAATCCCACTACTAGGTATATATCCTGGAGAAATAACAGCTGTGACACACAAATACATGCACACTAATGTTTACCACAGTATTATTCACAAGAGCAAAAAGATGGAAGCAACTTAAATGCCCATGAACAGAATGAATGGATAAACAAACTTTGGTACATACACACAATGGAATACTATGAAACATTAAATAATGATGAATCTGTGAAATATCTCCCAACATGGATGAACCTAGAGGACATTGCACTGAGTGAAATTAGTCAATCACAAAAGGACAAATGTTGTATGAGACTACTATTGTAAAAAATCAATAAAAAGTTTTCACACAAAAAGAAATATTCTTTGATGCTCACTATACACAACCCTGCAATAACAGTAATAACAATAATCTACAAGTAAATACATAATTAAACACTCAAGCTACACAGGGATGAGAAGGCAAATGGGACTATACTCACAAATATATACACATTTGACAGAAGATACTTCTACATACGGATTTATAAATGCTGCAAATATATCTATGAATATATTAGAGCATACAAGGGGCAACGTTATGAAGATTCTTAGTCATAACCAAATACCTTGAAGAAATGAGTTATTCAGGTCCATAGTTTCAGGGGGCACTAAGGTCAATAGACATAACATAGTCCACAAGGACAATGTTCTACATCCTAGTTTGGTGAGAAGCAACTGGGGTCTTAAAAGCTCATGATCAGCCATCTAAGGTATAACTATTGATCTCTCCCCATCCAGAGCAAAGGAGAGAGAGGAAAATCAAAGACACAAGAAGAAAGTTAGTTCAAAGGACTAATGGACCACATGAACCCCAGATTCTGTGACCCTGAGACCAGAAGAACTAGATGGTGCCCAGCTACCAACTCTGACTGCTCTGAATGGGATTCACAACAGGCACTCCTAGACAGAGTAGGAGAAAAATGTGAAACAAAACTCAAAATCATAAAAAAAGACCAAGCTTCCTGAGTCTGGTAGAATGCCCCCAACTATCACCCTTAGACACACATCAAGGCTGAACGTGAACTCACCCCATGGCTCAACTTTAAGTCAAATGACAGACAGGACTGTAGGGTAAACAATAATACCAGGAAGGTAGGCACTCATTAGAACAATCAATTACATGAGATCCAAAGGGCAGCATTTGCCCAAGGACAAAGCTAAGAAGGCAGGAAGAGACAGGAAAGAAGGATGAGGGGAAATGGTAAACATAGAGAGGACGTGGGAAGAGTGCTGTGACATTGTGGGGATTGAATGTCACCAGAATTGGTGTATGTTTTGTTGAGTACATTCTCATCAACAACAAAAAAATAAATAAAATTTTTAAATAAATAAATAAAAGAGGAATGAGACTATGATTTGCTATGGGATTTGAAAAGGCAATGTGTTAATAGAGCCTTTCACATGAATTATTTAATTCTCACAATAATCCTATGAAGTAAGTGTACCAGTAGTCAAGTCTGCAAGAGGCAGAAATGTATACAACTTGGAAATGCAAAGTCAAGATAGGAACCCCCTATCGTATACTGCCCATAACTCTGCCAATCTTGATAGTATGCAGGAGGCAGCAAGGAACAGTAGGATCATTGTCTGACTCAGCAGCTTCAAACATGCTATTTCTTCTGACTGGAACACCTTCTGTTACTGCTACTATACACACAGATATACATGCACACAGGCACACACATGCATACACAGACATAAATGCATTCAGACACACAAGCACACACATGCACACAGAGACATAAGTATGCACACACACATACAAGCATATGCATATACTGACACATATGCACACAAACACACATAGATAGGATGCACAGATGAACACACACACAAACCCTCACTTCAGACTATTTCTTCTAAAAATTATCACTTCTTCAGCCTTCCCTGACTCGGCACACTCTAACTGTCCTTTCTACTAATCACAATTATAGCTACATGTTTGTAGAACTACCTGTTTAACAACTATCTGCCCCACTAGACTGTAAGTTCCTGAAGGACAAGGACCATGTCTCAATGAATACTTGTTGAAATAAGTGGGTCTATGTCAGTCAGCCTCGCCCAAGGGAAAAGGTGCTCTGACTGAAGGCGTCAGGGCCAAGATCTGAAGGGCAGGCCTGTGATCAGATGCCACCTTAGCCTCTCTCTGGCCCAGGTTTGCGCTCCCCAAACTGGCTTCTGACCCTCAAATAAATCTCCTGAGTGGTCTTACCCTAGGAAACAAAGGACTCTAAGCAAATGACCTACATGGGCAATCTTCTCAGACAGAGCCTCGATATAAACAAAATGCCCTCAGATTCACAGAATGGCCTAATGAGAGCTAAGTCACCCTGCCATAGCTGGGCCAACTGTGGTGAATCAGCTGCCTGGACTGTCCAGCCTGGCAAGTTTGAAAACCACAACAAGGTATAAGGGCCAGGACAAAGGCAGCCCCTGGTGTGGGAGTACATTGAGATATTGAGGCAGAAACAGAGGGTGGAATACCACTCCATGCATTTATCATCCAGGTAGTATTTTCCTTACTCATCTGGTTATTCAACAAGTACTTATTGAATATTCTCTGTGTAAGACACAGCTCTAGGAGAGACATTCTCATGGGGTTTATATTCCACTGGGAGGGTACATACAATAAACAGATAAGCAAGATATCTTCAGGTGGCACAAGAGCTCTGAAGTCAGGGAGAAAAATGGCGTCTCTCCTGTAGTGTACATGTTAGTTCCCTTTAGCATCTTAATGCCTGAAAAACTAGGTGCAGCAGTTTGAAATGGGGATTCTGGTGCTCTGAACAGCTCATTAAGTCAGAGTAAGCCAAACTCAGGGGAGGAGGATTAGAAAGGAGAAAGGGGGCAGTGGAATTACTAGCAGGGGAAGAAAATAACAAAACAGGTGAACCTGCCATGTGGAGCACCCATCAGCAGGCGAGAAAGGACATCAGAGACCTCCCTGGGGCAGTGGAGAGAACCTGCACTTATTGGTAAACTTGGGACCGCTGGGAGGGAGCACTGATCTCTCTGCCTCTGGTACCACTGAAGCGGGAGCAGAGAGAACAAGCAAGTGGGTGGGCCCTGAGACAAACTCCCTTCATGGATCATAGATTGGGGCAGTTATCCTAGGTCAGCTTTTTGGCATGGAGAGGCCTGGAGAGTGGAGTTTTTGCATCTGTCTGAACCTGGTGGAAGTGGCACCCCTCCTAACAATTGCAGTCTTTGCTGAACTTGAGCTGCAGGCCTGTGAGTAACAGTATAATGTCATCATTAGCAGCCTGCTCAAAGCCCTAGAAACCATTCCTGGCACCTTGGAGCTTTTTCGCCCTCTCTTTTCTTCCCTCTTCCTCTGCCTCTACCTTGCCTCACCCAATATAAAAACCACATCCTGCCACCGTAACAACTGCCAGCTTGAATCCTAAACTCCCTTTACAACAAACAGAGACCGGCATCCACATTCCACACAGTGATTCCAGCATCATAAAGAAAACCGCAAAACAACCCAGCACACCTGAATTAATAGTCAAAAAAATAAATACACCAGCTCCACCTTTTCAAAATATTAAATCATAAAACCAAGACAAAACAAATCAATACATAACAGTTAAAGACAACTTCAAAATGTCTAGGAAACAACAAGCAACCTCAAATCAAACAAACAAACAAAAAAGAGAAGACATTAGAAGTACAATTCTAAACAAAAGTTTCATTAAATATGGAGGAAGAGGAAGCAATAGAATTATCTGAGAAGGAATTTAGAAGGTATGTTTATTGAACTCTACAAGAGCTTAAGGAAACCCCAAACAGAAGCAAGGAGAACACAGACAGTATCCTGGAAGAACTCAGGAAAACCATTCAAGAATAAAATAATAGGACTAATGCACAATCAGAACTCATACAAAAACAGCAGATAGAAATCCAGAAGATGAATACCAAAATTACAGAATTACACAGAACAGTGGAAGCACAAAAGAACAGGATAGAACTGGCTGAAGAATGCATTTCCCAACTTGAAGACAAATCCTTGGGCACCGGCCTATATAAAGAAAAATCAGAACAAAGATTTAAGAGAAATTAAGAGAACCTAAGAGTTATATGGGACAACATGAAAAGAAACAACATATGTCTCAATGGAATTCCAGAACAAGAAGAAGTGAAAAAAAAAAAAAAACACTGAAAAATGGTGGAAGACCTTGTTGTTGTTGTTGTTGTTGTTGTTTGCTGTTGAGTCAAACCCAACAGACCTACTAACAGAAAATGTCCCCCATATCATGAAAGACGAAAAGATATTTGTCCAAGCAGCTCATAGAAACCCATACAGGATAGATCTCAAGAGAAAAACGCCAAGGCATATCATAATCAAACTCTCCAAAACCAAAGAAAAGAAAAAAATTTTTGAGAGCTTCCCAGGACAAAAGAAATATTACATATAATAATCAAACAGTTAGGCTGAGCTCCGATTACTCAGCAGAAACCATGTAGGCAAGAAGGCAATGGGACGGCATATATAAAACACTAAAGGAAAAGAACTTCCAACCAAGAATCTATATCCAGACTAACTGCCCATCAAATATGAGGGTGAAATCAAGACATTCTCAGACAAACAGAAATTAAGGGATTTTTGTGAAAACCAGACCAACCCTACATGAAATGTTTAAGGAAGTCCTTCTAATAGAGAACCCACAACAGAGAACAATAAAATCAGGACACATAACATCACCACTGAAACCAAATCAGAAATAGACACTCAAAAAAGACCATAAAACATTGTACACTAAAAATCAAGCAAGCCAATCTGCACATGACAACAGACAGCATCTAACCAAATAGAGGGAATAAAAGTTCTAGGTACAAAACTTCCAAATGGAGAGGAAAAGAGGACAATGTCCTCATAGAACAGTCTGTTCCAAAAATATAGAGAGACAAGAATTCACTCCAAGGTAACCACAGAGAAAATTAACCATCCCCCTAAGCAAATCCAGAAGGAAGGAAAACATATGGGTTTAGTAAGCACAAAACCAACAATAAAGAAGAGGAAATACTACACAACAAAATGAACTCAGCACAGAAAAGTATGTGGACCAAGGAAACTCCAACAACATGACAAAACACACACATAGAATAACAGCAATCAATTCATACCTATCACTAATTACACTCAATGTGAATGGACTAAATGCACCAATCAAAAGAAAGAGAGTAGCAGACTGGATAAGAAAAGAAGATCCATTGATATGCTGCCTACAACACACCCACCTTAGACACAAAGATAAAAACAAATTAAGAGTTAAGGGGTGGGGAAAAAATATACCAAGCCAACGGTAACAGAAAAAGAGCAGGAGTGGCAATATTAATTTCTGATAAAATAGACTTTAAGGTGAAAAACAACATAAGAGACAAAGAAGGACACTATATGATGCTGAAAGGGTCAACTGACCAAGAAGACATTACAATAATAAATATTTGTGTACCCAATGAAAGAAATACATGAAGCCAATATTAATTGAATTAAACCAGACAATAGTAGTAGGAGACTTTAACACACTACTTTCAAGGAGGGACAGATCAACTAGAAAAAAACTCAGCAAAGATACAGAAGAACTCAACAACACAATCAACCAATTTGACCTCATAGACATTGTGTTGCTCTGAGAAGAACATACCACAAATGGGATGGCTTAAACAAATGGGAGTTTATTCTCTCACAATTTGGAGGTTTTAAGTCCAAGTTCAAAGTGCCGGGCTCTAGGGGCTGGGTGAAAGCCCCTCAACCTTGGGGTCCAGCTCTGCCTCCTGCTCCCGGCCCACTGGAACTAGAAACTAGTAAAGTTTATTCACTCAGACAGCTACTGGCTGCTGAGGCTGAGAAGCCCCAAGGTTGACAAGTAAAAAGGCACAGTCCCAGTAGTACCAAACCACTCAGCAGGCCATTAACTTAAGCCTATTATAAGTCCCAAGGTCAGCAGAGCATAGCAAGCTGCTGAGCAATGACATGGCTACATGTAGGGTCCAAGCATGCCATAGCTAGAGACCATTCCCAAAGCTTCTCCTTAAATACAGGAAGCAGACCACATCCCAAAGGAAGCTACTTAGCTGCTTATGGTAGATCCCACCACAGAGTTGACTGCCAGTCTCATCATGGGGAATAACTACCACCAGCTGCCCAGCCAGTCAACCAGGCCCAGCCAAGCTGATACACAAACATAACCACCACAGACATATACAGAGCATTCCACCCAACAAAAGCACAATTCACATTCTTCTCCACTGCACGCGGATCCTTCTCCAGAATAGACCATACGTTAGGACATAAAACAAGGCTCAATAAATTAAAAAAAAAAAAAAAAAATTGAAATACTACAAAGAATCTCCTCAGACCACATTGCTATAAAATTGTTGTTGTTGTTGTTATTTGCCGTCGAGTCAGACCTGACTCATAGCGACCCCTCCTTGGGTTTCTGAGGTAGTATCACCAAGGAAGTAGATCGCCCGCTATAAAATTAGAAATTAATAATAGGAAGATCAAGAAAAAAAACATCACACATGTGGAAGTTGAATGATTCACTGCTCAAAACTACTGGATAACAGAACAAATAAAAACTGAAATAAAAAAATTCCTAGAAACAAATGACAATGAAGATACATCATACCAAAACCTATGGGACACAGCAAAAGCAGTACTCAGAGGTCAGTTTATAGCAATAAATGCATACATTAAAAAAGAGGAAAGAAACAAAATCAACACTCTTAACAACTCCAACAACTAGAAAAAGAACAAAAGAATCCTACAGTATCTAGAAGGAAGAAAATAATAAAGATTAGAGTAGAAATAAATGAAATAGAAAACAAAAAACAATAGAGAAAAGCAACGAAACAAAAAGTGGTTCTTCAAAAAGATGAACAAAATTGACAAACCACTGGCAAATCTAAAAAAAAAAAAGAGAGAAGATGCAAATTACAAGAACAGTAAACACAAAGGGTGTCATCACAACAGAACCAACTGAGATTAAAAAAAAAAGATACTGACAGAATATTATGAAAAACTGTAATCCAACAGATTTGAGAACCTAAAAGAGATGGACAAGTTTCTAGAATCACAAGACCTACCTAAACTATCCCACTCAGAGATAGACTACTTGAACAGACCTGTAACAGAAGAAAAAATGGAACAGGTCATTAAAAAACAAACAAACAAACAAACAAACAAAAAAACACTCCCCACAAAGAAAAGTCCTGGCCCTAATGACTTCACTGGAGAATTTTAGCAAATATTCAGAAAAGAGTTGACACCTGTACTACTCAAGCTATTCCAGAACACAAAAAAAGATGGAATACTCCCAAACTCTATGAAGCAAGCATAACACTAATACTAAAACCAGGGAAAGACACCACTGAAAAGGAAAAATACAGACCAATATCTCTCATGAACACAGATGCAAAAATCTTCAACAAAATCTTAGCCAACAGAATCCAACAACATATCAAAAAAATAATACATCCTGACCAAGTGGAATTCATACCAGGTATGCAAGGATGGTTCAACATCAGAAGAACAATCAATGTAATCCACCATGTAAACAAAACAAAAGAACCAGATGATTATATCAAATAGATGCAGAAAAGGCATTTGATAAAATCCAATACCCATTCCTGTTCACAACTCTCAGCAAAATAGGGACAGAAGGGAAATTCCTCAACATAGTAAGAGGCATATATGCAAAGCAATGGCTAATGTCATTATAAATGGAGAAAGACTCAAGGCATTCTCCTTATGAACGGGAACCAGACAGGGATGCCCTCTATCACCACTTCTATTTAACACTGTATTGGAAGTTCTGGCTGGGGTGATAAGGCAAGAAAGAGAAATAAAAGGCATACAAATTGGCAAAGAGGAAGCAGAACTACCTCTATTTGTGGACGATATGATCCTGTATATAGAAAACCCAAGAAACTAAAAAAAAAAAAAAAAAAAAAAAACAACTACTGGAACGAATAGAGAGATTCAGCAAAGTGGCAGGATACAAGGTCAACATACAAAAATCTGTTGGATTCCTCTACACCAACAAAGAGACCTCTGATAAAGAAATAAAGGAAACAATATCATTTACAATGTTGTGTTGTTGTTATGTGCTGTTGAGTCAGACACAACTCGTAACGACCCCTCCTTGGGTTTCTGAGGCAGTATCAATACGGAAGTAGATAGTCCAACCTTCCTTCTGAGGAATGGCTAGGGGGTTTGAACCGCCAGCCTTCTGGTTAGCAGTCAAGTGCCTTAGGCACTATGCCACCAGAGCAATAGCTACTAAAAAAATAAAATATCTAGGAATAAACCTCACCAGAGACACAAAAGACCTATACAAAGAAAATTATAAAACACTAGTACAATAGAGAACAAGGCCTCTACATAAATGGAAGAACTTGCCTTGTTCATGGATAGGTAGACTGAATATTATGAAAATGTCAATGCTACCTAAAGCAATCTATACATTTAATGAAATACCAACAAAAATTTTTAAGGACATGGAAAAAACACTTATTAACTTCATATCGAAAGGAAAGAGACCTCAGATAAGCACAGCACTTCTGAAGAAGAAGAACAAAGTGGAAGGTCTTACACTACCAGATCTTAAAACCTACTATATAGCCACAGAAGTCAAAACAGCGTGACATTGGTACAATGATAGACAGATAGACCAATGGAACAGAACAAAAAGTCCAGAAATATACCCATCCATCTATGGACACCTGATCTTTGACAAAGATCCAAAAGCCATTAAATGGGGAAGAGACAGCCTCTTTAACAAATGGTGCTGGCAAAACTGGATATCCACTTGCAGAAAAATGAAACAAGACCCATACCTCACCCCATACACAAAAACAAACTCAACCTGGATCAAAGACTTAAATGTAAAACCCAAAACTATAAAATTCACCAAAGATAAATTAGGGGCAAATTTATGGCATAAATAGACTATCATGCATAACCTAGAATGCACAGGAGGTAGTAGAGAAGCTAGATGACTGGGACCTTCTAAAAATTAAATTCTTATGCACATTGAAAAACTTCGCCAAAATGGTAAAAAGAGAACCTACAGGTTGGAGAAAATACTTGCCTATGACATTATCTGACAAAGGACTTATCTCCAAAATCTATAGAAAACTTCAACACCTCAACACCAAAAAGACAAACAACCCAATTCAAAAATGGGCAAAAGACTTGAACAGACACTTCACTGAAGACAATAAGCTGGTGGCCAACAAACATATGAGGAAATGCTCGCGATCTTTAGTCATTAGAAAGGTGTAATTCAAAACAATGATGAGATATCAACTCACCCCAGCAATAATAGCAAAGTTCAACAGGAGAGAAAATAACAAACGCTGGCAAGGTTGTGGAGAAATTGGAACTCTTGTGCACTGCTAGTGGGATTGTAAAATGGTACAACCATTGTGGCATACGGTATGGTGCTTCCTTAAAAAACTGAAAGTAGAAATATCATCTGACCCAGCAATTCCATAACTAGGAATGTATCTTAAAGAGGTGAGAGGCAGTACACGAACAGACATATGCACACCTATGTTCATCTCAGCACAATTCATTACAGCAAAGAGATGGAACAACCTAAATGTCCATCAACGGATGAATGGATAACCAAATTATGGTACATTCACCCAATGGAATACCATGCTACATTAAAGAACAATGAAGGATACGTGAATCATCTCACAATGTGGATGAGCCTGGAGGACATTATGCTGAGTGAAATAAGTCAATCGCAGAAGGACAAACACTGTATGAGCCCACTACTGTAAAAAAGACAAACAAGGGTTTACTTTGTAGGTTACCGGGCTGGAGAGCGAAGGGGAGGGATTGATTTTGGGCTAGTTAGGGGCCACATGCTGAGGGGTAAGGGTAGGGAAAGAGTCTGTGACCACCATGAGAGCATTAGGAAAAGGGAGGACACTGAATTGTGCACATAAGATATAGATGACAGATGCTAATACAGACCAGTATATCCACAATAGTGCATTACCATTAAAATCAAACACCAGGCTACAGATAAACATATAAACATCTGAGAAGATCAGATGGGGGTCAGTGAACAGGAGTATATTCTAGGCCAAGGATAGATTCAGCAGAGGCTAATTTTGCACAGATACCAGTGATACAAAATAGCCGCAATCCGTATAGAAACAACAGAAGACAGGCATAGAGTAATACTTCACAGATCACCAGACACCATGGGAGAGAGATCCAATGGATCTACTGCCTCAGGACCATAGTACTGGGGGACATCAGACTCAATTGGCACAACAAAATACATAAAAAAGTCTTGTTCCTCATCCTACATTGGTGTGTAGCAACTGGGGTCTTAAAAGCTTTCAAGCGGCCTTCTAAAATGCACCTAATGGTCTCTCAGTGTTGGAAGCAAAGAGGAGTGCAAAAAAACAAGGGCATTTGGAAGCAATCAGCCCTGGGACATGATGGCCATTGAGACCAGAACAACTAGATAGTGCCTAGCTACCAATGCGAATCATTCAAAAAAGGATCAAATCTGGAGATCCTGGATCAAGTGGGAGGAAAAACATGGAACAAAATCCAAAAACTCAATAATGACCAGAATTACTGGTCAGATGCAGTCTGGTGAGACCCCCAATACAATGGCCCTGGGATACATTCTGGGCCTGGAATAAAACTCACTCCCAGGGGCTGGCTCTCAGCCCAATAGTAAACAATATGTACACACAGACCACTCAACCCAGGGTGATGCACCCACAAAGTCTATGGAAATGCATCTCCTGGAGGAATCGACCACGGGGCACCAGAAGGGCAGCATTCACATAGAGGAAATGCAGGACACACAGGAGTGCTTAACTATGAGGTGCATGGGGAGAAAGGGGAGGAGACTGGGTTAGGGTTGAGGATGGTAAATGGGGAGTGAAACTAAATGTACATGTAATGTTGAATGTAAAACAAACTCTGCTCTGTAAAGTTGCATCTAAAGCACAATTAAAAAAAAAAAAAAAAAAAGAGCTCTGAAGTCACAGCACAGGGAACTAGGAACAAGGGGCCTCTCTGAGAAGGGACACCTGAGACGTGGCCTGAATGATACAGAAGGGCTTGGTATACAGAGATCTGGAGGAAGAACACTGCAGATAGAGGGAAGGACACACACAAATGTGCTAAGGCAGGAGCATGCTTAAATGTTTTAAAACTAAGGAGTACACCAGTGTGGCTACAGCGTAGTGAATAAGGCGGAGGGCAAGAAGAAATGAGGTCAGGTTAGAGGGAGAGGGAGGGCAAGAAGAAATGAGGTCAGGTTAGAGGGAGGGTCAGATTCTGTAGGACTTCGTAGGCCTTGCCTAAGCAATGTGATTTTATTCCAAGTCCAAGGGGAATCCATTAGGGCACTGCTTCATAGACTAGTGACAGGCAGTGAAGGACCAATTCTTTTTTTTTTTTTTTAATATCCAATTTATCATGGATTGATACTTTT
>NW_006921667.1:6847044-6847957 GCF_000298275.1 Orycteropus afer afer | reverse complement strand
GCCTGCTGCTTTGGGCGTCCCTGAGTTGTCTCTCCTCACCTGTATCCCTGGGGCTTACTGCTCTTCTGTCTGGGTTCCTGGCTTTTATCCCCTTTAAAGAGGCCTTTTGCAGCACATTGCCCAGCGCAATATGACACCTTATTCCTTGACTGCTGTTTCCATAGGTGTTGACTGTGGATCCAAGTAAAATGAAATTCCTGACAATTCTTTCTCTTCTCCATTTATTGTGATGTTGCTTATTGCTCCAGTTGTGAGAATTCTTGTTTTCTTTATGTTAAGGTGTAATCCATACTGAAGACTGTAGTCTTCGATCTTCATCAGTAAGTGCTTCAACTCATCCTCACTTTCAGCAAGCAAGGTTATGTCATCTGCATATAACAGGTTGTTAATAAATCTTCCTCCAATTCTGATGCCACGTTCTTCTTCACACAGTCCAGATTCTTGGATTATTTGCTCAGCATACAGATTGAATAAGTATGGTGAAAGGATACAACTCCAACAAACACCCTTACTGACTTTAAACCATGCAGTATCTCCTTGTTCTGTTTGAATAACAGCCTCTTGGTCTATGTACAGGTTCCTCATGAGCACAATTAATTGTTCTGGAATTCCCATTCTTTGCAATCTTATCCATAATTTGTCGAATGCCTTTGCATCATGAATAAAACACAGGTAGACTCTGGTAGCATAGTGCCTAAGGTACTTGACTGCTAACCAGAAGACTGGCAGTTCAAACCCACCAGCCACTCCTTGGAAGGAAAATTGGGCAATCTACTTCTGTAGTGATACTGCCTCAGAAACCCAAGGAGGGGTCACTATGAGTCGGATCCAACTCGAATGCATGTAAGAAGTAGTAGTAGCAAGTAAAAGCGACTGTGATGAAGAATATGTTGCAAGTAGGGGTTGGTTCAGG
>NW_006921667.1:6842329-6846944 GCF_000298275.1 Orycteropus afer afer | reverse complement strand
GTCGTTTTCTGAATCCAGCTTGAATGTATGGAAGTTCCCTGTCAATATACTGCTGCAACTGCTTTGATATTATCTTCAGCAAAATTTTACTTGCATGTGATATTTTGATATTGTTTGGTAATTCCACATTCTGTTGGATCAACTTTCTTTGGAATGGGCACAGATACCAATCTCTTCCAGTCAGCTGGTCAGGTAGCTGTCTTCCAAATTTTTTGGCATAAACAAGAAGCTCCTCCAGAGCTGCATCCATTTGTTGAAATATCTCAGTGCATATCCTGTCAATGCCTAGAGACTTGTTTTTTCACCAGTTCCTTCAGTGCAGCTTGGACTTCTTCTTTCAGTACCATTGATTCTTGATCATATGCTATCTCCTGAAATAATGGAATATGGACCAATTATTTTTGGTACAGTGATTCTATGATTACTTCTATCTTCTTCTGATGCATCATCCAGTATTTTGCCCATAAAATCTTCCAGTATTTATTGGAACTCAAGGCCTGAATTTTTTCCTTCAGTTCTTTCAGCTTGAGAAATGCCAAGTGTGTTGGTCTTCTCTTTTGGTTTTCTAACTCCAGGTCATTGCACATTTCATTATTATACTTTGTCTTCTTAAGCTGCCCTTTGAAATCTTCTGTTTAGCTCTTTTATTTCATCATTGAGCTCTAGTGGCATAGTGCCTAAGGCATTTGACTGCTAACCAGAAGGCTGGCTGTTCAAATCCACCAGCCACTTCTCGGAAGGAAGACTACAATCTACTTCTGTAGTGATACCACCTCAGAAACCCAAGGAGAGGTTGCTATGAGTTGGGTCTGACTCCACATCAGTGAGTTTGGTTTTTGTTTTTCCATTTGCTTTAGCTACTCTCTGTTCAAGAGCAAGTTTCAGGGCCTCTTCTGAGGTACATTTTGGTCTTTTCCTCCTTTCCTGACTTTTTAACGACCTTTTGTTTTCTTAATGTATGATGTTCATGATGTCATCCCACAACTGGTCTGGTCTTTAGTCACTGGTGTTCAATGCATCAAATCTATTCTTCAGATAGTCTCTAAATTCAGAAGGGATATAATTAAGGTTGTATTTTGGCTCTTGTGGACTTGTTTCAATTTTCTTCAGCTTCACTTTGAACTTAGCTCCTGGACTTCTTTTGACTAAAGATATTGAGCTTCTCCATCGCCTCTTTTCACAGATGCAGTCCATCTGATCCCTGTGTACTCCATCTGGTGTCCACATGTATAGCCCCCATTTAGGTTGTGGGGAAAAAGGTATCTGAAATGAATAAGTCATTGTCTTGCAAAATTCTATCATGTGATCTCCAGCATCATTTCCATCACCAAGGCTATATGTTCTAACTACCTATGCTTCTTTGTTTCCAACTTTTGCATTCCAAAACCAAAAACCAAACTCACTGGCGTCAAGTCAGATCCGACTCACAGTGACCCCCCCTTGGGTTTCTGAGCCGTATCACTACAGAAGTAGATTGCCCAATCTTCCTTCCAAGCAGTGGCTGGTGGGTTTGAACAGCCAGCCTTCTGGTTAGCGGTAAAATGCCTTAGGCACTATGCCATCAGAGCTTCTTTTGCATTCCAATCACCAGTAATAATCAACACATCTTAATTACATGTATGGTCAGTTTCAGACTGCAGAAGTTGGTCAAAATTTTGACAACTTCCAATTTTCCTAGATTCATACTTAGTATATTCCACATTCCAACTATTAATGGATGTTTGCAGCTGTTTCATCCCATTTTGAGTCGTGCTCCATCAGCAAATGGAGGTCCTCAAAGCTTTACTCCATCCACATCATTAAGGTGAATCTATCTTGAGGAGGCAGCTCTTCCCTAGTCATATTTTGAGTGCCTTCCAACTTGAGGGTCTCATCTTCGGGCACTATAGCAAACAGTGTTTCACTGCTATTCACAAAGTTTTCCCATAATACATCAGACAGCATTTCACTATTACTCATAAGGTTTTCAGCGGCCAATTTTTTCAGAAGTGGATGGCCCAATCCTTGTTCCCCATCTGTCTTAGTCTGGAAGCTCTGCTGAAACCTGTCCACCATGGGTAACCCTGCTGGTATTTGAAATACTAGTGGCATAGCAACACACAACCACCACAGTATGACAAATTGACAGAGGAGTGGTGGGTCATCTGCATAGTAACTGTTAATCTCATTTTCATCACTGTCTTGGGTTAGATCCTTGTAATATGTCACCTGGATCTTTGAGAGTACGTGTATACACCTTGAGGAAAGGGATAATCAATCCTCTGCACTGCTGAGGGAACTCTCAAAAACACCAATAGGATCTATGACTGTTCTCCTTATAAACTCTCCATAGTACCCTTGATGGCTGAGACTTAAACTCCAGCTCCTTGTCCTGGGAAGGTCCTACCTACCTATTCAGCATCATTTCCAGCCATGCCCTCACATCCGATACCCCAAACCCTGCTCTCTCACCAATAGTCAGAACACCTTTCCTTTTTTTGTTGCAAAAGTAACAGCTTATCCAAGAAATTTGGAAAATTGAGGAAAGTTGGAGAAAGAAACATCCATAGTTGGTTGTTTCTTTCCTTTTTAAATTTGCTACATTGTTTTGTAAACCAAAGTTGTAATTAAACTGTTTAAGCAGCTTTGTATATAATTTATTTTTTCTGAATCCAATAATGCAGAAATAATTAATCAATTATAGAATCGTCCATGCTTTCTGTGTCTGGGAAAGGTAAGACAATGCTGTATTCACTCTGTCTTCTACTGGTGGGGTGGTGAATCTGGAGAAAGCAAGAAAGGGACAATACATATTGAGTATCTACTATGTAGCAAGCACAGTGCTGGGTACTTTATGCAAATATCTTGAACTTTTATTAAGGATATTGTAGAAGGTATTAACACAACTTCATTGATCAAGAAACCAAAGTTCAGAGAGATTAAGTAACTTTATCAAGGTCAAAGAGCTTATTAAGTGGCAGATCACAGCCTGAACATGACTCCAGCTCTGCCAAGGTGTCACAGGACTAAGACATTTGAGGGATACTTCTGAGTTTAAGGCAGGACATGGACAAGGAACAGTTTGTTAGGTGTATTAGTTGCAGTTTTGGAAGAGAATGATTGCTCCTTATTCACCTGATAATAATTCTGGTTTCTAAAAACATTTTGGGATAAAATAAAGCCCTCATTAATATAAAGTTAACTGAGTATAAAATGGTGGTGTGAAAAAAAAAATGGTGGTGTGATTTTTATATCAGAATCTGTTGAAATGATTTAAACTGCAGCTAAACTATATGTAGCAAAAGAATTAGTGGAAGTACTTAAAACAGAGGCACTCTCTCCAAAGACCTAGGAGTACAAGCAGGAAGTCTGTGAAACCAATCACTGTGACAGCAAAAAACTCAACGATCATGAAGATGATGAATGGGAGGAGAAAGACTGAGGATGGTGGTGTGGGAAGAGAGCAGAGGGGCAGAGCAGAGGGCAGGGTGGCAGTCAGGGCCCCTGAGTCCACTTCCGGTATGAATGCCCTCTCCTGGACAATTAAACCTTTGTTCTGAGTTTATATGACCTTTGCTTTGAGTTTACAGAGCCATGTAGCTCACAGGTCTGTGAAAAAAGATACATCAGAAATAGACAGTTTGAGGCCAGACATGGGCATTGCTATTCACATGTAGGAAAAATCCTTCCAAAGGGCTTGATTCTGTAAATGATCAGATCCTAGGACAGGTCTCAATTTAAAAGGGGCACAGGTGTTGAGGGCTGGGTCATATGCCCTTCCCAACTGAGAGGCATCATTATTATTGGTCTACTTCATTTACCAAGAGATTTGAAAACCACCACAAAGCTAAAGGATTTCAGGATGAATGGCTCAACTAGAACCTTGTTTGTTGTTGTTGTTGTTATGTACCGTCGAGTCAGACCTGACTCATAGTGACCCCTCCTTGGGCTGCTGAGGCAGTATCACTACCGAAGTAAATTGCCCAACCTTCCTTCCGAGGAGTGGCTGGTATTAAGGTACCACAATCTCTATTATGGTGCTAAAATCAGAAGAATACAGCTAGCTTTGGAACTATTAGCCATCCAAACAGCATTTTTTTAAAATTTGAGATATAGTTCATATACCATAAAATTCACCATTTAAAAAAGTATATAATTCAGTGCTTTTTAGTATATTCACTATCTTGGCAATCACCACCAATTCCAGAATATTTCCAACATCCCAAAAAGGACCCTGTACCTATTAGTATGAACAGCTAACTTTTTCCAAATACCAATGGGGGCCCAAAACCCCCATGAGCCACCAGTTTAGACTCCTGGGTGCCACAAATCAGGGTGGAAAATTAGCGAAAGCAAGATAGTTCTATGTTTTCATCAAGAGCATGCTTATGTAAATAATGCGCACACACTATAACATGTGGAAATGATAAAATTCCACAATTATATGTATGTTCTGGTCCTCAGGGCTCTCCATTTTTGGGTCTATGGGTCTAATCTGATAAATTCATTCTAGCATGCAAACTTCCCTAAGCCTTTGGATACGTTCTTCTACATTATACCAAGGCAGGTCTGGGACTTCAACTTGACTTAATGTTGTTGTTGTTGTTGTTGTTGTGATGTGCTCTTGAGTCGGAAC
>NW_006921667.1:6836605-6837764 GCF_000298275.1 Orycteropus afer afer | reverse complement strand
ATTAAATTTTTATGTGCTTCCAAAGAATTATCCAAAACAGTGAAAAGAGTACCTACAGATTGGGAAAAAATATTTGGCAATGACCTATCTGACAAAGGACTTATCACCCGAATCACAATTAAAAAAAAAAAAGTAATCAAGTCATCCTGACTACCCATCCTGACTGCTATTGGTGCCATCAAGTAGATTTCAACTCAGAGGTGGGAGAGAAGGGGAGGGAACACTGCTAGATAGGTAGAGACAAATATTGATTTAGGTGAAGAGAAGGGCAATGTACCAAATGTGAGGGAACAACATGGTGGCACTGAGGAAGAGGAAGACATAGAGAGGTGAATAAGAGGTACAGACAACAAAGATGAACCCTTTTGCACATACAGTATTGCATTGTCCGTGATGTCAAACACTGATCTATGGGTGGATAGATGGGTAGACAGGCTGAACAATTAGGTATGTCTGTGCAGGGGATAGTGTGCCCTGACCATGTATAGAGTTGGCAGACAATGTTTCTACAAGTGTATTTGTATGTTCTGTAAGAATTTCCAGGTATATAGTAGAGCTAACAAGGGACAAGGCTGTAGTCACTTCTGGACCACAGCCAGCTACCCAGAGGGAGCAAGTAGTTGGACCTGTGGGCTTGCAACTATGGTTGCAGGGGACATCAAGCTCAA
This sequence comes from Orycteropus afer afer, assembly GCF_000298275.1. Taxonomy (NCBI): domain Eukaryota; kingdom Metazoa; phylum Chordata; class Mammalia; order Tubulidentata; family Orycteropodidae; genus Orycteropus; species Orycteropus afer. The sequence goes on along the minus strand of NW_006921667.1, from coordinate 6,837,096 downwards.
CTGGCATAACATACTACACAAAAACATTGTTCCACATCCTACTTTGGTGAGTAGCAACGGGGATCTTAAAAGCTTGCAAGCGGTCATCTAGATGCAACGATGGGTCATCCAGAGCAAAGAAGAATGAAGAAAACCAAAGACGGATGGAAACAATTAGTCCAATGGACTGGTACACCACGTGATCCTCAGCCTACAAGATTATGAGACCCAAAGGACTAGATCATACCTGGCTACCACTGTCAACCACTCGGCGGGGGATCTTTGTAGGAGATCCTGGGTAGAGTGGGAGAATAATGTGGAACAAAACTCAAAATCATAAGAAAAAAGGGACCAGGTTTGCTGGTCTGATAGAACCTGGTAGAACCCGAGACTATGGTCTCTAGCTGCCCTTCAGGTCTGGAATAGAACCCACTCCTGTGGCTTCCAGCCAAACAAAAGACAGGCATATGAGCTGAACATTTACATTAGGTAGATACACTCCTTGGAAAGAT
>NW_006921667.1:6832786-6836505 GCF_000298275.1 Orycteropus afer afer | reverse complement strand
TTTTGCAGATTCTACATTATTCTTTAGCGTTGCATAGTATTCCATTGTGTGAATGTACCAAAGTTTGGTTATCCATTCCTCAGTTGTTGGACATCTAGAAATTGATACTTTTTTAAGATATAAAATCAAATCATGTTCTTAGATGTTGCATGAATGTCAAATTGCCATAAAAAACAAACCAAACCAAACCCACTCATCAATGCCAATAAATTTGGAAGAAAGCACAGAATATCAGAAAGATATTTACCTGTGTTTTATTGACTATGCAAAGGCATTTGACTGTATGGAACATAAAAAAATTATAATGAACAATGAGAATTTCAGAGCACTTAATTGTGCTCATGAGGAAACTACATAGGTCAGCAGGCAGTTATTCAAACACATTAAGAGGATATTGCATGATTAAAAATCAGGAAAAATGTATGTCAGTGTTGCATCATTTCATCTGTATGCTAAGCAAATAATCTGAGAAACTGGACTATATGAACAAGTAAGAGGGAGAGCCCCCAGGCAGGAAGTGAAAGCGAGGGAAGATGGCCAGCCAGAACACGTAAGAGGGAAAGCCCCCAGGCAGGAAACAGCAGCCTATGGATAGCCAGAATGGGTAGGAGGAAGGCCATTAAGTGAGCAAAGCGGTTTGGAAAAGCTAAGGGAGACAAAGTTTGTCATACTGTGGTGACTTGCATGTTGTTATGAGGCTGTGCCACCAGTGTTTCAAATGCCAGAAAGGTTGCCCATGGTGGACAGGTTTCAGCAGAGCTTTCAGACTGAGACAGACTCAGAAAAGGAAGAGGCCATCCACTTCTAAAAGAATTGGCCAATCAAAACCTTATGAATAGGAATGAAACACTGCCTGATATATTACTGGACAACTTTATGAATAGCCCTGAAACACTGTCCAATACAGTGCCAGAAGATGAGCACCTCAAGTCAGAAGGCACTGAAGATACAACTGGGAAAGAACTGCCTCATCAGAGTAGAGCCAACGTTAATGATATGGATAAAGTAAAGCTTTTGAGACCTCCATTTGCTGATGCGGCACAACTCAAAATGAGAAGAAACAGCTGCCAATATCCATTAATAATCAGAACATGGAAAGTATGAAGAATGAATCTAGGAAAATTATAAGCTGCCATAAAATTAAATAGAACACATAAAGATTGATATCCTAGGGATTAGTGAGCTGAAATGGACTGGTTTTGGCCATTTTGGATCAGACAACCATATGATCTACTGTGCCAAAAATGACAAATTAAAGAGGAATGGCGTGGCATTCACAAAGAATGTTTCAAGATCTATCCTGAAGTACAATGTGGTCAGTGATAGGATAATATTCATACACCTACAATAAAGGCCAGTTAATACTACTATTATTCAAATTTATGCACCAACCACCAAAGCCAAAGATGAGGAAACTGAAGATTTTTACCAACATCTGCAGTGTGAAATTGACCGAACATGCAATCAAGACATGTTGATTATCACTGCTGACTGCAAAAGTTGGAAACAATGAAAAGTTATCGACAGCTGGAATATATGATCTTGGTGATAGAAATGATGCTGGAGATCACATGATAGAGTATTACAAGACCAATGACTTATTCATTGCAAATACCTTTTTTCAACAACACAAACAATGGCTATACACGTGGACTTCATCAGAAGGAAGACACAGGAATCAGACTGACTACATCTATGGCAACAGGCAATGGAAAAGCTCAATATCTTCAGCCAAAACAAGGCCATGAGTAAGGAAGACCAAAGAAGAGTCAATGCTTTCGAATTGCAGTGTTGGCAATGAATGCTGAAAGTACCATGGACTGCTAAATGAACTAACAAATCTATCCTGGAAGAAGGGCAGCCAGAATGCTTCTTGGAAACAAGAATGGCCAGATTTCATCTCATTGACTTTGGTCATGTTGTAAGAAGGGACCATTCCCTGGAGAAGGATATCATGCTTGGTAAAGTGGAGGGTCAACAGAAAAGAGGAAGGCCCTCAACAAGATGGATTGGCACAGTGGCTACAATGATGGGCTCAGGTATAGCGAGGATCATGGGGCTAGCACAGGACCGGGTAGTGTTTCATTCTGCTATACAAAGGGTCAGATTCAACTCAACAAAACCTAACAACAACATGCAGCATCATGATTGGAGGAAGACTCATTAACAACCTGCAATATGCAGATGACACAACCTTGCTTACTGAAAGTGAAAAAGATTTAAAGTACTTACTGATGAACATCAAAGACTACAGCCTTCAGTATGGATTATACCTCAAAATAAAGAAAACAAAAGTCTTCACAACTGGATCAATACACAACATCATGATAAATGGAGGAAAAAACTGAAGTTGTCAAGGATTTCATTTTACTTAGATCCATACTCAATGCCCATGGAAGTCTCAGTCAGGAACTCAAAAGTATTGCATAGGACAAATCTTCTGCAAAAGACCTCTTCAAAGTGTTAAAAAGCAAAGATGTCACTTTGAGGACTACTGACCCAAGCCATAATATTTTCATTGTCTCATATGCATGCAAAAGTTGGACAAAGACTAAAGAAGACCCAAGATTAATTAATGGCTCTGAATCACTGGTGTTGGCAAAGAATACTGAATATACCATGGATTGCAAGGAAAAAAAGAAAAATTCTGTCTTGGAGAAGTATAGCCAAAATGCCCCTTAGAAGGGAGGATGGTGAGATTTTGTCTCAGGTACTTTGGACATATTATCAGGAAGGACCGGTCTCCAAAGAATGTGTAGTAAAGTAAAGGGTCAGCAAAAAAGAAGATCCTCAACATGATGTTCTGACATAGTGGTTGCAACAATGGGCTTAAACATAGCAATGACTGTGATGATAGCACAGGACCAGGCAGTAATTCATTCTGTTATACATGGGGTCGCTATGAGTCAGAACCAACTTAATGGCACCTAACAATAATAAAATTAAATAATCTTCATACATGTTTACTATAGCTTTGTTTTGTTTTAATGAACTTTCTATCCACATTCTTAACACATTTTTCTATGGGGGGCCCACTGTTTTCCACTGATGTAAGACATCTTTACTATCATCCCTACATTGTGGTTAGGTGCCATTGAGTCAGCTCTGCCTCACAGTGACCCTATGTACAACAGAACAAAACACTGCCCAGTCCTGTGCCAGCCTCATCATCCTTGAGCCCATCGTTGCAGTCACTGTGTCAATCCATCTCAAGGTTCTTCTTTTTTTGTTGACCCTCTGCTTCTTCTCCAAGGACTGGCCCCTTTTAACAATATGGCCAAAGTAGGGGAGATGAAGTCTGGGCATTCTTGCTTCCAAAGAGCATTCCAGCTGCACTTCTTCCAAGACAGATTTGTTCATTCTTCTGGCAGTCCATGGTGTTTTCAATATGTTTTGCTAACACCACAATTCAAAGGCATCAACTCTTCTTCAGTCTTCCTTAATCATTGTCTGGCTTTCACAGGTATATGAAGCAACCAGAAATATGAAGGCTTGGATGAGGCATACATTAGTCTTCAATGTGACATCTTTGCTTTTTAGCCCTTTGTTGTTGTTGTTGTTAAGTGCCGTTGAGTCGTTTCCGACTCATAGCGATCCCATGCACAGCAGAAGGAAACACTGACCAATCCCACACCAGCCCCACAATCCCTGCTATACTTGAGCCCATCATTGCAGCCACCGTGTCAATCCATCTCGTTGAAGGCCTCCCCCTCTTTCGT
>NW_006921667.1:6827116-6832362 GCF_000298275.1 Orycteropus afer afer | reverse complement strand
GTCAAGTGCCTTGGGTACTATGCTACCAGAGTGTAGGCCATCATAATCCATACTTCAGTTAGCCAACCAAATAAACAATTAGATCCTTTCCTAACTTCTCCAGCTGAAACACTGAATGAAGAATCTGTGCTTAGTGGGCCTAAATCAATAAACTCAGACTGATCCAATGTTACATTCCTTGCACCATTATCCCACACCCTTTAATATCCAGTCCCATACATATTCTCCAGATTTTTATCTATGCATTTTAGTAAAATTAAGGAGGTCTCTTTGAGTATAGCATACCACTTCTTCGGTCACTTTTTGAAGCTCACTTTGGACTTAAGTCTAGTTATAGGTCTAGAAGCAACAGTGGGTGTTTGGGGTAGTTTCTGAGAACATTCAGCAATATTTTGCATAGCATCTGCCTCAGGCAATGACTCAGTAAGAGCAGTTAGGTTAATCCCATCAAATGGAGGTGGAAGGGATGATGGTTTTATAGTAGTCTCTTCACATGGGAGATAGTACTCTTGGCAGCAGGGATTCAACAGAATTTAGGGGCTCTATGTCCCCATCTTCTTGAGTGTCTGCCCATATGTCCCTATCCCATGTTTCAGGATCTCATTTCTTCCCAACCAATCAATGCCCTCACTTTAACTGCAAACACCATTCTGGGTTGGCAATTTGATTGGCATTGTGATTCAGCTACCCTACAATAAGATTCTGGGTTTGTTTTTTGGAAATATCAGCTCTGTTACTAGAATAGAAGTAGAGGGAGAAGTAGAAAGAAAAGTAGAGGGATACCAAATATATTTTAGAAATTGAGTCACTAGGAAATAAAACTGTGGAGCTTGAGCTGTGACTCAGCAGCCCTGAGCTCATCTTGCTCTTTCACCACTTTGTCTAGCATAATGAGGACCAGCCAACAAGCTTCCTTATACTCCTCATGCTGACAAAATTGCAGAAAATTATCAAACATGCAATCATTTCTCAAAAATACTTGATCTATTGCTGGTGCTATTTTGTGCATTAATGTTGCCACCTCACACCACAGATTACTATATTGGTATAGTAGTGCCCTTATGAAAATAACATGCAGGGGGTTGTGTGGTATGCAGAAACTTATAATGTGCATGATATTGCATAAAAAACCATATTCTCTGACCTCATGGACCTTAGCCTACTGGGGAAACAGAGGAATAACAAACTACAAGTAAAGAGGTGGTGTTACACAGGGAACAAGGGGTTGGGAGATGAAACAAGATGGAAAAGGAATAAGCTTCACATATGACTGTCAGCTGAGGTGGAACTAGGCAGGCAAAGAGTCAGAAGAGTACATTCCATGCTGAGGGCCAGCAGAGTGAAGAGCTTGACCCACTCACAGCAGTGAAGGCATGTGGAGTGCCATGGATGAGAATAGAGTGACTGAGATGATGCTGCAGAGGAGGCCAGGGCCTTGTAGGTCATAGTAAGGAATTTGTATTTTTCTTTTTTGTTCTATTTTAAGTGTAGTGGGAAACCATTAAAAGGTTTTAAAATAGAGGACTGGCATGGTCTGAATTATGAAAGATTTACTCTGGCCTTATGTGGACTTGAAATGAACAGACAATTTAGGAGGCCATGTTAGTAGCCCTGGGAAGAAATGCTAAGATGTCAGCAATGGAAAGAAAGAGAAGTAGAGGGATACCAAATATATTTTAGAAACTGAGTCACTAGGAAATAAAACTGATGGATTGAATGAGAGGTATGAGAAGAAGGGGATCATCTGGGATTGCTGTTAAGACTTCTGGCTCAAGGGATTGGCAGACTGTCCTGTTTGTTCACCAAGGTGGGAAAGATGAATGTGGAGTGGGGAAGTCAGTACTTGAGTGACCAAAGAAAAAACCAAACTCACTGCCATTGAGTCGATTCTGACTCAAAGTGACCCTCATTGGGTTTCTGAGACTATAAATCTTTACAGAAGTAGATTGCCCCATCATCCTTCTGCTGACCTTCTGGTTAGCAGCCAAATACCACCAGAGCTCCACTTGAGGGACAGATACATTAAATTGTAGTTGTCTGGAGATCAGTGGGGAGTCCTGGGTTGAGGCCATTAAGGGAAGTGTCATCAGCATAAAGATGACATTTAAATTTCCAGGAGTGGATGAATAAAAGCCATCTTATCATCTGGTTTCAAAAAGTAATGAACAATAACCATAATAAATATCTATGGACCCAATGAAAGAGCCCCAAAATACATAAATCAGACTTTAACAGAATTGAAAAGACAAATAGACGACTCTACGATCATAGTAGGAGACTTTAATATACCACTTTCACTGAAAGGTAGAAAGTAACTCAACAAAGACTCAGAAGAACTATACAATACAATCCACCAACTTGACCTTAAAGACATCTACAGAGCACTTTACCCAACAACAGCACAATATACATTCTTTTCTAGTGCACATGGAACATTCTCCATGATAGACCGTATGTTAAACCATAAAGCAAGCCTTAAAAAATTTAAAAACAATGAAATACTGAAAAGCATCTTCTCAGATTACAATGCTATCAAATAAGAAGTCAACAATAGGAAGATGAACACAAAAAGAGCTAACACATGGAAACTGAAAAACACCCTCCTTAAGAAAGACTGGGTTACAGAAGAAATAAAAAATGAAATTAAAAAATTAGTTGAATCAAGTGAGAATGAAAACACAAGATACCAAAATCTTTGGGACACAGCCAAAGTAGTGATCAGAGGCCAATTTATAGCAATAAATACACACATCAAAGAAGAAGAAAGAGCCAAAATCAACACCTTAAACCAACATCTCCAACAACTAGAAAAAGAACAGGAAGAAAAGCCTACAGTCACCAGAAGAAAGGATATAATAAAGATTTGAGCAGAAATAAACAGAAAATAGAAAGACAATCGAAGATAATATCAGGATACAATGAAGAACTATACTCCAACAAATTTGAAAATCTAGAAACAAATGGACAGATTTCTAGACACACACTACTTACCTAAACTAACACAGACTGAGGTGGAAAAGTTGAACAGATCCATAACAAAAGAAGAAACTGAACAGGTCATTAAAAAATTACCAATAAAATAAAGTCCTGGCCCAGATGGTTTCACCAGAGAATTCTACTAAACATTCAGAGAAGAACTGACACTAAGCCTACTCAAACTATTCCAGAACAAAGAAAAGGATAGAATCCGCCAAAATTCATTTTATGAAGCAAGCATTACTGTGATACCAAAACCAGGCAGAGACATCACTAAAAATGGAAACTACAGACCAATATCCCTCATGAATAGATGCAAAAATCTTCAACAAAATCCTAGCCAATACATTCCAACAACATATCAAAAAAATAATACATTATGACCCCACCAGCATGGTGCAACATTAGAAGAACAACCAACATCATCCATCACATAGAACAAAGGAAAAGAACCACATGATCATATCAATCAAGGCAGAAAAGACAGTTGATAAAATCCAATACTCATTCCCAATAAAAACTCTCAGACAAGTAGGAATAGAAGGGACATTCCTCAACATAATAAAGGGCATCTATGCAAAACCAACAGCCAACATTATTCTGAATGAAGAGAGACTGAAACCATTCCCTTTGTGGGCAGGAACCAGACAAGGATGCCCTCTATCACCACTTCTATTCAATACTGTATTGGAAGTTCTACCAGGGCAGTAAGGCAAGAAAGGGAAAGGCATACAAATTGGTAAGGATGAAGTCAAACTATCCCTATTTGCTGATTATATGATCCTATACATAGAAAACCCAAGAGACCCAGCTAAAAAAAAAAAAAAAAAAATACTGGAACTAATTTGAGGGATTTAGCATAGTGGCAGGATACAGATCAACATACAAAAATCAATTAGATTCCTCTATACCAGCAAAGAGATCACTGAAAAGGAAATAAGGAAATCAATACCATTTACAATAGCCACACACACACAAAAAAAAACCAAACTCACTGCGATCGAGTCATTCGACTCAGCGACCCCTCCTTGGGTTTCCAAGTCGGTATCTCCACGGAAGTAGATTGTCCAATCTTCCTTCTGAGGAGTGGCTGGTGGGTTTGAACCATCAGCCTTCTGGTTAGCAAGCACTATGCCACCAGAGCTTGGAAAGAAATCTTACTACTACGCCACCACAGCTTGGTTAGAATTAAGTCTTACTAGGGACAAAAAGACCTGTACAAAAAAAAACTACAAATCACTGCTTCAAGAAACCATAAGAGATCTACATAAATGGAAGAACATCCCATGCTCATGGATAGGAAGATTGATCATTATGAAAACATCAATTCTACCCAAAGCATTCTATACATTCAATGCAATCCCAATCCAGATCCATCATTATTTAAGGATATGGAAAAACCAATCACTAACTTTATATGGAAAGGAAAGAGACCTTGAATAAGCAAAGCACTACTGAAGAAGAACAAAGCAGGAGGTCTCATACTCCCAGATCTCAAAACCTACTATACAGCCACAGTAGTCAAAACTGCCTGGTATTGGTACAATGACAGACACATAGACCAATGGAATAGAATTGAAACAGATCCATCCCAGAAATAGATCCATCGACCTATGGTCAGCTGATCTTTGACAAAGGGCTGAAATCCATTACATGGGGAAGAGATTGTCTGTTTAACAAATGGTGCTGGTAAAACTGGTTATCCATTTACAGAAACATGAAACAAGACCTTTACCTCACACCATACACAAAAACTAACTCCAGATGGATCAAAGATTTAAATGTGAAACCTAAAACAATACTGTTCTTCAAGGAAAAACTAGGGGCAAATTTAGGGGCCCTAATTTATGCCATAAATAGACTGTCAAACATAACCTAAAATGCACAAACAGCTTAAGATAACCCAGATGAATGGGACCTTCTAAAAATTAAATTTTTATGTGCTTCCAAAGAATTATCCAAAACAGTGAAAAGAGTACCTACAGATTGGGAAAAAATATTTGGCAATGACCTATCTGACAAGACACTTATCTCTAAAATTTATAGAAAACTCCAACACCTCAACAATAAAAAGACAAATAATCCAGTTCAAAAATGGGCAGAAGACATGAATAGACACTTCACCAAAGACGATATTCAGGCGGCCAACAAACACATGAAGAAATATTCACGATCTTTAACCTCTGTTGTTGTTGTTGTTGTTGTTATGTGCCGTCGAGTCAGCCCCGACTCATAGCAACCCCTCCTTGGGTTTCCGAGGCAGTATCACT
>NW_006921667.1:6803957-6825086 GCF_000298275.1 Orycteropus afer afer | reverse complement strand
CCATCCTGACTGCTATTGGTGCCATCAAGTAGATTTCAACTCAAAGCAATCCTATGTGACAGAGTAGAACTTCCTCATAAGGTTTTATTGGCTGTAATTTTTATGGAAGGAGATCACCAAGTCTTTCTCCCACAGAACCACTTGGGTGGATTCGTTAGCAGCCGAGCACCTAACCATTGTGCCACCAGGGCTCTTTCTATCCTGGATACTACAGTTGAAATACTCACTCCAGTCCACTGGTTCTCAAACTTAAGGATAAATCAGAATCACCTGGCAGGCTTGTTAAAACAGACTGCTGACAGTGATGATGATAATACACATGGTGAAAGAAATTAACGTCACTGAATTGTACATTTAAAATGGTTAAAATGGCAACTTTTATATATATACTTTTTACCACAATAAAATGAAACATACACAGGTTGCTATCCCACGGTTTCTGATTCAGAAGGTCTGAGGTAGGGCCAGAAAATGTGCATTTCTAACAAGTTTCCAGGTGATGCTGCCCCTGCTGGTTGAGGGACCACACTTTGGGGACCACTGCTCTACTAGAAATAGCAGACATGGCTTCTAAACCTAACTCCTTATTCACTAACTATGAGTAAAAATCACTTAACTTTCCCAAGTTCCTTACATGTCAAATGGGAGTAAGCATAACTCCCTAACGGGGTATGGTGAAGATGCAATGGAATGGTGGGCATCAAGTGCCTCACATAATGTCATCATAAAAGCTCAGTAAATGTGAATTCCCTTTCCATTTAAAGCACACAGAAGGCACTCACTGTCAGCAGAGCATGCACATGTTATTTCTAGTATGAAGTCAGAGAGAGGAAAGGCAGTGTGGAGACCTTACAAAGAACTCGGGCATACAGATATGCACAGAGTTCCCAGAGCAGGCAAGGGTCTGGGCTCAAACCCCATACTCCTGGAATCACACAGAGCTGCTCAGAAACCCCAAAACAAGAGAGAGTCAAGGCCCCTGAGTCCACCTCTAGTATGAATGTCCCCTCCTGGACAAAAGATCTTTGCTCTGGTTTAGCAACCTCAGATTCCCAATTTCCAGAAAATTTTAAATGCACACAATACCACTTCTGTGCAATAAACACAATAAAACTGGTGCATAGCAAAATGTGATTTACTTGTTTTACCTTTGTTAGATTATTCATGTAAATAAATTCATATGCTTTATATTTGGGTTTGGGTTGCTTCTAACCCCTCTACAGGCAAGTTTTCTCTCCTTGTCTCACCCTTAACAAGCCAACTCTCAAAACCAAAAAACGAAATTCACTGCCATTGAGTTGGATCCAACTCATAGCAACCCCTCCTTGGGTTTCTGAGGCAGTATCACTATGGAAGTAGATTGCCCAACCTTCTTTTCGAGGAGTGGCTGGTGGGTTTGAACCACCAGCCTTCTGGTTAGCAGTCAAATGCCTTAGGAACTATGCCACAGGCTATGGCTAATCTGGTAAAGCATGTTTTACTAAAATGTGTATGGGTCACCCTTCCCAGACCCTGTATCTTAACCAGGCTCCAAATGAGTGATGGGATTTCAGATGAACAGTCAAGAAGATTCAGAGAAGGAAACCCTGGACGGAGACAGGAAGGACCACATGGGAGAAGAGCCAGGGAGTATGAGGGAGACAAGGCTGTTTCGGCAGCCCAGCACTCAGTGTCCACATCCTTACAGCTGAGCCTTCTGAGTGCAGTCTTCCTTAACAGTGACCAGCACCAGGCTTCTCTCAGAGCAGATCTATGTCTTACCTTCTCATAAGGACAGTATTTAAACATCCTGATGGGGCTGGTGCAGATGAAGACATCAGTGCTGCCAAGAAGAAAAAGCAGAGTGAACTGCAAGCCTGAGTCCCACTAGGCCTTTATCACCCCTGCCTGCCTGCTCCTGCCTGGCACCTACCATGAGAAAAGATACTGGCCTATGTTGCCCTCCATACCAGAGATGTCAACCATGCCTGGTCTACCCTATACAATGGCCCCAGCTATAGGCAATTAGTTGGGGAGGCATCTGACTTAGGAACTGTTTTGCATAGTTCTGGTAGCTAGTGCCTAAGGCAGTTGACTGCTAACCAGAAGGCTGGCAGTTCAAACCCACCAGCCACTCCCCGGAAGGAAGGTTAGGCAATCTACTTCTGTAGTGATACTGCCTAGGAAACCCAAGGAGGGGTCGCTATGAGTCGGGTCCAACTCGATGGCACCTAACAACAACAACAACCTAAAAGGCTAATTGGGTTAATCGGACACTGTCTCTGGAATTTGAACAGGAAAATACTGAAAGAAGCATTTACCAATGAGACAGGCAAAAGATGCATAGAGAGTTATTTGAGGGAGAATCAAGGCCTTCTGTAATGCAAAGTTTAAGTAAAAAGCAAAACAAAACAAAACAAAAAATCTATGACAAAGTATGATCAGTACTTGGTAGTGGAAAGGAGTACAAAGAGGAGAACCCCCAGTCCATACTGGGCTAAGCTCCTCCCTAACAGTGTCAGTCCCCTCCAGATAGACTTGAGACTGAGGAACACTCCTTTCCTGGAGTCTTTGTGCTTCAGGTGCTGAATAGATGTAGGGACAGATAATCACAGGGCCTCTCAGGGCCTGATTGCTACCCACATGCCTAAGGGCCCTAGCTTCTCCTGAACAGAACTATCTGCTCCCAAACATCTCCACACAAAGCTGAGATTACCTCATTCTTTTTTGTTTTGTTTTCTCTTTGACAAATTAGTCCCCTAAGAATCATGTGTAAGACTACCAGGTCCCTCTGCCTTCTCATTATTACCTGAAGTCTGAACTCTCTCAGCAACCCTCTTCCAACTATGGCAATATCCATCCCATCTCCAGGGCAGTACCATCCGAGTTCCTGTGTAATCTCTTAAATACTTAACTTCTCCTGAACATTCTCTTACCTCTTGCCGTACAGAAACCAGTTTCACCTAAGAACTCACCTCCCCTGCATGGCTCTGAAGTGAAAGATGTTTCTCCCTCACACCCCACATACTTCAGAGATGGAAAGTGAGGAAAATGTCTTCCTTCTTCTCCACTGCTGTTGAAGCCATCCAGCTACACACCCCTGCCAACTTCCTTGTTGTTGTCATCTACAATGTCCCAGGTATTGCCCTTTATTGCCTCTACCCACCTCACCGGCTCACTCTCTGCTCCTCCATTCTCACTCTTACCATCATCTTCTAGGACTTCAACAAACATGCAAATAGTTAAATAATAAATGTGCACATGCAGCTTCTCAGTTCCTAACCCTTCTCACCTGCAAAAACCTCCTCCTTCATCTCATCTCCCAATGTCACACCAGAGACTTATAATCTCCAAGAACCACACTTCTACCAACACACTTATTCTGATATCCTCCACTCAATTCTTCAGCCTCATCAGAACACACAGTCCACTGAACTGTACCATTTGTCATTTCCCTCACCACCCCTACCCCTGCAGCTTCACGTCCCTCCTTTATCTAGCTTCAGTTCTATGGCCCTATATAAAATGCCTAAATTCACGAGGGATAAGAATCAGGATCAACACAAAGCTGTTCCTGTGAAGTGGAGGTCAGACATACAGCTGCTTTCTAATTTCTTCACCATTTCTGACACCAACAGTTCCCCTCACAGAACTCTCTACTTCTCTGCAGGGTTCAATAATACACTACAATGACCAAAGAGAACTCAAACAATATTTACAGTTGTGTGGTTTATTAAAGGAACTTTGGTGGCATAGTGCCTAAGGCATCTGACCATTAAGCAGAAGGTTGGTAGTTCAAATCCACCAGCCACTCAGTGGAGGGAAGACTGAGCAATCTACTATGGAAAGATTTACTGCTTCCAAAACCCAAAGGAGGTCGCTATGAGTCAGAATCGACTTGATGGTTGTCAAGTTTGGGTTTTGTGTGTGTGTGTGTGGTTTATTATGGAAATAATAGACTACAACTTGGGATCAGTATCAGGAAGGTCTGGAGGGTTTCCTAAAGAGGAGAGCACATCTCTCCCTTCTTTAGTGAAGGACAACTTCCAGCCAGAAGCTCTCAGAGCAAAAAGGTTCATTGAGCAGATACTAGCTCTCTTCTCCACTGGAACAGCTCTAAGACTGTTCTCAGCCAGCACCACTGTCCTCCTCTAGTGGAGGTTGCCTTCTCTGCCATGAAAACCTCTCTGTCATTGGCCTCTCTGCCATCAGATTCTCTACCACCGGGCTCCCTGCCATCAAGACTCCCCTCCATCGGCCTATCTACATTGGCCTTTCAGCTGCTAACTGGCCCAGGTTATAGCCAGTGTAGCAGTCCCACTCAGCTCTCTCAGCTGCTGCTCTTCTAGCAGTAGCTCTCTACTGTTAAGACTCTCAGACCTCTCTGCCATCAGGCGTTCTACCACTAACTGGCCCAGCTGACAGCCACTGTAGCAGCCTGCTCAGCTCTCTTGCCATTCTCTGTCATCAGGCTTCTCTGTTGTCAGCCTTTGCACTACTAACTGGCCCAGCTCACAGCCAGTGAAGTGTAGCAACTTTAGAACCACTCAGATCCCATAAGGTTCTGCCTCTCTGCTAGCCCAGCTCTTAGCCAGTGTCTCTCTTTAAACCTCTCTGCATTCTAGGCAGGAGCTCTGGTGGCATAGTCCCTAAGGCATCTGACTGCTAACCAGAAGGCTGGCGGTTCAAATCCACCAGCCACTCCACAGAAGGAAGGTTGGGCAATCTACTCCCATAGTGATACTGCCTCAGACACCCAAGTAGGGGTCGCTATGAACCTCCACAGCAGTGAATTTGGTTTTTGGTTTTGGTTGCATTCTAGTCATTTATATATCCTGAGCCTCATCAATTTTTAGGCAGGGCCTCCCTCACCATACTCATTTAACTATGAGATGCCAATCAACTCCGATCTTGTTAATTACCAGGCAAAAGTATCAAACCAGCAAGTTGTTTACAGCTTACCCATGATGTGTCAATCAACCCAGGGAATTCCCTGGGCAAAAGTAACAAATCCTCTAGGGTAGAAAACAACCTTGGAGTCCCACCCTCCATCCAAATTGTTTCTCCAAAGAACTAGGGCAAAGGTAACAACTTCTCCAAGCTTAGGGGAAAAATCTCCCAAACTATTCTTCCAAACAGGTAAAAGGCCACATAAGGAACTCATTGCACCACACCCTACAAACTATTCTTGCATTTGTCTTCTTCCAAGAGGCTGGCAAAATCCCTGGAAGAACCCAACCATCAAACTTCTCCAACCTGCAGTCAAGTCACTGAATGTTGTGGGAGAGAGAAAAAAAAAATCACATAATCCGTTTGATCAGTTTTACCTTAAATTCATGGCCACAAACCCCAAGCATTCAGGAGGGCCTGGCAAACTTATGACAGTACCTTAGTCTATATGTCCACTGTGCTACTCTCCAGAATGGTGTGATATACCTGCCCCCAATTCCTCAGCCAATGGGACTTCCTTATCATCTCACCACTAATCTAGAAGCTCACCTATATCTGAATTCATTTTCTTCTCCCTCACCTTTACACAGGAGGAAGAAATATCCTTCCTTCTCAAAAGCCAAGCTCTTCATTTTACTCTGGATTCTCTCTTCTTTTATTCTTCACAAGGATTTGGTCCCCACAATATTGTTTCTTTCCTCTTCTTCAGTTACTCCTTCTCTAAGGGATCAAACATCTTCTGGTAACTCCCACCCTAAAACAATATATACAAAACCTTATCCTTCCCACACATACCCTCCAATCACTACCCCATATCTATACTCCCTTCCCAGCAAAATACATCTTCATAGATGTCCTGCCTTGCTATCTGGACTGCCTCACCTCCTGTTCCTGTTTCTACTCCCTTCAACCTTAATCCTGTTGCCTCTGTTCAGAAATTTCTTATTGTCACCAAGGACCTTCAGGTCACCATGGCAGTGAACATTTACCCATTCTTAACTCACCAGCATCCACTACATGTGACTATGCCCCCCTTCTGAAAACATCTCTCTGACTGTCCCACCCTCCTGGCATACTTGCTCCTCACTGGCTGCTCTGGCTTGGTCTCTTTTCTCATCTCTACATATAGAAATGGCCCGACATGGGTTCCAACCCTTTGCTGCTTTCTCTATCTACACTTTCCCCTCAGAGACAGCAATGGCTTTAAATACCATCTAGGCTGATGACTCCCAACTTTATATTTACAATCCATATCTCTTCCCTGAGCACCACACTCATATGCTTCAGGATGTATTAAATAGCTCCACTTGGACATCTAACAATGTTGCATCTGCATCTCAAGCTCAGTATTTCTAAAATGGAACACTTTCCCCCACCCCTACAACCTGCTCTTGACACTAAACTGCTCAAGCAAAAAAAAAAAAAAAAAAAACTAAAAATCACCCTTTTTTCCTCCCTTTCTTCTATCCTCAACATCTGATTCATCAGTAGGTTCTACCAGTTCCACCTCCCACCTCTACAGTATATTCTAGTCTGTCAGTTTCTATTCACTCCACGGTCACCATCTAGTGCAAAACTCTGCTATTATTCACGGGGGCTGCTGCAATCCCTATCTCACTGGATTCTCAACTTCCAACTCTGCCCCTTTCAAGTTATTCTCCATCCAGCATCCAGGCTGATATTTTTAAAAACAGCTTTAATGACATATAATTGGCACACAATAAACTGCACATATTAAAAGTGCACAGTTTGATAAATTTTGACATAGGTATACCTGTGAAACCATAACCATAATCAAAATAAATATATCTACCACCCTGAAGTTTCCCTGTTTCTTTGTAATCTCTTCTACTTGCTCCTTCCTGTCATTTCAACCCCAACCTGAACCCCAGGTAATCACTGATCTGCTTTCTGTCACTGAAGATTAGTTTGCTTTTTATAGACTTTAATATAAATGGAATCATAGAGTATATACTCTTTTTCGTCTGGCTTCCTTTATCAAGCCCAAGTATTTTCAGATTCATCCATGTTCTTATATGTATCAATAGTTTATTCCTTTCTTAAAAAAATGAGCAGACTTATTTTTTTTAATTCTTGAGATTTAGTTCACATATCATAGCATCCACCTACTTTAAGTACATAATTAAATTAATTTCAGTATATTTATAGAATTTTATAAGCATCAGCGTAATCTAATTTTAGATCATTTCCATCACCCCAAAAGAAATATCATGCCCACTTATGTTCACTAACCATTCCCACTCTCAGTCCTTGTTATTATTAGGTGCCACTGAGTAGGCTCTGGCTCATAGTGACCCCATGTACAACAGAACAAAGCAATGCCCAGTCCTGCACCATCCTCACAATCGTTGCTATATTTGAGCCCTAGGCAACCACTAATCTACTTTCTGATCCTCTGGGTTTGCTTTTTTAGGACAATTATATAAATGGAATCATATAGTATGTGTTCTTTTCCAAGTGACTTAATTCATTTAGCTTAATGCTTTCAAGGTTCATCATGTTGTACCATGTATCAGTACTTCATTTCTTTTTATAGGTGAATAATATTTCAGTGTATGAACAGACCACATGTTTTCCCTTCATAATGGCCATTTGAGTTGCTTCCACTTTTGGGCTATTAGGAATAATGCCACTGTGAACATCCGAGTACAAGCTTTTCCATTATAACCCTTCTATTGAGTGTAAAGTAGCATCTCACCGTGATTTTGATGTGCATTTCTCTAATGACTAATTGATGTTTCAACAAACAGATACAAGGCTGAAAATGCTCACTCATTTATGCCAAGATATTTGGAAGATACCTGGCCAACCGACTGGCAGAGATCTGTATTAGGGCCCATTCCATAGAAAGATGATCCAAAAGAATACAGAAACTATACAAAAATTGTATTACATAGAAATAAAATTCCACAGAAAAGAATTCAAAGATGGTTGCAGTAGTACATAGACAGAGAATTGCCAGAAATTCAAACTAGAGGCAAAAGAGGACACAGAATGAGGGATATCATTCCCAATGTCAGATGTACCTTGGCTGAAAGCAAAGGATACCAGAAAGATGTTTACCTGTGTTTTATTGACTATGCAAAGGCATTTGACTATGTGGATCACAAAAGATTATGGGTAACATCAAGAAGAATGGGAATTCCAGAAGACTTACTTGTGCTCATGAGAAACCTGTAGATAGACCTGTACATAGACCAAGTTGTTCAAAGTGAACAAGGGGATACTACATGGTTTAAAATCAGGAAAAGAATGTATCAGGCTGTATCCTTTCACCATACTTATTCAATCTGTGTGTTTAGCAAATAACCTGAGAAGCTGGACTAAATGAAGAAGTACACAGCACCAGGATTAGAGGAAGACTCACTAACATCCTTTGATATGCAGATGACACAAGGCTGCTTGCTGAAAGTGAAGAAGATTTGCAGTGCGTACTGATAAAAATCAAAGACTACAATCTTCAGTATGGATTATACCTCAACATAAAGAAAGAAAAGTCCTCACAACTGGACCAATAAGCAATAGCATGATAAATGGAGAAAAGACTGAAGTCTTCAAGTATTTCATTTTACTTGGATCCACAATTAACACCCATGGAAGCAGCAGTCAAGAAATCAAATGATGTACTGCATTGGGCAATTCTGCTGCAAAAGATCTTTTCAAAGTGTTGAAGAGCAAAGACATCACTGTGAAGACTAAGGTGCCCCTGACCCAAGGCATGTTCTTTTCAATCGCCTCATATGCATGTGAAAACTAGACAATGAATAAGGAAGACCGAAGAATAATTGATGCATTTGAATTGTGGTGCTGGCAAAAGACTATTGAATGTACCAGGGACTACTAGAAGAACAAATAAATCTGTCTTGCAGGAAGTATCCTTAGAAACGAGGATGGAGAGACTTCACCTCTCATACTTTGGACATCTTATCAGGGGGATCTGGAGAAGGATATATACTTGGTAAAGAGGATGGTCAGCAAAAAAGAGAAAGACCCTCAATGAGACAGATTGACACAGTGGCTGAAACAATAGGCTCAGGCATAGCAATGACTGTGGGGATCTTGCAGGACAAATGTGAGGATGGCACAGTGTTTTGCTCTGTTATACATGAAGCCACTATGAGTCGAAACCAACCTGACAACACTTAACCATGACTAATGAGATTGAGCATTTTTACATGTGCTTATTGGCCATTTGTATATCTGTTTTATAGGAATGTCTATCCAGATTTTTCACCCCAAATCCATGTTTTCAAAACCTCTATTAGATCATGTCACTCTCTCTTCAATCTCATTTACTCTCATATTCCCTATCCCCTACTAAATTTTAGCCACACTTGTCTTCTAGAAAGGAGACAAGTTACTCAAATAAGCAAAATCCTTACCCATACCAGGGTCTTTAAACTTGCTGTTTTCTCTGCCTGGAATGATGTTCCCCTGGCTCTTGTTGGCCTAGTTTACTCTTAACCTTCAGATCTAAAGTCAAATGTTACCTCCTCAGAGAAAACTTGCCACCCTACCTAGAGTAGTCCCTTTCCCATTTACTCTCAAACACATTACCTTGTCTATTTCTTTCACAATGCTATTACAATCTGAAATTATGTGGTTGGTTTGTAAATTCCTTGAGATCTGAGCTTGTAGATGTCTTATTTGCCACTATATCTCCAGTACTTATAACAGTGCCTGGCACATTTTAAATGACTTCATATATTTTTTAATATCATAAAATATATATCTCCTCATATCCCAGCCTCAGCAATGAAGACTACTACTTTGCAGGACCTGGACTCACATCCAAAGATAAAATTACTGTTCAAAAGAATGAAGAAAACCAAAGATGCATGGAAACAATTAGTCCAAGTGACCGGTACACCGTGCAGTCCTCAGCCTAGATGACTATGAGACCAGAAGAACTAGATAGTTAGTGCTCAGTTACCACTGTCAACCACTCAAAGGGGGATCTATGTAGGAGATCCTGGACAAAGTGGGAGAACAATGTGGAACAACACTGAAAATCATTTAAAAAAAGGGACCAGGTTTGCTAGTCTGCTAGAGCCTGTTGGAACCCCTGAGACTATGGCCCCTAGCTGCCTTTCAGATCTGGAATCAAACCCACTCCTGGGATTCCAGCCAAACAAAAGACAGGCATATGAGCTGAACATTTACATTAGGTATATACACTCTTTGGAGAGATCAATCATGGGCAAATAGAAGCCCACACATATAGACAGGGAGACAGCTAAGGGGGCAAGAGTACATGGGAGGGAAGGACACAGGGAAGAGGTAACTATGGGGAGGAAGTGGGAAAAGAGCTGTTGCACTGTGGGAAATTGTAGTCAATGTCATGAAACAAAGTATATGTATGGATATATATGTATGGATACATATATGTATGGAAAATGAATTTGCTCTGTAAATTTTCACCCAAAGCACAGTAATTTTTTTTTAATTACTGTTCAGACAAAACCAACAATACAACTTAAACTCTATGCATTTTGTGTTTCTCTGATTCCTACTAATCACATTAGAACTCTGAACATTGACAATTTTTGGTGACATTTATATGGTACAATAAAGGCCAAATCATATCTTCTGTTGGATTCTACACTCCGATGATTACTAAATTTAAGCAAAATCAAGACCAATGAAAGTTCTCCAAGTCCAGAAACAAACTTTTATTTTTCTGGTCAAATGATTTTAATTTTCCATTCAATGGGGGACAGAACAGTCTAACAAATGGTGCTGGGACAACTGGATAGCTAGAAGCAAAAGAATGACATTGGTCCCTTTCCTGACACCAGCCAAAAGTATTAATTCAAAATGGATCATAGACTTATTAGATGTAAAACCTAGAGATAAATCTTCATGGCCTTGGGTTAGATAATTTTCTCTTAGATATGACACCATATCTTGCCATAAGTGACAAGACTGAAAAATACATAAATTGGACCTCATCAAAATTAAAAATGTTTGTGCTTCAGAGGACACCACCAAAAAACTGAAACAACAATCCAATCCATGGTATAAAAGAATATATTTTCAAATCATATATTAGATAAGGGACTAGTATCTTGACTATACAAAAAACTCTTAAAAGTCAACAATAAAAAAGACAAATACTAACTGAAAAATGGACAAAAATTTTAAATAGACATTTATATAAAGAAGATATACAAAGACCCAGTAAATATATGAAAAGATGCTCAATATTACAAGCCATTAGGAAAATACAAATCAAAACCTCACCCATTTCACATCCACTAAACCAACAAACAAACAAAAAAAACCCCACTGCCACTGAGTATATTGCAACTCATAGCAACCCTAAAGGACAGTGTAGAAATGTTCTATAGGGTTTCCAAAGCTGTAAATCTTTACAGAAGCAGGCTGTCTCATCTTTCTCCCACACAGCAGCTGGTAAGGTTGAACGACTGACCTTTTAGCAGCCTAATGCTTTAACCACTGTACCACCAAAGCTCCTTTCATACCTAAAATAAAAATGTTAGACAATAACAAATGTTGATGAGGATGCAGAAAACTGAAATCCTCATATACTGCAAATGGGAATGTAAGATGGTACTTTGGAAAACAGTTTTGATAATTGCTTAAAATGTTTAACATAGAGTTACAATGACCATAGGGTATCTACCCAAGACAAATGAAAACATGCATCCACACAAAAGTTTATACATGAATGCTCACAGCATCATTATTCATAAAAGCCAAAAAGTGGAAATAACCTAATATCTATCAACCAATAAATGAATAAAATTGGCCTATCCATAAAATAGAATATTTAACCATAACAATGAATAAAGTACTGATATATGCTACAATAATGCATCTCAAAAATATCATGCTAAGTGAAAGAAGCCAGTCAAAAAGAATACATACTGTATGTCTATGCATCCACACAAAAGTTTGTCTATAGAGACAAATCATGAAAATCTACAAAGACAGAATAAATATAGATAGAGTTGCAGAGGGGTGGCAGAAACAGGGAGTGATTGCTAATGGGTACAAGATTTCTTTGAAGGTCATGAAAATGTTCTGAAATTGAATGTGGTGATGGTTGCACAACTTTATGAATACACTAACAAATCACTAGATCGTATGCTTTAAATGGATGAAATTTAAGGTAGACCCCAATAAAACTGAAGCAGCAGTCAAGACATCAGATGGCGTATTGTATTGGGCAAATCTGTTGCAAAAAATCTCTTTCAAGTACTAAAGAGCAAAGATATCTCCTTGAAGTCTAAGGTGCACCTAACCCAAGCCATGGTATTTTCAATCGCCTCACACACACATGAGAGCGGGACAACGAACAAGGAAGACCTAAGAAGAGTCGATGTTTTTGAGCTGTGGTGTTGGTGAAGAACACTGAAAGTACCATGGACTTCTAAAAGAACTAACAAATCTTTCTGGAAGAAGTGCAGCTGGAATGCTCCTTGGAAGCAAGAAATGACCAGACTTCATCTCACCTACTTTGGTCATGTTGTCAGAAGGGACCATTCCCTGGAGAAGGATATCATACTTGGTAAAGTGCAGGGTCAATGAAAAAGGGGAAGGCCCTCAACAAGATGGATTGACACAGTGACTACAGCAATGGGCTCAGGTATAGCAAGGATCATGGGGCTGGCACAGGACTGGGCAGTGTTTTGTTCTGTTGTACATAGGGTCGCTATGAGTCAGAGATGACTTGACAGCACCTAACAAGAACAGTAAAACTGTTAACCAAAAGTTATCAGGAAATACATCTGAAAGTATTAAAGGAGATTAGAAGACAGTATGTAATGGTTACTGTGAGTAGGGGCTTCAGTCTATAGCACCACTCATTTCATAACAACAAAACAAAAATATCTCAAACAATACCCTTCCTCCTTTCTAAATTCCAATTTCTCAATTAGGTCTGTCATTATACCTGTTCATACACCTTGTCTTTTTTTTCAGCACTTACCTCAATTTGTAATCATACTCACTTACACTATCCTTTGTTTGAATGTCTGCTATCTTACTGACATGTAAGCTAGATGAGGGCAAGGACCAGATTATGCTCATTTCCATATCACCAGTGCCTAGCAGTATTCTATCAGAATCAGTTCTTAAACACTTTTCATTTCATTTTCATTTTCATTTGTTGAACAAATGAATACTAAGCAAACCACATCAAAGTAATTAGATATTTTCTCAAGTTAGTGGATTAAAGCATCTTAATAGCCTATACACTGAGCGTGTTTTCTCCATTTAAGCTTTAGCTTGGTCCAGTGACAGTGGGACAAGCAGGCTCTATGCAGAGGCGTAGGAGAGAAAAGGAAGAAAAGAGGAGGGAAAGGAGGAAAGGTAATGGCAGGAAGAAGGTGTAAACACAGCCAAAGATCCCAAGGATTTGTGGTCCAACTGGGGTAGGAATACAAACTTACTTTTCTAGGTTGGCCATTTGTTTAACGGCTTCCACAGCCCCTGGCAGAGGCTCAAGTTCAAAAAAGAAATTCTTCGACTCCCATATGCTGACGGCCTTCTCCTGGGGAGGTGAGAGTAGCAGGTTACTTCCAGGATTCTCAGC
Source organism: Orycteropus afer afer (assembly GCF_000298275.1). Lineage (NCBI taxonomy): Eukaryota > Metazoa > Chordata > Mammalia > Tubulidentata > Orycteropodidae > Orycteropus > Orycteropus afer. The sequence goes on along the minus strand of NW_006921667.1, from coordinate 6,811,576 downwards.
AGCACATTGCCCTCTCCTCAAAGAGGATAGCAAGGCTGGCAGCAGCAGCAGCAGAGAGGGTGGGGCTTCCACATTCCCCCTCACTCGCTCACACACCCCCAAGGATATGTTTCCTACAGGGACAGGAAGGGGGTTGCATGAGTCTGTGTGCATACAATCCCCTCTCCAGGATGGACTTTCATTCTGTAGGGATACAGCAAAGGGAAAACAGCTAAAGAGTAAGGAGATGTGAACTCCCCTGATACAATTATCTGACATCCCCCATAGCTTCCTTGTAGCTCTTGGAGATGTACAGTGTGTCACCGGGCCATCGCTGGATGAGGGACATCAACAGGAACCATGTGCTTCCTAGGCCCAATTCTCATAGCCCAGTATACCATGAAGACTGACCATGGCAGTAGAGTCTTACAATTTTAGAGCTGGAGGAATGCATAGATAGGGGTATGGTGGCCCAGAGGGGAGGAGAAAGCCACTGGGCAGAGCTCTAGGCTCCTCAACTCCTATCAACAAGAACAGCTCTGCTTTACTGTTTGTGCACTGGGTGCCAGTAAGTAATTTTTTTAAAAAAGGATTCTGTTGCTTTTAAAATCTGGAAGCCAAAAATGCAGACTCTTGTTTTATAAGAAAACCATGACTAAGAATGAGAAAGGAACTTACCTAATATCACACACAGCAAGACAGTGGTCAAGCTGGGAGTAGAGCCCACATGTCCCAACTCCCATCTTATTTTGATGGATCAGGTTTTCAGAATGTCATACCTTTCTAGGGCCAGGATATGGAGAAAGTAGTAGCAAGAGGGGAGATAAATCTCAGCTTCTGGGAAGTAGAAATTTCAATCCCCAAAGTGCCTTTGCCAGTACACATGCAAGAACAACTGACCTGTTATGGATTGAATTGTGTCTACCAAAAATGTGTCAACTTAGCTGGGCCATGATTCTCAGTATTATGTAATTATCCTCCATTTTGTCATGGGATATAATTATCCTATGTGTTATAAGGGTGCTGTAGTAGCACAGTGGTTAAAGCACTTGGCTGTGAAACAAAAGGTCAGTAGTTCGAACCCACCATCGCTCCATAGGAGAAAGATAAGGCAATCTATTTCTGTAAAGATTTACAGCCTTAAAAAGCCTATGGGGCAGTTCTACTCAGCCTTATAAGGTTGGTATGAGTTGGAACAGATTCGAGGACAGTGGGTTTGGGTTGTTGGTTATGTGTTATAAATCCTCACCTCTATGATGCTAATGAGCAGGATTAGAGGCAGTTGTGTTAACCAGGCAGGATGCAATCTACAAGATTACATTGTTTTTTGAGTCAACCTCTTTTGAAACATAAAAGGGATTAAAGAAGTGAACAGACATCACAGGGACCTACTACCACCAAGAAAGAAGAGCCAGGAATGGAGTGAGTCCTTTGGATGACCCAGGGTGCCTACACAGGGAACCTCCTAGACCCAGGGAATGACTGATGCCAAGACACATGGAGATCTCCAAGAAACACGCAACAAAGATGTTGAAAGGAGACAAGGATCTGTCTCTAGAGCCAACAGAGACAAAAAGCCTTCCCTTAGAATCAGCACCCTGAATTAAGACTTCTAGCCTCCTTAACTGCAAGAATAAATTTGTCTGTTAAAGTCACCCACTTGTGGTATTTCTGTTACAGCAGCTCTAAGTAACTAAAAACCAACCCCCAGCATAGTGCATATACAGGGTAGAGCAACTTGGAGATCATAGCTGGCAATGCTCTTATTAGCTACAAAGTGGTAAGCAAATGAATACTCATCCCCAATATATGTTCTCTCTCATTTGACCTGCACAACCCACAAAGAGCAAAGATTGCAGTCCCCAGTTTATAAATAAGAAACAGCTCACAGATTTTTTTCAGACCTCCAACTCAAACAGAGGTGGTGAAGAGCACACTCATGAGACAGAAAGTCCTGGCCTCTGCTGGGTGCAACTGGGTTAAGTGCCATACTTCAATGAGCCTCATTCTCTTTAACTGTAAAGTGAAGACAGGAGTCTGTACCTTCCTTCCATGGTTGTTAAGAGTTGGCTATACATTACCATAAGTAAAGCACCTAGCACTAAGCCCAGTACATAATGTCAGCATCTCAGCCTCGCTTCCTTCCCTTGTTCTAGTCCCTACCTGCCACTAAGTTGCTCTGAAACCCTGGGCAAGATATATCCCCTCTCCTGGGTGTTTCATCAACTGTCCTAACAGTTTAAAATTCTACGTTAGTTAAAAAGAGCTCTGCTTTCCATATCTGCCTTGCTTATCTTCCAGAGCACTGTGAAGATCAAAGGGAACACAGATAGTGCAGTACTTTGTAAAGTAGAAATGCCAACATACATAAGCTGCTGGGCTTTTGGGCTTTTGTTTTGGTTACTGTTTTTAACTCAGATACTAGGCCAATTCAAACAAGACTCAGGGACTTCTTGCCGTGGGCTGTGCTGTGCATCTGTGACTTGGGAGGATGTGAGCTGTATCTCTTCATCTCCCTAAACTTTCCTACAATGCTGCTATAGTGCTATCAAGATGCTTCACCCCCTAAGTCTAAAGCACTTAGCTGCTAACTGAAAGGTCAGTGGTTTGAACTCACCAGCAGCTCCATAGAAACCCAGTGGGCAGTTCTACTCTGTCCTATAGAGTCGCTGAGCAGGAATCAACTTGATGGCAACAGATGTAGTTTTTGGTTTTTTTGATACGTTCCAGAAGCAGAAGAAATCAGTGATCATTCCCCAAGCTCCCTCCTTACTGCCCCACAAGCTGTGATCCTTTGCCTTGTACTCAGAGAGTGGGAATCCACTGCCTAAAACCTGGAATCTGTCCATCTGTCAAAGAACTGAAAAAGCCACTGTGCTTCTCAGAGTTAGGAATGGGCTTAGTCACATCACATAATACACTATTGGGAGGAAATAAGAGGCTACCCTCCAATGTTGTTCACTGCCTATAAATGAACACTCACACACAGGGCAGTGAAGTCTATCACTGAGGCTGTAGACATTACCAGAGCATTTTCTCCTGTATAAAGTGTTTAATTAGGTATCAGGACTAGGAGCAGTCAGAATGCTGGACTCCATGAAAGTCACCTCCTGAAGTGTCTAGTGTTCTTGAAGAGAAATGGCATTCAATTTCCTTTCTAATACCTGTCCCTCAAATATTATAGGCGTCATTGTTCAAGGTGCACTTTTTAAGTGATAAGAAATGTCACTTGTTAGAGGCAGCAGGGCCAGAGAACAAGACTTCAGGATGGGGAATGACAACGTGTATGAGAAATCTGGTTTGAATTTGGCTGAGCTCCTTACTATCTGTGTGACTTTGGGCAAGTTAGTTACTTTCTCCAAGCCTCAGTTTCCTCATCTGCAAAATGGAGATCATAATGTCTACCACACAGAACAGATAATGCAGTGAACCTGTGGTCACAAAATAGGCTCTAATATCATCATCATCATCAATCATCTGGCATCCAGGGATGCCCATTCTCTTTATGTGATATACATCAAGTCACTCAAGCTCTCGGGGTGTCAAATACTTCTGGAGGCCATACTTTCACAGAAAAGGACAAAAAAGAAAGATAAAAATATCCATCCAATGCTTGGAAGGAAGAAAGGGGGCAATGACTCTGGTAGATGTAAAAGAGGGCTTTACTTTTAACATTTACTGCATTACTTATATAACAAAACCATGACAATTAAAATGTCAGTGTAGATGGAGAGTTGGGTTATGTTTTGTACTTTCCTGTATTTGTAAAGAGAAGCCATGGTCTGGCACTGGTTAAGCGTTGGGCTGTTAAGTGCAAGGTTGGTGGTTCAAACCCACTAGCCACTCTGCACAAGAAAGATGTGAGTCTGCTTCCCTAAGACTGACAGCCTTGGAAACCCTATGGGACAGTTCTACTCTGTTTTATAAGGTCCCTATTAGTGGGAATCATTTCCATGGTCATGGGTTTTGGTTTGGGAGCATTTGTAAAAGCCCTCAGGAAGGTCACTGTATTGGGGCTGAGTGGCAATGCGCTTGGGCCTCAGCAGGACCCTATGGTAAATGAGACCCAAGCTCAGCGGGTGCGGGGTCACCCAAGGTCACCTGGTGGGGCCTCGTCTCCTGGGGCCTCAGTCTCCCCGCCAGGGGTCTCAGTCACTTCGCCAGGCCCCTGGGGCCTCAATCTCTCCGTCCTGGCTCCCAGGGTCTCAATCCACCCCTTCCCGGGCTCCTGGGGGCCTCGGTTCCCCGCCAGGCTCCCGGGGGTCTCGATTTTCCAGCCCCCGCCCGGCTCCCAGGGCGCAGCCAGGGTGCTCACGCTCAGCTCTGGCCGCAGCCGGCCGTACTGCTCCGACAGCCAGAAGCCGCGCCGGTCCTCCAACGTGATGAAAGGTTGGTCGGGGTAGCGCGCGCGGAACTTTCTGAGGAAACCACCCTCGAAGTCGGCCAGTACACCATCCATGTCCACCAGCACTCGCAGGGGGCGGCCGCCCACCCCACCAGACGCCTCCAGACGCCCAGTCGGGGCCCCCCGGGGCCGCCGCAGACACTTGCCCCCCAGCCGGATCATAGTCCCGCGTAGGCGCCCGCTACAGGCGCCAGGGTCCAACCCACGGCCATCGCACATCTGAAAAGAAGCCCACCGGCTGGCGCGCGGCGGCCGGGGACGAGCGCGCAGGCCCGGCCCAAGAGCGAGGCTGCGGCGCGCGCATCCGCCCACGGCAGTGCGGGTGGCCGGGCACGCGCTTAAAAGGACAGGTGCCCCGCGGAGGCGGCCCTGGAAGGCGGGGCCTCAGGAACCGCCTGAGCGCCTTCCAGGGCTATCCCTTCTTCACTTTTTCTCCTGGGCCTTGAGATGCCCCCTTCCGCCCACTGCAACAGTAGGGTGTAGAACAGCGGTGTGCCCAACTGAGTGCACCTGTGTCTTTCAAGCGACGATAGAGTGCCCACTGTCTTGGACTCTGGACTTGGGGATACTGTGGTAAGCAAATAGACGAAGTTCCCACTGTCTTGGAACTTTTATTTTGGAGAAGCAGCCAGGCTAAAGCAAACAAACCTACAAAATATGCAACATAAATACAGTGACAATAGTATAAAGGGACCAAAGCAGGACGACATCCATGTTGAGGGTCTCTGCTGGATGGCGAATGTCTGTGAAGAGGTTGATATTGGCAGAACATCACAGAGCTTTAATAAAACTGGTGATTTTCAAATAAGCATATCAAAAAATTATTTATTGATCATGTTTATCATGAAGATGGTGCAAGACTTGGCAACTTTTTGTTTGTAGGGTCTCCATGGGTCAGAGTCAATTGGACAGCAACTAACAACCACATGGACAGGGTGTGTTTGGATTGCGTGGTTAAGGAAGGCCTCTGGAGGAGCAGACACTCAGGTAGAGCCCTTACTGATTAGAAACAACTGGCAGTGGGAAAACCCAGGAGACTGGTGGTCCTGGAGAGCAAGAGCAGTGAATTCAAAGGCCATGAGGCATGGAGTGAGTGCTCAAGACTGAGAGAATGCCAATAAGACCAAAATGTTCATTCATGTATTTCTATGGCCAATACTGAATGAGTGCCCCCTATGTGTTTGGCAATGGATATTAAGTGGCAAACAAAGTGCCCATCCTCTTAGAGCTGACAGTTTTGGATCTTCCTGGAAGTATGAAGGAAGGGTAAATACAAAATGAAGTCAGAGAGATGGGCAGGGGACAGTAGGGAGGCAGTGTGGCACACACACACACACACACACACAAAAAAAAACCTGCCGTAGAGTCAATTTCGACTCATAGCAACCCCTCCTTGGGTTTCTAAGGTAGTATCTCTACAGAAGTAGATTGCCCAGTCTTCCTTCCGAGGAGTGGCTGATGGATTTGAACCGCCAGCCTTCTGGTTAGCAGTCAAATGCCTTACACACTGCACTGAGTTATGTGGGCAGTGGGATCACACTGATCCATGCCCCAACCCAGGCACACAGTAGGTCCTCAACATCCAGAAACAACTGTTTACTTTCCCTTGGCATTACCTAGAATAAAGGGCAGGGATCAAATAGTTCATCCCTGCATCATGAACAAATTAATGTAATTCCTGCAGTAAACCTTTCAGATTATTCTCTGACCCCCCCCACACACACACACACAGTGCTCCTCCAACCCAGTATTCACTCTCTAAGTGCTCAATGTGTTATTCTCCATTATTTTAATGAAATTTTTCAAAAATACAGAAAAGTTGAAAAAACTGTACGGTGGAATAAACATGCCTACTACCTGGATTCCATAGTTAACATATTGCTCTATTTGCTTTAACACACATCAGTGCATCTATACATGCCTCCTATTCTTTGATACATTTCAAAGTAAGTTGGAAATATCAATACACTTCACCTGTGTAGTGTTAACTGCATTCATTATTTTTAAAGGTAAAGTTTATAAATGAAATACTTTGCCAGTTCATGAGTTTTGACAATGCATTCAACTGTGTAACCCATACACCCCAGCCAGGATGTAGATTCATGCAATCCAACAGAATTTTCTGCAGTGATGGAAATTATCTGTCCAATATGGTAGCTCCTAGCCATGTGTGACTTTTGAGAGCTTGAAATGTGGCTCCTGCAACTGAGAAACTAAAATTTTCCTTTCATTTAATTTTAAATAATTTAAATTTAAATGACTCATGAGACTAGTGGCTAGCAAATAGTGCAGGTATAGAACTCCCCCCAAAATTCCCTCTTTTTCCTTTCCACTCAGGCCCTGCAACACCAATTAATGGGTTGGCTACATGGGCAGTAGGCTTAATGGGCACCATTTTTTTTTCCAGATCTGTAAGTTGATTTGCTTAATGTATGCCAGCTACATAATGACTCACATTCATGATACTCCATCACTGAAGAAAACAGCTAAGAAAGGTCCATGTGTGAAATAATTCCTTAGAGAAACATGGAGTTGGGAAAATAACCACTGATTAAACCTTAAAAAGAGTTCACTGCGTAACATGACAAGAAGCACAAAGGCTCGTTCAGAGAACACACTCACTTTTCTCCTACACAACAAGAGTTACAATTTCACTATGACAAACAGCAGACATTAAGATTATGCTAAACTGGTGCTTCTTTTTCTTTATCCCCCCTTTTTAAAAACAAAATATATAACTGCATGTCACTATAGCAACATCCAAAACAGATCAGTTGTTATGATCACTATTTGGTAGAGCAACTTTACCCCTGAAAGGAAAATATATGTCCCAAAATTAGTTTTATTAAAATATTATCCAAACAAACTAAATATCAAGTGTTCTTCTTCTTGTTAGGTGCCATTGAGTTGGCTCCGACTCACAGTGACCCTATGTACAACAGAACAAAACACTGTCTGGTTGTGCGTCATCCTCACAGTCCTTGCTATACCTGAGCCCATTGTTGCAGCCACTGTGTCAATCCATTTTGTTGAGGGCCTTACCCTTTTTTGCTGACCCTCCACTTTACCAAGCATGACATCCTTCTCCTGGGAATGGTTCATTCTGACAACCTGACCAAAGCCATTCTTTTTTTCTTTGTTTGTTTTTTGTTTTTGTGATTTGGGTGAAGATTCACAGAGCAAATTCACTTTCCATACAGCAGTTCAAATATACTTTGTCTCATGTCATTGACCA
>NW_006921667.1:6793482-6800130 GCF_000298275.1 Orycteropus afer afer | reverse complement strand
ATTTCTTCTCTTACCCAGTCTTTCTCAAGGAGGGTGTTGTTCAGTTTCCATGTGTTTACTCTTTTCCTGTTGATCTTCCTATTGTTGATTTCTAACTTGATAGCATTATGATCTGAGAAGATGCTTTACAGTATTTCGATGTTTTTAAATTTATTAAGGCTTGCTGTATGGCCTAAAATATGGTCTATCATAGAAGAAGTTCCATATGCACTGTAGAAGAATGTATATTGTGCTAGTGTTGGGTGAACTCTTTTCTTTTCTATGCTTTTGAGTTTTCTTCCACATTTTTCTCCCGCTCTATAAAAGATTTCCAATTCTGATCCCTTTCCGAGTGGTTGGCATTGGTAGCCTGGAACCATCTAGTTCTTCTGGTCTTTGCGTCATGTAGACTGAGGTTCCCATGGACTCTTGGACTAAGTGCTTCCATGCAACTATGATTTTCTTCACTCTTCCTTGCTCTAGACCCGGAGAGCCCCATAATTGCATTTTAGATTGCTATTCATAAGCCTTTAAGATCCCAGTTGCTACTCATCAATGTAGGATATAGAAAATTGTTTTTGTATAATTATGTTATGCCAATTGAGCTTGAGTCCCCAGTGACCATAGTCCTGAGACCAAGGGCCCAGTGACACCCCATAAGGTGCCTGGCTGTGGCTAAAAAGTTATCATAACTCTACCCACTGTCAGCTCTATTATATATGGTCATTCCTATAGCGCTTACAAATGTGTATATAGAAACGTCATCTGCCAAACCTATATTTGGTTGTGGGTACAGTGCTGCTCTCACAGAAATATCACAAATGGGATGGCTTTAACAAACAAGAGTTTATTCTATTATAGTTTGGAGGATTTAAGTCCGAGTTCAAAGTGCCAGGTTCTACGGGCTGGGTGAAAGTCTGTCTATCAACCTTGGGCTTCAGCTCTGCCTCCTGCTCCCGGCCCACTGAAGCTGAAAACTTTTCTTCATTCAAACAGCTGCTGGCTGCTGAGGATGACAAACCCAAGGTTGACAAGTATAAAGGCATAGTACCAATGTTACCTAACAACATGGCAGGCCACTAATTCAAGTCCAGAAGAAGTCCCAAGATTGGCAGGGCATGGCAGGCTGAACAACAATTTGGCTACAGGCAGGGTTCAATTATGCTGAAAAGCTGGAGATCTTCTTCAAAATAGCTTCTTATATACTGGAAGCAGCCTACATCCCTAAAGCAACTATTTAGCTGCTCCACTATATTCCACCATGGAGTTAATTACCAATCTCACCATGGGGAATAACTACATCCAGCTGCCCTGCCGCTCAACCAGGCCCAGCCAAATTGACATACAACTTTAACTACCACACAATCACTGATAATTTTGTCTGCCTACCTACGTATCTATCCCTAGATTGATGTTTGTTGTTACTGATAATGCAGTATCATGTATATAAAAGTATTTACCTTTGTCATCTGTATCTCTTGTGCACATCTACATGTTTTCCTTTTCCTTAGTATTATTGTACTGGTCACTTGCTTTTGATATATCATCCTTTCCCTTCACCCAAATCTATACATATCTTTACTTATCTACTAATTTTCCCTCCCCTTCATGCCCATCCCTGGTAACCAACAAAGTTTCCTTCCATGTGTAAATTTTTCCTTCAATATTTACAAATACAATATTTGTCCTCACATGATTGACTTATTTCACTCAGCATAATGTCCTCCGAGTTCGTCCATGTTATGAAGTGTTTCGTGGATTCTTCATTGTTCTTTAGTGTTGCATACTATTCCATTATGTACATGTATCAATGTTGGTTATCCATTCAGCCATCGATGGGCACTTAGGTGGTTTTCATTTCTTTCCTATTGTGAATAGTGCTCTGATAAACATGGGTGTGGATTTGTCTATTCATGCCCCAGCTTTTACTACTTTAGAATATATACCTAGTAGTGAGATTACTGAATCAAAGGATAATTCTATTTCCAAATTTTCAAGGCAGTATCATACCATTTTTCACATTGGTTGTACCACTTTACAGTCCACAACCTTTCCAATCTTCCCACACCCTTGCCAGCATCTGCTATTTTCTGTCTTGTTGAACTTTGCTATTATTGCTGGGGTGAGATGTTATCTCATTGTTGTTTTGATTTGCATCTCTGTAATGGCTAATGATCATGAGCATTCTCCATGTGTTTGTTGCTTACCTAAACATCCTTGGTGAAATGTCTGTTCATGTCCTCTGCCCATTTTTTAACTGAATTATTTGTATGTTAAATGTTAAATTATTGGAGTTTTCTATAAATTTGAGAGATAAGTCCCTTGTCAGATATGACATTGCCAAATATTTTTTCCCAATCTGTAGGTTCTCTTATTCCTCTTCTGGAGAATCTTTTGATGCACACAAGAATTTCATTTTTATGTACCAAATGTGAGTCATCAACATGATGGCATTGATAAAAGAGGAAGACATAGAAAGGTACATGGGAGGTACAGGCAACAAAGATGAATCCTTTTGCACATACAGTACTGCATTGTCAGTGATGGAAAACATTGATACCCAGGTAGATAGATGGGTGGACAGGCTAAATGATTAGGTATGTCTATGCAGGGGGGAGTGTGCCCATGACCATGTATAGAGTTCGCAATGTTTCTACACATGTGTTAGTTGTATGTTCTGTAAGAATTTCCAGGTATATAGTAGAGCTAACAAGGATCAAGGTTGTAGTCACTTCTTGGCCACAGCCAGCTACTCAGAAGGAGTGAGTAGTTGGACCTGTGGGCTGAGGACCATGGTTGCAGGGGACATCAAGCTCAATTGGCATAAACTACTACACAGCATTGTTCCATATCCTACTTTGGCAGTAGCAACTGGGATCTTAAAAGCTCACAAGAAGCCATCTAGATACAATGATGGGTCTCTTCTTGTCTAGAGCAAACAAGCATGAAGGAAACCAAAGACGAAACAATTAGTCCAAGGGACTGGTACATCATGTGATTTTCAGCCTATATGACTAGGAGACCAGAAGAACTAGATGGTGCCTGGCTACCTCTGTCAACCACTCAGAGGGGAATCTATGTAGGAGATCCTGGATAGAATGGGAGAATAATGTAGAACAAAGCTCAAAATCATTTAAAAAAAAAAAAAAGAGGGGGACCAGGTTTGCCATTTACATTAGGTAGATACACTCCTTGGAGAGATCAATCATGGGAGAATAGAAGGTCTGTGTATGCACAGGGACACAGCGTGGGGAGGGGGGGCAGGAGTGCATGGGAGGGAAGGACACAGGAAAGAGGTAACTGTGGAGAGGATGTGGGAAGAGAGCTGTTGCATTGTGGGAAATTTCAGTCAATGTCATGAGACAAAGTGTATGTGAACTGCTGTATAGAAAGTGAATTTACTCTGTAAACTTTCACCCAAATCACAATCAAAATTTAAAAAAAAAGAATTTCATTTTTAGGAGGTTCATCTAGTTTATCTTCTCATTTGTACATTTCTTTGTTATTTAGGCCTTATAGTGGGGCCCCTAAGTTTGCCTCTATTTTTTTCTTCGATGAACTTTATAGATTTTGGTTTTCCATTTAGGTCTTTGATCCATCTTGAGTTAGTTTTTGTGTATGGTGTGAGATATAGATCTTATTTCATTTTTCTGCAAATAGATATCCAGTTTTGCCAGCACCATTTGTGAAAGAGATTATCTCTTTCCCATTTAATGGGTTTTGGCACTTCATCAAAGATCAGTTCTCAATAGGTGGATGGATCTATTACTGGTTTCTCAATTCTGTCCCACTAGTCTATGTGTCTGTCATTATACCCACCAGGCTGTTTTGACGACTGTGGTAGTACTGCAGGTTTTGAGATCAAGGAGTATGAGACCTCCTACTATGTTGTTCCTCTTCACAGTGCTTTGCTTATCCAAGCTCTCTTTCCTTTCCATATAAAATTAGTGGATTTTTTTTTTTTTAATTAAATTGTGATTTGGAAAGTTCACAGAGCAAATTCATTTTCAATACAGCAGTTCATACACATTGTGTTTCATGCATTGATTGCAATCCCTATAATGTAACATCTGTCTTCTCACTTCCTCTCTGTGGTTACCTTTTCCCTGTATCCATGTTTCCTATGCATTCCTTCCATCTGAGCTATTTCCCTGTGCAAATACTGCCTTTCTGATCTCCCATGGTTATTATTCTAAGGAATATACCTACCTGGTGTAAATGTTCACCTTATATGCCTGTCTATTGTTTGGAAGGAAGCTACAGGAGTGAGTTCAATTCCAGGCCTGAAGGGTGACCTGAAGTCATAGTCACAAGTGTTTCATCAGTCTCTATCAGACCAGTAAACCTTGTCTTTTTTTTTTTTTTTTTATGATTTTGAGTTTTGTTCCACATTTTTCTCGCACTCTCTACAGGATCTCCTATTTTTATCCCTGTTTCAGGGTCATGTAGACTGAGGTTACCATGGTCCACTAGTCCCTTTGACTAATTGTTTCCATGCATCTTTGGTTTTCTTCTTTCTTCTTTGTTCTGGACAAGGAGAGACCAAATGTTCCATCTAGATGGCCGCTTGTAAGCTTTTAAGACCCCAGTTGCCACTCACCAAAGCAGGATGTAGAACAATGTTGTTGTGTAGTATGTTATACCAACTGAGCTTGATATCTCCTACGATCATGGTCCCCAGCCCATTGACCCAGTGACTCGCTCCCTCAGGGATTTGGGCTACAGCTAAGAAGTTATCATAACTTTGCCCTGTTAGCCCTGTTATACATATGGGCATTCTTATAGCACATACAAATACATATGTAGAAATATCCTTTGCCAAACTTACATATGGTCATGGATATTCTCCCTTTTGCCTAGACACACCTGATCATTCAGCCGGTCTACCCATAGATTAATGTTGTTATCACTGATAACACAGTATTGTGTAGGTAGAAATATTTACCTTTGCTGTCTGTACCTCTTGTGCACCACTCTGTGTCTTCTGTTTCCTTTGTGTTATTGTGTTGGCCACTCAATTTTGGTATATTGACTTTCACTTCACCCAAATCAATACTTGTCTCTTATCTAGTTACCAATTTTTCCTCCTTTCCCCTTCCAACACTGGTAAGCAACAAAGGACGTTTCCTTCCATATGTAACCTTTCCTTGACTTTTTACAATAGTAGAACTAATAAAATATCTGTCCTTATGTGATTGACTTAATTCACTCAGCAGAATGTCCTCCAAGTTCATCTATGTTATGAGGTGTTTAGTGGATTTTTTAGTGTTGACAGTATTCCATTATGTGTATGTACCATAGCTTGGTTGTTGATGGGCACTTAGGCTGTTTTCATCTATTTCCTATTGTGAATAGTGCAACAATGAACACAGTATGTATATATCTAATCATGTCCCAGCTTCAGGAGTGCTTTGCTAATCCAAAGGCTCTTTCCTTTCCATAAAAATTAGTGATTGGTTTTTCCATGTTCTTAAAGAATGTCAATGGAATCTGAATCAGGATTGCATTGAATGTACAGATTGCTTTGGGTAATATTGACATTTTCACAATGTTCAGTTATTCTGTCCATGAGTATGGTATGTTCTTCCATCTATATAAATCTCATAGTTTCTTGAAGTAGTGTTTTGTAGTTTTCTTTGCATAGGTCTTTTTTTGTCTCTTGTAAGATTTATTACCAAATATTTTATCACTTTGGTAGCTATTGTAAATGGTGTTGCTTTCTTTATTTCCTTTTCAGAGATCTTTTTGCTGGTTTAGAGGAATCCAACTGATTTTTGAATGTTAATCTTTTATCCTGTCACTATGCTAATTCTTTCAATTAGTTCCAGTAGTTTTCTTGCTGAGTCCTTTGGGTTTTCTATGTATAGGATCATGTCATCTGCTAATATGGATAGCTTTCCTTCCTCCTTACCATTATGGAGGTTTTTTATTTCCTTCTTGCCTTATTGCCATGGCTAAGACTTCAATACAATGTTAAATATAAGAGGTGATAGAGGGTGTCCTTTTCTGGTTCCTGTTTCTAACAGGAATGCTCAGTCTCTCTCCATTGAGAATAACATTGGCTGTTGGTTTTGCACATATGCTAAAAAATTTCCCTTCTATTCCTATTTTTCTGAGAGTTTTTTTTTTTTTTTTAATCAGGAATGGGTATCAGATTTTATCAAATGTCTTTTCTACCTTGATTGATATGATCATGTGGTTCTTTTCCTTTATTTTTCTCGTGCGACAGATTATGTTGGTTGCTTTTCTGATGCTGAACCATCCTTGCATACCTGGTATGAATCCCAATTGGTCATGATGTATTATATTTCTAACATGTTGTTGGTGTCTAGGCTAGGATTTTGTTGAAGATTTTTGCATCTATATTCATGAGGGATATTGGTCTACAGTTTTCCTTTTTTAGTGGTATCTTTGCCTGGGTTGATATCAAGGTTATGCTTACATGATAAAATAAATTTGGGAGAATTCCAGATTCCATCTTTTTCTGTGTTCTGGAGTAGTTTGAGTAGGATTGGTGTCACTCTTCTCTGAATGATTTGTAGAATTCTCCAGAGAAACCATCTGGGCCAGGACTTTTTTTTTTGTTTGTAGTTTTTTTTTTTTTTTAATTAGGATTTGGGTGAAGATTTACAGAGTAAATTCACTTTTCATACAGCAGTTCACATATAC
>NW_006921667.1:6780355-6793005 GCF_000298275.1 Orycteropus afer afer | reverse complement strand
TTTTTTCTTTCATTTTTAATTTCTTCTATTACCCAGGCATTTGACTGCTAACCAGAAGGCTGGCAGTTCAAACCCACCAGCCACTCCTCAGAAGGAAGATTGGGCAATCTACTTCTATAGTGATACTGCCTCGGAAACCCAAGGAGGAGTCACTATGAGTTGGATTTGACTCAATGACAGTGAGTTTGGTTTTTTGGTTTTATTACCCAGTAGTTTTTAAGGAAGAGGTGTTATTCAATTCCATGTGTTTGTTTTTCTTTCCTTGATCTTCTTATTTCTGATTTCTAACTTTATAGGATTATAATGTGAGAAGATTCTTTGCAGTATTTTGATGTTTTTAAATTTATTGAAGTTTGCATTCTGGCCTAACATATAGTCTATTCCGGAGAATGTTTCATGTGCACTGGAATAGAATGTATATTGAGCTGTTGTTGTGTGAAGTGTTCTGTATATATCTATAAGGTCAAGTTGGTTGGTTGTATTGTTTAATTCTTCTGTGTCTTTGTTGATTTCTTTCTAGTTGTTCTATCCTTTGAACTTGATGTATTAAAATCTCCTCCTACTATTGTGGAGTTGTCTATTTCTCTTTTCAATTCTATTAAAGTTTGTTTCATGTATTGTGGGCTGTTTCATTGGGTGCCTAAATATTTATTATGGTTATGTCCTCTTGTTCAATTGATCTTTTAATCATTACATAATGTCCTTCTTTGTCTCTTATGGTGGTTTTATTTTAAAGTCTATTTATGAGAAATTAATATAGCCACTCCTACTGTTTTTTTATTGCTATTTGCTTGATATTTTTTTTAAATCAACATCTGATTTTTAGTCTATTTTTGCCTTTGTGTCTAAGGTGTGTCTCTTGTAGACAGCATATTGATGGGTCATGTTTTCTTATCCATTCTGCACTTTCATTTTTTTGATTGGTGCACTTAATCCATTTTCATTCAGTATAACTAATGACAAGTATGAATTTATTGCTGTCATTTTGTTATGTTCTTTTTTTGTGTGTGTGAAGGTACTGATTTCTTTGTTCCACATAATTTTCTGTGAACTCATTTTTTAAATGAATTTTTTTATCATTTCAGTCCTTGCTATTGTTTTAGTACTTGCTAAATATTTGTGTTTTTCTTCTTTATTACTTTGATGAGAAGGTTTATTAATTTTATTTGAAGTTACCTTGTAATTTATTATTTTCTTCCCAAGTTTACAACAATCTATTCTATCTTGAAATAGTCTTGACTTCCTCTCCATTTGGAATTTCTTTAATTACACTATTTATTCCCTCTTTTGGTTTTGTAGTTGTTCCCATTTACCAACTGATGTCTCTGCTTCCCTGTTTACAGTTGTGTAAGTCTATTTTACTATGGATACTTCTATATCTGGTTTGGTTTCAGGGTGATGTTCTCATGTGTGTTAATCATCAGTTGTTATCTGCTGTTGTTGGTTCTCTGGCTGAAGGAATCCCTTTAGCATCTCTTGTAAGGTTGGTCTGCTTTTAACAAATTCTCTTCATTTCTGTTTATCTGTTTATCTGGAAATGTATTTCAAAAAAAAAAAAAAAAGCAAACTTACTGCTGTCTAGTCGGATCTGACTCATAGTGACCCCTCCTTGGGTTTCTGAGGTGGTATCACTACAGAAATAGGTTGCTCAACCCTCCTTCTGAGGAGTGGTTGGTGGGTTTGAACCGCCAGCCTACTGGTTAGCAGTCAAATGCCTTAAGGCACTATACCACCAGAGCTCAAGGTTATATCTATATCATCCCATATCTTACCTGCACGGTTCCTGACAAGAAATCAGAGTGTCTTATTTATTGCCCTTTTAGGTAACTTTTCATATTTCCTGTGCTGCTTTAAGGGTTCTTTCTTTGTCTTTTCTTTTGGAAAGTTTGATTATGATTTGTCTTGATGATTTTCTTCTGGGTTCTATCCTTTCTGGGGTTCACTGAACTTCTTGAATGTATATATTTTCATCTTTCACCATATTAGGGAAGTTCTCTTTCAACAAGTCTTTGACAATATTTTCTGTAGTTTTACTAGTTTTTCCCTGTTCTGGAATTCCAATTACACATAAGTTATTCCTCTTGATGATGTCTAACATAAATCTTATGCTTCCTTTATTTTTTTAAAATACTTTTTTGATTGTTCCCTTAACATAATAGTATTGATAGATTTTTCTTCAATCTCACTAATTCTGCTTTCCATTGATTCAATTCTACTCTGTGCTCTTTCAATATGTTTTCTATTTCTGAAGTCTTAGTATTAATCTTATGGATTTCTATTTGCTATTTTGTATGGTTTCTAGTTTTTCATTTATTTTTTAAGCTTGTTTTCATACTGTTTTTCTAAAGTGTTCTAAACTCTGTATTTTCCTTGATCTGTCTCTCAACCTGTTGAAAATACCTAAATATAATTTTTTTGAATTCCTTCTCTGGTAGTTGCAATGCCGCTTCTTCCTCAGGAAGGTTTTCTGACTCTGTGTTCTGGTTCCTTCTTTGTACTACTTTCTCTTGCTTCTTTGTGTGAACTGGGATTGTCAATTGTCTCTGAGACATTGTGATGTCATTGTGTTTATATTTAATTGGTGATTGTATATTGCCATGATTCACCAAGGTTATTTATTTATTTATTGGTATATTTTGTTTTGATATATCCAAGCAAGTATGAATTCCTGTGCTACTCCATTCACTAATTTGGCAGCCCTTAGGTACTAACCACCTGTCTCCTAGTGGGTTTAATAGAGGATGAGAATGTGTGCACAGATATCTGTTAGCTGTTCATGTAGCACTGTTGATAGTGGGTTTGGCTGTTATTGGCCACTGACTATCATTGATCAGTGGCCCTCACCTAGTAGGTGGTACTCCAGAAGGTGATGTGGTTGGGTTATGTGGATATAGTTGTTGTCTCCTACCAAGTGGGACAAAACAAAACAAAAACCAACAACACCAAAAAATAAAACAAGAGAACAAAAACCACAAACAAGATAAACAAATATCAACAACCACAAATAAAAAACAATAGATGAAAAGGAAAAAAAACAAAAAGACAGAAAAGAGAAAAATAAAACAAGAAATTCTGCAGATGGAGAAAAAGAAAAAAGAGCAAGAGGAAAATTATGGTAAGGGAAAAAATAAGAAAAATGCAAAAGAAAAACAAAAAACAGTGCATTGGAAGAACAAAAAGAGAAAAGAAGGGAACCAGGAAAAGAAAAGAAAAAAAAAAAAAAAAGAAAGGAGGAAAAAAATAATAATTTTATATACATATATATAACTGGTTGGGGAAGGCACCTGGGCTGTGCTCCTGATAGGCAAGCAGGTGGCAGAGAGCAAGGCACCTGGTCCTGGTTGTAGTTCCTGCCTACCCAGAAGTCAACTGAGGGCAGGGAACTTGATCCCAAATGAATTCCTGCTGACCCAGGAAAAGTCTGAGAGCATGGTACCTGGACCTGGAAAAAGTTCCTGCTGGCCCAAACAGTGGCTGGTTGCAGAAAGAATTTCTACCAGCTGAAAAAGCAGCTGGAGACAGGGCTTCTTGTCTCAGGAAAAGTTCCTGCTGTCCCAAAAGGGTGCTTCGCTTAGGGCTTCTGGTCCCAGGAAAAGTTCATGCCAACCCAAAAGGCAGCTGGGAGCAGGGTGACTGGTCTCAGAACCAGTTCCTATCTACCCAGAAGGCAACTGGGGACAGGGCACCTAGACCCAGAAAAAGTTTCTGCCAGTCCAAAAGGTGATTGTAAGCAAGGCACCTTGTCCCAGAGAGAATTCCTGCTGGCTCAAAAAGTAGCTATGGGCAGGGTGTCTTGTCTCAGACAAAATTCCTGCAGTCTCAAAAGATGACTGAGCTCAGAGCCCTGTTCCCAGAAAACGGTTCTGCTGTCCAAAAGTGGGTGGGGTGTAGGGTTCCTGGTCTGACTAAAATTCCATACTGGCCAAAAAGGTGGCTGGGAGAAGGGCACGGAGTCCTGAGACCAGTTCTTGCCTGCCCAGAAAGCAGCTGGTGGTATGGCACCTGGTTTGAGATGGAATTCCTGCTCATCTGTGGGGTATGATGGGAGCAAGGGGAATACCACAGCTTTCTGGTTGTCAGCCACCAGTGTGATTGCCCTAGCAAGGAGAGCTAATTATCAGGTCACCGTCTGGATTGGAACACTACATGCAAATATTAAAATGGCTGCACCATCAGGCCATCCAACAGTCCACAGCTCCGTTTGTCTCCTTATTCACTGTTTTCACTCAGTTTCTTCTACTAGGCAGTATTTAATTCACTTCTTTATCCTTCCCTTTGAAGATTAGGGTTCCAGGATTATCTTTTGTATCTGTTTCAATTGGTTTCTTGTTTTTTAATTGCAGAGGGTCTGTGTAGCTTATCTCCTATTCTGTTGTCTTACCAGAAGTCTTAAAATTATTTTTTCATTGTGTGTGCGATTACTTTTATTATTATTATTTTTGTCTTCGCCTATTGGAATGTAAGCTTCACTGAGATGTCCCTAGTTCCTAGAATGTTGTTGTTGTTGTTGTTAAGTGCCGTCGAGTCGTTTCCGACTCATAGCAACCCCATGCACAGCAGAACGAAACACTGTCCTATCCCATGCCAGCCCCACAATCCCTGCTATACTTGAGCCCATCATCGCAGCCACCGTGTCAATCCATCTCGTTGAAGGCCTCCCCCTCTTTCGTTGACCCTCCACCCTACCAAGCATGACATCCTTCTCCAGGGAATGGTCCCTCCTTACAACATGACCAAAATAGGTGAGACGAAGTCTGGCCATTCTTGCTTCCAAGGAGCATTCTGGCTGCACTTCCTCCAGGACAGATCTGTTAGTTCTTTTAGCAGTCCATGGTACTTTCAGCATTCTTCGCCAGCACCACAACTCAAAAGCATCAAGTCTTCTTCGGTCTTCCTTATTCATTGTCCAGCTCTCACATGCATACGAGGCGACTGGAAATATCATGGCTTGTGTCAGGCGCACCTTAGTCCTCAAGGAGATATCCTTGCTCCTCAGCACTTGAAACAGTTCCTTCGCAGTTGACTTTCCCAGTGCTACACGTTGTCTAATGTCCTGACTGCTCCTTCCGTTGGCATCGATTGTAGAACCAAGCAACGTGAATTCCTTGACAACCTCAATCTTCTCTCCATTTATTGTGATGCTGCTCATTGGTCCAGTTGTGAGGATTTTTGTTTTCTTTATATTGAGACGTAATCCATACTGCAGACTGTATTCTTCAACCTTCATCAGTAGGTGCCTTAAGTCATCCTCACTTTCAGCAAGCAAAGTTGTATTGTCTGCATATCTCAGGTTGTTAATGATTCTTCCTCCAATCCTGATACCACGTTTTTCTTCATACAGTCCAGCTTCTCGGATTATTTGCTCATTGGACATTTGATAATAATATGCTAATAATAGTTAACATATATTTATTGTGTCAGGCATTCTCTAGACTCTTTATATAAATTGTGTCATTGCTACAAATTCAGCATGAAGAATACTATTGTGAACCCATTTTAAAAGATGAAAAACCTGAAGTAGAGAGAGATCAATAACTTGCCCCTTGGTGTGGCAGTTTTAAAATATGTCTGCAAATATTTTAATATTTCTCTCTTTAAGAAGTGTAGCTTCATTCCTCTCCCCTTGAGTGTGAGCTGGACTTGGTGGTGGAAGTGATGGTGCATGGTTTCCAAGAATAAGTCAAAAAGGTATTTTGATTTCCTCTCTCTCTCTCTCTCTCTCTCATCACTTATCTGCCATGTCTTGAACACATTCAAGCAATGTATGGAGAGATCCCTGTGATGAGGAACGAAGGCCTCCTGTCAACAACAAGAGAAGAATTGAAGTCTCCAATTAACAGCATTGTGGGTGCATCATCTTGCAAGCAAGTTCTCAAACCCCAGTCACAACTTTAGAGGACCACTACCTCGGCTGATGTCTTGATTGCACCCTCTTGACAGAGTCTGGCCCAGAACAACCCAATTAAGCTGCTCTCAGATTCACAACTCAGAAACTGTGTGAGATAATAAATGTTTGTTGTTTTAAACAGCTAACTTTTGGGATTATTTTTGCACATCAATAGAGAATTAATACACTAGATCATAGTGAGTGTTAGAACTGGGATTCAAATCCAGGCTGTCCAATTTTAGATGTTTATAATGATATCTTTCCTTTATCAAGTGTCTCTCACATGCCCAGCTCTGTGAAGTGATTCCTACATGTTATTTAGTTTGGTTGGGGGCTAGAGACATGGACTGTGCACTGTAGTGCGTTGTGACTGTATAATACAGTGTAATGACTGAGGACACAGGACCTAGAGCTCATCAGTTTAGGCTTTTCCCTAGGTCTGACACTTACCAGCTATAGGACTTTGTCATGCTTTTTTAAAAAAAATTCTTAGATTAAATTTCCTAATTTGTAAAAGGGGGATAATAGTAGTACCTACCTCACAGGAGGTACTCAATTCATTCGGAGAATTACATGAGTTTTTATATTTAAAACACTTAGAACTGAGTGAGGCTTATAGCAAGCATTCAAAAATATTTGCTCTGTTACTTCACACATTGTTTTGTATTAATCACAATGACAAAGATAGTATTAGGAAGAAAGGCCCGGCAATCAAAAAATCAACCAATGAAACCCTATGGATCACAACAGGGCAATCTACAACTGATTATGTAGATGAAACAGGACTGGGCAGTGTTTTGTTCTGTTGTTCATGGGGTTGTCATAAGTCAAGAGTCTACTCAGTAGCAACTAACAACAACAACACACAGTATGCAAAACACTTTATCTTGTATTGTCATACTTAATGAGGTTAAAAAAAAAAAAAAAGCAATAAACCCTTTCCATCAAGTCAATTCCAACTCATAGCAACCCTATAAAACAGATTACCACTGCCCCATAGGATTTCCTATGCCCCATAAGATTTCGTTTTGGTTTGTTTGTTTGGAATCTTTAGAGAAGCTGACTGCCATATCTTTCTCCTGTGGAATAGGCTGGTGGGTTTGAATCATCCACCTTTCAGTTAGTGACATAGCACTTAATCTCTTCACCACCGGGGTCCTACAGGTGGTGTCACTAAAGAAAGCAGAGAGTACAGACTGCATCGAGTGATACTGTCAGTGGGGGTGACCAAAATGACTGCCTAAAACATGTTTGTGCCATGTTTCAGTAGAAATTTATTATTTTTTTTAATAAAAATATCCCTGTAGTTAGTTATAACAACAAAAACATTTTTCATAAGCCCAGCTTTTTTGTTGTTGTTGTTATGTGCCGTCGAGTCACTTATACGTATCAATATACTTCCAAGGCTAAAACGCTATACTAATTTACTTTTTGAATCTTCTAGTGCCCTCTAAAGGAGCTCTGGTGGTGTAGTGGTTAAGGCATTTGGTTACTGACCAAAAGGTTGGTGGTTCAAGCCCACCAGCTGCTCCATTTCATGGAAGAAAGATTTTACAGAATAGTTTTGTTGTTAGTATTCATATAATCTAAGAAATATTACATCTAAGCAATTTACAACTATATTTATCACATATTATTCTATTATTAAAATTGGTAATAAACATTACTAAGGATTCTGTATAGTCTGGTATGGGAGTAGGTCCCTAGGGATGACACCATAAGTTACTTCACAGAGTGACACCAATCCTAGTGATGCCACTTGGTCTTACCCAATGAGGTACAGACCATTATTTCACTGGGCGGAAATAGCATCAAAGTCAAGAGGTGAAGTGACTTTTCCAAGTCACACAGCTGGTAACTAACACAGCCAGTGTGTCAGTCAAGCCTATATGACTTCAAACCTAACTCTTCCCTTCATGCTATCTTCCAATATTCTAAATTAACCTAGATTTTCTCATAATTGAACTGGTGGACAGATAATCCATATTCATTGTGAGCCTACTGTGTGTAGACTACTGTACTAAAGTTCTTTGCACACTCATTTATTCACTCAGAGGCCAAAGCAGTGATTCTCACTGTACCATGTTTCCTTCCCTGGTTTCCCTACAATGCTTAGCACACAGTAAGATTTCAAAAAGTTCTTGTTTAATTGAAAATAGCCCAAAGTATACAGATGTTGGCTAATAGGCTAAAATAAGAATGTCTCCTGCTGATCAAGGACTCAAAATACCTAAACAATTTCTTTGGAACTAGATGGTGCCTGGCTACCACTGTCAACCACTCATGAAGGGATAAAAATAGGAGATTCTGGATAGAGTGGGAGAAAAATGTGGAACAAAACTCAAAATCTCATAAAGAGCAGGCTTACTGACCTGATAGAGACTGGTAAAACCCCTGATACTATGGCCCCTAATCACTCTTTGGGCCTGGAATTGAACTCACTCCTGTGGCTTCTAGCTAAAGAATAGACAGATATATAAGGTGAACATTTACACTGGGTAGATATACTCCTTGGAGCAACCAACCATGGAAGACCAGAAGGGCAGTATTTGCACAGGGAGGTAGCTCAGAGCGTAGGAATGCATAGGAAAGAAGGGCACAGGGAAAGGGTAAGCACAAGGAGGAAGTGGAAAGAAAGCTGTTACATTATGGAGATTGCAATCAATGTCACAGAACAAAATGTGTATGAACTGCTCTATGGAAAGTGGATTTTCTCTGTAAACTTTCAACCAAATCACAATTTAAAAAGAAAGAGAGAGAGATTGAGCACTTCTGACCTGCAGCCCTGCCACTTGGGCCTGCATCTTCTGCCTCCTTCAGAACAGCATTAAATAATGGTCTTTTACAGCCAATATAGTGTAAGAAAACTTAACATTGGAATGGTGGTGTGGGGCAGAACCTCGATACATTTGTTATTCTTGCTCTCTCTGTGGGCATGGTTGCTTGTGCTTGTCACTAGATCAGACTTGCGCTTGTCTCCGCTGAGTTTCACATGACCCCAATTAGCTTCTTGGGGTGTCCTACTGGCCCCTGCTGTTGAAGCCTATTGTTCTGGCCTTGTGCCTCTTCTCACAGGTTCCTTACTCCATAACCTTCATGTTCTGGCTGTTCTGCTTGCAACATGGCAAATGTTGGTCACTCATCTATCATATGCAGGCCATAGACAACCAAGCCTACTGAATCTCAGACCTCTATCAGCTATTCCTTCCTGCCAGGAAGGGACTATGCTGACCTAGCATCAAGTTTAGCATTAACTTTCTCAAAAGAGAGCAGAACATTTCCTGCTTCAGCCACGGGAAACTTGGAGACTGTTGTTTTTAACTATCTTACCACTTGGGGGCTTTGGTTCTGAGTGGAATGATATGGCAAACTTCTGACTGCTTCCATCTCTAATTTTCTTCAGTTTCCACTTGCTGACATTTTTTTCCATTTCTCCCTAGGTATATAAGAACTTCTTTTAGACAGAGTTCCTGCCACATAGAGCTATAGCAAAACGCAAAGACAGAATTTGCCTTTGGTATATAGAGGGGATATTTTTGGAATTTAGAAATCTTTTTCAATCTAAACCAAAAAAGCTGAATTGGAATCAAATAATTTTTGCTAGTATCTGCTGTCCCCTTCCTTGTCTTAGGCACACAGGGCAAAAGGAATAAAGAAAAAGAAGCCAACCAATTGATAATGGAATATGTGTCAGGGTATATTTCAAATAGACTGTGCCCAAGCACCAAAGAAAAAGAAAAATACAAATTTAAAATAGTTGCTAATCCTAGATCTGATAAGAGATTTGTATCTAGAATATATAGAGAACTGTTACAATTTGATAATAAAAAGACAACCCAATTTTTAATTGTCTTTGTACTTTTGTCAAAAATCAATCATCCAACACAAGATGAGGATAGGAAGGTATAGAAGTCAGTCCTTCCACAAAAACAACTGAACAGGAAAAAGTAATTGGAATTCACTACTTTGGAACTATGAGGCCTGACTGGACATTTACATCAACCAGGGGAATCCCTGATGAATGGAGAGGCTACTGATCTTCTATAGGTGAGCCACATGGGCCAACCAGATATACCCCAGGTAGTAGTTAAGGTTGTGTGTTAACTTTGCTGGACCTGGATGGATAGCTGGGCAACTGGATGTGATTATTCCCCATGGTGAGATATGCAGTCGGTTCCATGGTGGAATCTACTGTGGCTGCTGAGTAGCTGCTTTAGGGATGTGGTCTGCTTCCAGTATATAAGAAGCAGCTTTGAGGAAGGTCTCTAGCTTCTTGGAATACTTGAACCCTGCATGTAGCCAAGTCATTGTTCAGCAGCCTGCCATGCTCTGCCAATCCTGGGACTTTTTCTAGACTTGAATTAGTGGCCTGCCATGTTGTTTGGTAATATTGGGACTGTGCCTTTTTATTTGTCGACCTTGGGTTTGTCAGCCTCAGCAGCCAGCAGCTCCCTGAGTGAAGAAAACCCTCCAGCTTCAGTGGACCAGAAGCAGGAGGCAGAACTGAAGCCCAAGGTTGAGGAGCTTTAACCAGCCCCCAGAGCCTGGCACTTTGAATTCAGACTTCTAACCTCCACAACTGTAAGAGAATAAACTCCTGTTTGTTAAACCCATCCCATTGTGGGTATTTCTGTTGGAGCAGCACTAGAGGTAACCAAAACACTCCATTCCTCATACCCATAATGGTTGTGGGGAGAACAAGCACATTCATGGAGAAGCTAGCTGGTGCCTGGGCAGGTAGTGGGTACCTTGTCCTCCAAGGACCTGGGATTGTACATTTGGGTTGTTCTGTTTGCAATTTCAGCCATTGCAGCAGCAACTTCATCTGGCTGCTACAGCTTAAAGGACCAGCATGCCTTTAATCATTCATTTATATACAATTGGTAAAATCTCTCAGGCCATTGGTTGAATGCTGAGATAAAAAGAAAATAGACACTTCAATCAAACAATAGGAATATACACTTTCACATTTTGGGGAAAAGTCATTAAACAGATGAATTCAGCTTTCATCAAGTAACAACAGCAATCTCTGAGGATGTAGAATCATATTTCAGAGCTACCATATTATAATGTCCAATTATCAACAAAAAAAGTTGCAAAGGAACTGGAAAAAAATATTTTTATATAAATCATTCCTGAGGAAGTGCAGAAAATTACTAGTCAAGAATGTTTAATAAATACTCTTAATTATGTTCAATAAGATGAAGTAAATCATGGACACAGAACTAAAGGAAATTAGGAAAATAATGCATGAACAAAAAGTAAAGATATCAACAAAGTCACTGAAATTACAAAAAGGAGCCAAGGAGAAATTCTAGAGCTCAAAAGTACAATAACTATAATTAAAGATTCACTCAAAAAACTCACTGCTATCAAGTTGATTCAACTCAAAGCGACCCCTCCTTGGGTTTGTGAAGCAGTATCTCTATGGAAATAGATTGCCTAGAGGAGTTTAATAGCAGATTAAAGTAGGAAGGAGAAAGGATCAGTCAACTTGAAGCTAATATAATTGAAACTTCAAATTTCAGGAGCAGAAAGAAAAAATAATGAAGAAAATTGAACAGATCTTGATAGACCTGTGTGATACCATAAAGCATATAAAGACACACATCATAGGAATCATAAAAAGAAAAGAAAAAGAGAAAGTAGCAAAGGAGAAAGGAAATAACCCAAATCTTTTGAAAAACATGAAGATATGCATTCAAGTAGCTCAACAAGCTCCAAACAGGATAAACTAAAAGAGATCCAAACTGAAACACTTTATATCCAAATTGTCAAAAACAAAAATAAAGAGAAATCCTGAAAGCAGGAAAAGAGAAATGTCATGTAAAAAGAATCCACAATAAGAGAAGGACTTCCGGTAAGTGGAGGAATAGGCAGACAAGCAACACAGACCTTCTTCAAGAAAGAAAAGAAAAACTAATTGACAGAGATACAGAAGATAATCCTGGAACTCTGAGTTTTGAAAGGAACTATACAGAAGTGGATGAGGCACCAACTACTGGAAAAACCTGAACAAAAACAGTGAGTACAGAGACAGTTGGAACTGCGGACTGTCAGCCACTCTGACAAGACCAACAGCCTGAATATTTCCAAGTGGTATTGGGACCTGAGAATTGACCTAAAGATCAGTCCTGGTCACCAAGGGCTGCAGGGACAACTGCTCTGGTAGCCTATGACTAGGAAGGGAAACAGCAAGGAGGCAGACAACCTGAGCTGTTGACTTTCTGCTGTCCGGAGGGCACACCCATTTTGATTGTTTACATGTGGCAGCCATTTTAGATATTTAAAGTGACCGAGGGTGCAGACATTTTGAATGTTTACAAGCAGTGGCCATTTTGGATGTTTAAAGTGACCGAGGGTGCAGCCATTTTGAATATTTATAAGTGGCAACCATTTTGGATTTTAAAGTGAGCATTCTTATTCACATTCTAGGGACCTAAGAACAGCCTTTGTTTGCCAGGGTCAGCAAGGACATATGAGAGGCTGACAAATGAAAGGAGACTGGTGTGAGTGTATAAGTGCTGTCAACTAGTGAATAGAGGAGCACAGCACAGTACCCTGCCTGTATAGATAACATACAAAGAAAACAAAAATTGTGGGTAAGTCACTCCAACATATAATCACCAATTAAATATAAACACAAAAACATCACAATGCCTCAGAGACAACAGAGCATCACAGTCCACACAAAGAAGCAAGATAAAGCAGGAGAAACAAGGGACGAGGATACAGACCCAAAACACATCCCTGAGGAAGACAC
>NW_006921667.1:6772376-6779237 GCF_000298275.1 Orycteropus afer afer | reverse complement strand
TCAGCAAATACTAAAACAATAGCAATGAAGGAAGTGATAACATGATTCATAAACAAAATGAGCTCAGCATAGAAAATTATATGGAACAAAGAAATCGACACAATGAGAAAGCACATGACAAATGTGACAGCAACAAATTCATATTTGCTGATAATTACATATCTGGCAAGGGACTTATCTCTAAGATTGATGGAAAACTCCAACGCCTCAATACCAAAGGAATTAACAGTCCAATTGAAAAACGGGCTGAAGACATGAATAGACACTTCACCAAGGACGATATTCAGATGGTCAGCTAATACATGAAAAGATGCTCACAATCATTGGACGTCAGAGAGATGTAAATCAAACCAACAATGAGATATACTATCTCACCCCAGCACTGATGGCAAGTTTCAATGAGACAGAAAATTACAAATGCTGGTGGGAATGTGGAGAGATTGGAACTCTCATACACTGCTTGTGTGACTGTGAAGTGACACAACCACTGTGGAAAGCAATATGGTGATTCCTTAGAAAGTTGGAATTGGAGATACCATTTGACCCAGCAATCCCATTACTAGGTATGTATCCTAGAGAGGTGAGAGCCAGGATAGGAACAGATACATGCACACTCATGTTCATCACAGCACTATTTATGATAGCAAAAAGATGGAAACAACCTACGTGCCCATCAGTGGAAGAGTGGATGACCAAACTATGGTACATACACATTCTGGAATGCTATGCAGCACTAAAGAATTATGTAGAGTCTGCAAAACACTGCAAAATATGGATGAACTTGGAGGACATTATGATGAGGGGAAATAAGTCAATCACAGAAGGACAAATATAGTATTAGTTCGTTGTTGTGGAGGGTCAAGGAAAGGTTTATATATGGAGGGAAACTTTATTGGTTATCAGGGATGGGAGGGGAGAGGAGGGAACACTGCAAAGAAAGAAAAAAAAATCCATTGACCCATGTCACTTTGGTTTTGTGTATTTCACTGTACATAAATTATATTTCAATAAAATGCATTTAAAAAAAAAGAATCCACAATAAAAGGAACAGCATGGGGGTGAGAAGGCAGTGATATGACATATGTAAAGTACTGAAAACAAACAAACAAAAAAAATCCACTAAGAATTCTATACACTTCAAAGCCATACTTTAGATATGATGGAAAGGAGACTTCCGGTAAGATGGGTAAATAGGCAGACAAGCACCATAGACCCTCTTCAACAAAGAAAAGAAAAACCAATTGACAGAGATACAAGAAGATAATCCTGTAGCCCCGAGCTTTGAAAGGAACTATATAGAAGTGGATTAGGTACCAACTAGTGGAAAAACCTGAACAAAAACAGTGAGTACAGAGATGGTCAGAGCTGCAGACTGTCAGCTACCCTGACAGGACCAACAGCCTGAATATTTCCAAGTGGTGTTGGGACCTGAGAATTGACCTAAAGATCAGCCCTGGTCACCAAGGGCTGCAGGGACGATGGTGCTGGTGGCCTACGACTAAGAAGGGAAAGAGCAAGGAGAGAGACAACCTGAGCTATTGACTTTCTTCTGTCCAGAGGGCGCAGCCATTTTGATTGTTTACAAGTGGCAGCCATTTTGGATATTTAAAGTGACTGAGGGTGTAGCCATTTTGAATCTTTACAAGTGGCAACCATTTTGGACTTTAAAGTGATACCATTCTCATTCAGATTTCAGGGACCTAGGAATAGGCTTTATTTGCCAAGGTCAGTAGGGATGTACAAGAGGCTGACAAAAGGAAAGGAGAAAGGTGATGAGTGTATAAGTGCTGTCAACTAGTGAATAGAGGAGCACACCACAGTACCTTGTTTGCGTATATAACATGCAAACAAAACAAAGAAAATTAATATCATGGGCAAGTCACTCCAACATACAATCAACAATTAAATATAAACACAAAAATGTCACAATGCCTCAGAGACAACAGAGCATCACAGTCCACCCAAAGAAGCAAGATAAAGCAGGAGAAACAAGCGACCAGGACACAGACCCAAAACACATCACTGAGGAAGATGCAGCATTGGAACTCCCTGATAAGGAATTCAAAAGAATTGTATTTAGGTATCTTCAATGAATTGAGAGACAGATCAAGGAAAACACAGAGAAAACCCTAAAACAATTTCAAAAGACAATATAAGAACAAAATGATAAAATAAATGAAAAATTAGAAATGATACAAAATCTACAGACAGATATCCAGAAGAATAATACTAAATTTTCAGAAATAGATAAGACATTGAATGGCCAAAGGAGCAGAATTGAATGAATGGAAGACAGAATTGGTGAGATCGAAGGCAAATATCTGAACACTTCTTTGGAAAGGGACCAATCAGAAAAAAGATCAAGACAAAATGAACAAAGCCTAACGTTCATGTGAGATACCATTAAAAGGAATAACATATGTGTAATCGGAATTCCAGAACAGGAAGAGACAAATAAAGCCACAGAGAAAATTGTTAAAGATTTGTTGGAAGAGAATTTTCCTGGTATGATGAAAGATGAGAATATATCCATTCAGGAAGTCCAACGAACCCCAGACAGGATAGACTCCAAAGGAAAATCACTAAGACATATCATCAAGCTCACCAAAACCAAAGACAAAGAAAGAATCATGAGAGCAGCACAGGAAAAATGAAGTTACCTACAAGGGGCAACCAATAAGACTAAGTTTGGATTTCCCAGCAGAAACCATGTAGGTGAGAACACAATGAGAACCCTGAAAGAAAAATTTCCAACCAAGAATTATGTACCCAGCAAAATTGTCCCTTAAATATGATGGTGAAATTAGGACATTTCCAGATAAGCAGAAAATTAAGGGAATTTGTTAAAACCAGACCAACCTTACAAGAGATGCTAAAGGGAGTCCTTTGGACAGAGAAGCAACAACAGCCAACAACAACTGACCATTAATACACAGGATGATATAACCCAGAAACCAACCCAGCTATGGAAGTATCCAAAGTAAATAAGCCTAAGAGATTGTAAACCGGAAACCAGAGACATCAGTTGACAAATGAGGACAACTACTAACCAAAAAGAGGTAAAAATCTGTGTCGTTACAGAACTTATAATGGTAGGGAAGTCAAAACAACTACAAGATAGAATGGACTGTTCTAAACTTGGGAAGAAAACTAAAAATCACAGGGTAATCTCAAAGAAAAATTATAGACCTTCACATCAAAATAAAAAAGAAGACCAACACAAATATTTAGCAAATACTAAACTAATAGCAGTGAAGGAAGTGTTAACACAATTCATAGACAAAACAAACTTAGCATAGAAAATTATATGGGACAAAGAAATTGGTACCATGCAAAAGCATAAAACAAAAATGACAGCAACAAATTCATATTTGCCAATAATTACATATTTGGCAAAGGACTTATATCTAAGATTTATAGAAAACTCCAATGCCTCAACAGCAAAGGGATTAACAATCCAGTTGAAAAATGAGCAGAAGATATGAATAGACACTTCACCAAGGAGGATATTCAGGTGGCTAGGTAATACCCACAATCACTGGCAATCAGAGAGATGCAAATCAAAACAACAAGATACCGTCTCACCCCAGCACTAATGGCAAGGTTCAACAAGATAGAAAATAACAAATGCTGGTGGGGATGTGGAGAGATTGGGACACTCATACACTGCTG
The DNA here is from genome assembly GCF_000298275.1 of Orycteropus afer afer. NCBI lineage: Eukaryota > Metazoa > Chordata > Mammalia > Tubulidentata > Orycteropodidae > Orycteropus > Orycteropus afer. The sequence continues at coordinate 6,775,565 of NW_006921667.1, read as the reverse complement.
GTGGAACTATGAAGTGATACAAACACTGTGGAAGCAATATGGCAATTCCTTAGAAAGCTGGAATTGGAGATACCATTTGAGCCAGCAATCCCATTACTAGGTATATATCCTAGAGAGGTGAGAGCCAGGATAGGAACAGATATATGCACACTCATGTTCATCGCACCATGATTTACAATAGCTAAAAGATGGAAACAACCTACATGCCCATCAGCAGAAGAGTGGATGACTAAACTATGGTATATACACATAATGGAATGCTATGCAGCACTGAAGAATAATGTAGAGTCTGCAAAACACTGCATAACATGGATAAACCTGAAGGACATTATGCTGAGTGAAATAAGTCAATCACAGAAGGATAAATATAGTATTAGCTCGCTGTTGTGGAGGATCAAGGAAAGGTTTATATATGGAGGGAAACTATCTTTGTTGGTTGCCAGGGATGGGAGGGGAGGGGAGAGAACGCTGCAAAAAAAAGAAAATGAATTGACCCATGTCACTTTAGTTTTGTGTATTTCACTGTACATAACTTATATTTCAGTAAAATGTATTTAAATAAATGATGGAGAGATTAAAACATTCCCATATAAACAAAAGCTGAGGAAGCTAATTACCATTAATATTACCTTCCCAGAAATGCTAAAGGGTGGCTTTTGGGACAAAATTAAAAGTTGCTACATAGTAATTCAAAGCCAGAGTGTAGTTGTGCAGTTTATGTATATCATTGTAACTAAGTTGATATTATTCAAATGAGTTCATTATAAGTTTAAGGTATTAATTGTAAAACCAAAGGTAATCACTAAGAAAATAATTAAAATATATACAGAAAAGGAAATAAGGAGAGAATAAAAATAGAACACTAAAAATGTCAACTAAATATAAAAAATGCAGTAATAGAGAAACTGAGGGACAAAAAACATATAAGACATACAATAAACAAATAGGCAAATAGTAGGAGAAAATTCTTCCTTATCAGTAAAGACTGTAAATGTAAATGGATTAAACTTTCCTGTTTATAAAAGACAGAGATGGGCAGATTGAGTTAAAAAAACAAACAAACCATCATCCATCTATATGCTATCTACTATAAACTCAATTTAGATACAGAGACACAAAGAAGCTGAAAGTAAAAGGATAGAAAAAGATATTCCATGCAAATAGCAATCAAAAACAGCTGAAATGGCTATACTATTATCAGACAAAATGTACTTGAAATAAAAAAAGATTATAAGAAACAAAGTACATTATATATTCATAAAAAGTTCTATCATCAAGAGCTATAATAATTATAAACACATATGCACATACAACAAAGCACCAAAATATATGAAGTAAAAACCAACAGAATGAAGTTCTACAAAAATATTTAGGAACATCAATACCCTACTTTCAATAGTGGATAGAACAACAAGATAGATGATCAATAAAGAAGTGAAGGAATTGAACAACATTAGAAATCAATTACAGGCAGTCCCAGGGTTATGAACCTCTGACTCACATAAAGTCCACAGTTACAAATTAACCCCTCCAAAGTCTATATTAAAAATTTGACGTACATACAATAGTTCATAAAAACAAATGGATACTATTTTGTGACATGCATCAAAATATTATCTTTACTATGTGAAAGATGTTTTAGTGTATCTGGAAGTGTTTCTTTAATGTTTTTATGCATAGAAAGGTACACTATATTGCATACTAAGACAAATATTTGACTAACTGATATTAGATACCAACCATACCTAACTGTTCTGACTTACATGCAAATTTGATTTAAAAACAGATTTAGGAATGGAACTCCTTTGTAATCCAGGAACTGCCTGTATATTTAATAGACATATAGAGGACACTCAGGGAGCAGCCAGGGACCACAGGAATGACAAGATCCAGGTAAGGGGCAGGAGGCAAGGCAGGGCCAGTCCACTAGAGCCAAGAAAGGGAGGGAGCAGCCGGGGACCATAAAGTGGAAGGTTCCAGGTAGGAATTAGGTAAGGGGAGGGCACAAAGGTTTCCAACATCTGAGGGAGACAAACTTGTCTGTCAGTTTGTCATCCTGTGGGGCTTATACTTTGCTATGAGGCTTGAGGCTGTGCCACCAGTGTTTCAGATACCAGCAGAGTTGCACATGGTACACAGGTTTCAATGAAGCTTATAGATTAAGACAGACTAGGAAGAAAGAAGAGGCCATCCACTTCTCAAAAATTGGCCAGGGAAACCTTATGAATAGCAGAGAAACACTGTCTGATATATTACTGGGCAACTTTATGAATAGCTTGGAAACATTGTCAGACACAGTGCAGGAAGAGGAGACCCTTGGGTCGAAAGGCACTTGAAATAGGACTGGGAAAGAGCTGTCTCATGAGAGTAGAATGAACGTTAATGATACGGATAAAGTAAGTCTTTCGGACCTCCATGTACTGATGTGGCACAACTCAAATTGAAGAGAAACAGCTGCAAACATTGATTAATAATCGGAACATGGAATGTACAAAGTATGAATCTAGGAAAACTGGAAGTTGTTGAAAATGAAATGGAACACATAAAGATTGATATCCTAGGCATCAGTGAGTTGAAATGGACTGGTTATGGCCATTTTGAATCAGACAACCACATGATCTACTATGCCGGGAATGACAATTTGAAGAGGAATAGCGTGACATTCATCATCACAAAGGATGTTTCAAGATCTGTCCTGAAGTACAGTGCTGTCAGTAATGTCCATACGTCTACAAGGAAGACCTGTTAGTACTACTATTATTCAAATTTACATCCCAACTGCCAAAGCCAAAAATGAGGAAATTGAAAGTTTTTATCAACCTCTGCAGTCTGAAATTGACCGAACGTGCAATCAAGATGGGCTGCTTATAACTGGTGATAGGAATGCAAAAGTTGGAAACAAAGTAAGAATCACCAGTAATTGGAAAATTTGGCCTTGGTGACAGAAATAATGCTGGAGATCACACGATAGAATTTTGCAAGACCAATGACTTATTCATTGCAAATACCTTTTTTCAACAACACAAACAGCAGCTATGCGTGTGGATTTCGCCAGATGAAGTACACAGAAATCAGACTGACTACATCTGTGGCAAGAGGTGATGGAAAAGCTCAATATCTTCAGCCAAAACAAGGCCAGGAGCTGATTGTGGAACAGACCATCAACTGCTCATATGCAAGTTCAACTTG
>NW_006921667.1:6766231-6772046 GCF_000298275.1 Orycteropus afer afer | reverse complement strand
CATTAAACATCAATGACCAAAAAATCAGAACTGTGGGATGACATCAAGAGCATCATCCATGAAGAAAGCAAGAGGTCATTAAAAATACAAGAAAGAAAGAAAAGACCAAAATGAATGTCAGAATAGACTTCAAAACTTGCCCTTGAGCAAAGAGTAGCTAAAGCAAATGGAAGAAGTGACAAGACAAAAGAGTTGAACAGAAGATTTCAAAGAACAGCTGAAGCAGACAAAGCCAATTACTATAATGAAATGTGCAAAGACCTGGAGTTAGAAAACCAAAAAGGAAGAACATGCTTGGTATTTCTCAAGCTGAAAGAACTGAGGAAAAAATTTAAGCCTTGAGTTGCAATACTGAAAGAGTCTATGGGCAAAATATTGAATGATGCAGGAAGCATCAAAAGAAGATGAAAGAAATACACAGAGTCACTGTACCAAGAAGAACTGGTTGATCTTCATCCATTTCAGGAGGTGGCATAAGTTCAAGAACCAATGGTATTGAAGGAAGAAGTTGAAACTGCACTGAAAGAATTGGCATAGAACAAGTCTCCAGGAATTGATGGAATACCTATTGAGATGTTTCAACAAACAGATGCCCTGCTGGAGGCACTCACTTGGTTATGCCAAGAGATTTGGAAGATAACTACCTGGCCAACTGACTGGAAGAGATTCATATTTGTACCCATTCCAAAGAAAGGTGATCCTACAGAATGTGGAAATTATTGAACAATATCATTAATATTGCATGCAAGTAAAATCTTCCTGAAGATAAGTCAAAAATGGTGGCAGCAGTATACTGACAGAGAACTTCCAGAAATGCAGGATGGATTCAGAAGAGGACATGGAACGAGGGATATCATTGCTGATGTCAGTTGGATCTTGGCTCAAAGCAAAGAATACCAGAAAGATGTTTACTTGTGTTCTATTGACTACGCAAAAGCATTTGATTGCGTGGATCATAACAAATTGTGGGTAACATTGAGAAGAATGGGAATTCCAGAAAACTTAATTGTACTCATGAGGAACTTGTACATTAACCAGGAGGCTGTTGTTCAAACAGAAAAAGGGAACACTGCATAGTTTAAAATCAAGAAGGGAGTGTGTCAGGGTTGTATCCTTTCACCATACTTATTCAATCTGTATGCTGAGCAAATAATCCAAGAACCTGGGCTATATGAAAAAGAACGTGGCATCAGGATTGGAGGAAGAATCATTAACAACCTGCCATACGCTGACGACACAACTTTGCTAGCTGAAAATGAGGATGATTTGAGGCACTTACTGATGAAGATTGAAGAATACAGTCTGTTGTATGGATTACATCTCAATATAAGGAAAACGAAAATCCTCACAACTGGACCAATAAGCAGCATCACGATAAATGGAGAAGAGTTTGAAGTAGTCAAAGACTTCACATTGCTTGGTTCTATAATCGATGCCAATGGAAGCAGCAGTCAGGACATCAGACTGCACTGGGCAAATCGGCTGCAAAGGTCCTCTTTCAAGTGCTGAAGAGCAAAGATGTCTCCTTGAGGACTAAGGTGCGCCTGACACAAGCTATGGTATTTTTAATCGCCTCATACGCATGTGAGAACTGGACAATGAATAAGGAAGACCAAACAAGAATTGATGCTTTTGAGCTGTAGTGTTGGCGAAGAATGCTGAAAGCACCGTGGACTGTAAAAGAACTAACAGTTCTGTCCTGGAGGAAGTGCAGCCTGAATGCTCCTTGGAGGCGAGAATGGCAAGACTTTGTCTCACATACTTTGGTTATGTTGTCAGAAGGGACCATTCCCTGGAGAATGATGCCATGCTTGGTAAGGTGGAGGGTTGACAAAAGAGGGGAAGGCCCTCAATGAGATGGATTGACCAGGGGCAGCAGTGATGGGCTTAAGTTTAGCAAGAATCATGAAGCTGGCTCAGGACTGGGTGGTGTTTTGTTCTGCTGCGCACAGGGTCGCTATGAGTCAGAAATGACTTGACAGCACTGAACAACAACAACAACAGGACACTCAAAAACATAGAATATACATTTCAACAAAAAATCAAAAGACATACAGAGAAACAGGAAGGTTGGCCATTAAAATAATAATAATAAGCTAATGTAGAGCATACTTGAGGAAAACCAAATGTTGGACTTAGTGGGCAGAGATTTTTAAATGATTGTTTTAAATATGCTAAAAGAGCTAAAGAAGATAAAGCAAACAATGTATGGACAAAATAAGAATATTAACATGAAAAGAAACCAAACACAGATTCTGGAGCTTAGAATTACAATAACTGAAATGAAATGTTCAGAAGTGTTCAACAAAATATTTGAGTTGGTAGAATAAACAATCACTGAACTTGAAGATTAAAAAAAAACTAAACCAAACTCACTGCCGTTGAGTCGATAACGACTCATAGTAACCCCTCCTTGGGTTTCTGAGGCAGTATCTCTACAGAAGTAGCTGGCCCAGTCTTCCTTCCGAGGAGTGACTGGTGGGTTTGAACCACCAGCTTTCTGGTTAGCAGTCAAATGCCTTAGGCACTACACCACCAGAGGTCCCCCTGAATTTGAAGATAGAACATTAAAATAATTCTGTTTGAATAAAACAAAATAAAAGAAAGAACTAAGAGAACTGTTAAATGCAATAATATACACATTATGGAAGTTCCTGAAGGAGAGAAGAAAGAAAAAGGAACAGAAAAATAAAGAACTAAGAGAACTGTTAAATGCAATAATATATACATTATGGAAGTTCTTGAAGGAGAGAAGAAAGAAAAAGGAACAGAAGAATATTTAAAGAAAAAAAAATAGTCAAAAACTTTCCAAATGTGACAAAATTCAATATCTATTCTGATTTTTTTTAAAAAATCCACTGAACAATATAAGAATAGAAAGGAAATTCCTCAGTAAGGTCATATATACAAAACCAATGGCCAACATTATCCTTGATGGGAAGAGACTAAAAGTATTCCCCTCATGAATGGGTACCAGACAATCATGCCCTTTATCACCACTCCTGTTCAATATTGAATAGAAAGCACTTGCCAGAGCAATAAAACAAGAAAGGGAAGTAAAAGGCATCCAGATTGCCAAAGAAGGAGCGAAACTACCTCTACTTGCAGATGATATGAATTTATACATAGAAAATCCCAAAGACTCGGTAAGAAAACTACTGGAATACTTGATAGTTCCAGCAAAGTGGCATAGTACAAGATCAACATATAAAAATCAGTCAGATTCCTTTATACTAACCAAGAAAACTTTGAAAAGGAAATCAGGAAAGCAATATCACTTATCATAACCACTCAAAAGATGAAGTACTTAGGAACAGATCTGACCAGAAACACAAAAGGCTTATCTATACAAAGAAAAGTACAAAACACTGCTGTTGTTTTTGTTGTTATTTTGTTGTTGTTGTTGTTATGTGCCGTCAAGTTGGACCCAACCCATAGTGACCCCTCCTTGGGTTTCTGAGGTGATATCTCTACGCAAGTAGATTGCCCAACCTTTCTTGTGAGGAGTGTCTGGTGGGTTTGAACCGCCAGCCTTCTGGTTAGTGGTCAAGTGCCTTAAGCTCTAACTCATAGTAACCCTATGTATGACAGAACGAAACACTGCCCAGTCCTGTGCCAGCCACACAATACTTGCTATACCTGAGCCTATTGTTACAGTCATTGTGTCAATCCATCTCATTGGAGCCCTTCCCCTTTTTCACTGACCCTCCACTTTACCAAGCATGATACCCTTCTCCAGGGAATGGTCCCTTCTGACAATAGGACCAAAGTAGGTGAAACAAAGTCTGGCCATTCTTACTTCCAAGGAACATTCCAGATGCACTTCTTCTAGCACAGATTTGTTAGTTCTTCTAGCAGTCCATGGTACTTCTAGTATTCTTGGCCAACACCAGAACTCAAAAGCATCAACTCTTCTTTGGTCTTTCTTATTCATTGTCAAGCTCTCACAAGCATATGAGGTGATGGAAAACATCATTGCTTGGGTTAGATGCACCTTAGGCTTCAGAGACATCTTTGCTCTTCAGTACTTGAAAGAGGTCTTTTGAAGCAGATTTCCCACTGCAATACATTGTCTAATTTCTTGACAGCTGGTTCCATTGGTGTTGATTGTGGATCCAAATAATATGACATCTTCAATCTTCTGTTTTCTCCACTTACAATGAGAATTCTTACTGGTCCAGTTGTGAATTTTTTTTTTTTTTTTTTTTTTATGTTGAGGTGCAACCTATACTGCAGATTTCAGTCTTTAATCTTCATCAGTAAGTACTTCAAGTCATCTTCACTTTCAGCAAACAAGGTTTGCATTGGTTGTTAATGAGACTTCCTCCAATCCTGATGCTGTGTTCTTCACATAGTCCAGCTTCTCAGATTATTTGCTCAGCATACAGATTGAATAAGTATGGTGAAAGGATACAATCCTGACACACTCCCTTCCTGATTTTAAACCATGCAGTATCCCTTTGTTCTGTTCAAACAACAGCCTCCTGGTCTATGTACAGGTTCTTCATGAGCACAATTAAGTGTTCTGGAATTTCTATTCTTCTCAGTGTTATCCATAATTTGTTATGATCTACGCAATTGAATGCTTTTGCATGTTTACACAAGTAAACATCTTTCTGGCATTCTTTGCTTTCAGCCAAGATACATCTGACATCAGCAATGATACACCTCATTCCATGTCTTCTTCTGAACCCAGCTTGCATTTCTGGAATTTATGGAATATACTGCTGCAACCATTTTTGAATTATCTTCAGTAAGATCTTACTTGTATGCTATATCAATGATATTGTTAGATAATTTCCACATTCTGTTTAATCACATTTCTTTGGAATGGGCACAAATATGGATCTCTTCCAGTCCATTGGCCAGGTAGCTGTCTTCCAAATTTCTTGGCATAGACAAGTAAGTGCCTCCAGCATGGCATCTGTTTGTTGAAACATCTCAATGGGTATTCCATCAATTCCTGGAGCTTTGTTTTTTTGTCAATTCCTTCAGTGCAGCTTCAACTTCTTCCTTCTATACCATCAGTTCTTGATCATATGCCACCTCCTGAAACAGATGAACACTGTCAATTCTTTTTTGGTACAGTGATTCTGTGTATTCCTTCCATCTTTTGATGTTTCCTCTATCATTCAACATTTTGCCCATAGAATCGCTCAATATTGCAACTCGAGGCTTAAATTTTTTCTTCAATTCTTTCAGCTTGAGAAATGCTGAGCATGTTCTTCCCTTTTGGTTTTCTAACTCCAGGTCTTTGCACATTTAATTATAATAATTGACTTTGTCTTCTCAAGCTGCTCTTTGAAATCTTCTCTTTGGCTGTTTTATCTTGTCATTTCTTCCATTTGCTTTAGCTACTCTCCATTTAAGAGCAACTTTCAGAGTCTCTTCTTCTTGGTTTTTTTTTTTTTTTTCTTTTTTCTTTTTTCATCTAACAGTATTCCCTCCCCTCCCCTTCCGTCCCTGGTAACCAACAAAGAAAATTTTCTTCCATATAGAAACCCTTCCTTGACTTTTTACAATAACAGACTAATATAATATTTGTCCTTCTGTTATTTATTTATTTCACTCAGCATAATGTTCTCCAAGTTCATCCAAGTTATGTGGTGTTTTGCAGATTCTACGTTATTCTTTAGGATTGTGTAGTATTCCATTGTGTGTATGTATCATAGTTTTGTTATCCATTCTTCAGTTGATAGACACCTGGGTTGTTTCCATCTTTTGGCTATTGTAAATAGTGCTGTGTTGAACATGGTGTGCATATGTCTGTCCTTGTCCTGGCTCTCACTTCTTCTTCTTCTTCTTTTTTTTTTTT
>NW_006921667.1:6760115-6764856 GCF_000298275.1 Orycteropus afer afer | reverse complement strand
TCAGTTGATGGACATCTAGGTTGTTTCCATCTTTTTGACTATTGTAAATAGTGCTGCAATGAACATGGTGTGCATATGTCTGTTCTTGTCCTGGCTCTCACCTCTTGAGGATATATACCCAGTAATGGAATGGCTGGGTCAAATGGTATTTTTAATTCCAACTTTTTAAGGAATCACCATACTGCTTTCCATAGTGTTTGTACCATTTGACAGTCCCACCAGCAATGTATGAGAACCCCAATCTCTCTGCTTCCTCACCAGCATTTATTATTTTGTCTTGTTGAACTTTGCTACTAGTGCTGGGGCAAGATGGTATCTCATTGTTGCTTTTCTGAGTCTCTTCTGACATCCATTTTGGTCTTTTCTTCCTTTCCTGTCTTATTAATGATCTTTTACTTCCTTCACATATGATATTCTTGATGCCATTCCACAATTCCTGTTTTTGGTCATTGGTGTTCAATGCATCAAATCTATTCTTCAGATGTCTCTAAATTCAGGTGGGATATAATCAAGGTCATATTTTGGCTCTTGTGGACTTGTTTTAGTAGCATTCAGTTTCAACTTAAACTTGCATAAGAGCAATTGATGGTCTGTTCCACTATCAGCTCCCGGCCTGGTTTTGGCTGAAGATATTGAGCCTCTCCTCTTTCCACAGATGTAGTCAATCTGATTCCTGTGTATTCCATCTGGCGAAGTCCACATGTATAGCCAGCGTTTATGGTGTTGAAAAAAATGTCCTTTCAATGAATAAGTCATTGGTCTTGCAAAATTCTATCATGCGATCTCCAGCTTCATTTCTATCACCAAGGCCATATTTTCCAACCACCAGTGATTCTTCTTTGTTTCCAACTTTTGCATTCCGATCACAACTAATAATCAACATATCTTGATTGCATGTTTGGTCAATTTCAAACCAAAGAAGTTGGTAAAAAATGTTCAATTTCCTTGTCTTTGGTTTTCATGGTCGGTGTGCAAATTTGAATAATAGTAATATTAACTGATCTTCCTTGTAGGTGTATGGATAGTATCCTAGCACTGACAGAATAGTACTTCAGGACAGATCTTGAAACACTCTTTGTGATGATGAATGCCATGCCATTCCTCTTCAGTTTGTCATTCTTGGCATAGTAGATCATACAGTTGTCTGATACAAAATGACCAAAACTGGTATATTTCAGCTCACTAATCCTAGGATATTGATGTTTTTGCATTCCATTTCATTTTTGACAACTTCCTATTTTCCTGCATTCACACTTTGTGCATTCCATGTTCTAATTATTAATGGATGTTTGCATCTGTTTCTTGCTATTTTGAGTTGTGCTGCATCAGCAAATGGAGGTCCTAAAAGCTTTACTCCATCCACATCGTTAAGGTTGACTCTTCTTTGAGGAAGCAGCTCTTCCCCCATCATATTTTGAGTGCCTTCCTACCTGAGGGACTCATGTTCTGGTACTATGTCAGACAATGTTTCAGGGCTATTCATAAAGTTTTCTGATAATACATCAGACAGTGTTTCACTGCTATTCATAAGGTTTTTACTGGCCAATTTTTTGAGAAGTAGATGGCCCCTTCCTTCTTCCAAGTCTGTCTTAGTCTGGAAGTTCTGCTGAAACCTGTCCACCATGGGTGACCCTGCTTATATTTGAAATACTGGTGGTCTAGCCTCCAGCCTCACAGAAACACACAAGCCACCATAATATGACAAACAGATGAGTGGTAGATAAAACACTCTTAGAAGATACAAAAAGAGACCTACATAAATGGAAGATAATACCATACTCATGGATAAGAAGACTTAACATCATGAAAATGTCAATACTACCGAAAGTGAGCTATAGATGTAATGCAATATGTTTTGGTACCTTGTGCCACTCTAACAGAAAATACCATAAATGGAATGGCTTTAACAAACAGTTGTTTATTCTCGTACAGTTTTGGAAGCTCAAAGTCTGAGTTCGAAGTGCCAGGCTCTAGGGGCTGGGTGAAAGACTTTCAGACTTGGGCTTCAGTCCTGCCTGTTGCTCTTGGCCCACTAGAACTGGAGGTGTCTCTTCACTCAGGCAGCTGCTGGCTTCTGAGGCTTACAAGCCCAAGGTAGACAAATAAAATGGCACAGTCCCATTATTACCAAACCATATGGCAGGCCATTGATTCAAATCCATTAACAGTCTCAAAATCAGCAGACATCATTACAGGGTGCTTATGATGACTCAGCTACATGTAGGATTCAAGCATGCCAAAAACTGCAGACCATTCCTAAAGTTTCTCCTTATATACTGGGAGCAGACCACATCCCTAAGGCAGCTAGCTACTCAGCTATTTACCGATTCCACCATGGAGTTGATTACCAGTCTCATTATGAGGAATACTACATCCAGCTGCCCAGCCACTCAAAAACAGACCCATCCATGTTGACATGTAACATTAACTACTACAAAATCCCAATCCAGAGTCCATCATCTTTCTTTAAAGATGTGGAAAAACTAATCATCAATGATGGAATAGTATGCAACATTACAAGAACAGTGATGAATCTGCAAATCACCTCATCATGTGCGTGAACTTGGAGGACAACATGCTGAGTGAAATAAGTCAGTCACAGAAGGCCAAGTGTTATATGAGTCCACTATTATCAAAAGTGAAGGAAGGTTTATACATGGAAAAAAGCTTTCTTTATTGGTGACTAGGTATGGGAGGGGAGGAGAGGAAAAATTACAACTAGGTAATAAACACTTATTTTTGTGGGTGAAAACAAAAACAAAACACACTGCCATAGCATCAGATCTGACTCATAGCGACCCTTCCTTGCATTTCGGAGGCAGTATTACTACAGAAGTAGATTGCCCAACTATCCTTCCAAGAAGTAGATGATGGGTTTGAACTGCCAGCCTTCTGGTTAACAGTAAAATGTTTTAGGCACTATGCCATCAGAGGGAAGGGCAATATAACAAAAGTGTGTGACCAGCACAATAACAATAGAGAAAAGGAGGACACAGAGAGAGGTGCACAAAAGGTATAGACAACAGAGGTAAATATCATTACATACACAATCCTGGTTTATAAGTAATAACAATCATTAGTCTACAAGTAGGAGCTCTGGTGACATAATGCCTAAGGCATTTGACTGCTAACCAGAAGCCTGGCAGTTCAAACCCACCAGCCACTCCTCAAAAGGAAGGTTGGGCAATCTACTTCCGTAGTGATACCACCGGGGAAACCCAAGGAGGGGTAGCTATGAGTTGGATCCAACTCAATGGCAATGAGTTTTTTACTATTATAAGAAGTCAAGAAAGAGTTTCTCAAGAAAAGAAATATTCTTTGATGTTTACCAGAGAAGGGAGGGAAAATCACTAACTAGAAGTTAGACACATATTAACATGCATGAAGGAAAAAAAGAAAAAAAGGTGCCAGACCCTTTTGTCTGTCTACTTGCAAATGAGTGAGGTCCTTTTGCTGTGTCCTCTAGGCAAAAATGGTGGTGCTGAGCAAACAGGGCCACACGGGGGCTGTGGGAGCCAGAACAGCCTCAGTTCTCATTTATAATTTGAGGTAAGTTGTACTTACTCCCCACCAGGCTCAGGCATCTGCTCAGAAGCCTTCAGTTAGCATCCTCACAAGACCTTGGAGTAGGCCAGGCTCACACTCTGCAACTCCTTACCAAGGGCTCTGGGCAGGAGTCAGAGGTGGAGGAAAAAAAAAATCCAAGTATGACTAAAGATATGAATTTGCATATACATAAAGCTGAGTGGATTCCAAGAAGGATGATACCTGACAAAAAACATTATAATCAAATTGTCAAAAAACAAAAATAAACATTTTAAAGTAGCAATAGAAAAGCACACTGTGACATAAAAGGAAGCCCCAGAAAACACATTGTTAATTCCTCTTTATAATCTGTGGAATCCAGAAGTCTATGGGATGATATGGTCAATATATTGAAAGAAAAAAAAAAAAAAAAACCTGTCATCCAAGAATCCTGTATCCAGAGAAATGTCCTCCAAAAATAAGGGTGTAATTAAGACATTTCCAGTTAAACAAAAGCTAAAGGAATTTGTTACTACTAGACCTACTCTAAGGATGTCCTCCAGTTTGAAAGGCAATGACATTATACAGTAATCCAAAGATATGTGGAAAAATGAAGACATTTGGTAAAGATAATTTTAAAGACAAATACAAAGGAGAATTTTTCTGTATTTTTTATTTTATAACTGTATTTGTTATGCTCTACATGATGTAAAAGATAAATATATAAATACTAATTATAAATATATGAAACTGGGTAAAAAATATATAGAGATGTAATTTGCCATATCAAAACATAAAGGAGGAAGGAATGGTATAGGAACAGAGTTTTTGTATGCTCTTGAAGTTAAATTGGTATAAATATGAACTAAGTTGTTATTAATTTAGTATTATAAAGGTAATCCCATGGTAACAACTAAGAAAATTTCTTTAAAGTGGGAGAAAAAATGTGGAATAAAATCCATAAACATAGAAGTTGACACACAGCACCAACAACCACAGAAGGGCACAGACTGACAGTTCTTACTATTTCAAAAATCAAACCTTTGCAGAAATAGACAGTATAAAGACTTCCTAGTTGAGTTCCGGCAAGATGGCGAACTAGGCACAAGGACTGCACAGACACTCTTCAACAAAGAAAAGGGAAACCAATTAACACAGACACAGAAGATAATCTTGGACCCCTGAGCCTTGAAGGGAAGGATACAAAAGTGGACTA
>NW_006921667.1:6751616-6756035 GCF_000298275.1 Orycteropus afer afer | reverse complement strand
GAGGGATGGTCACTGGGAAGAGGTAACTATGGGGAGGAAGTGGGAGGGGAGCTGTTGCATTGTGGTAAACTGTGGTCAATGACATGAGATAAAGTATATGTGAACTGCTGTATGGAAAGTGAATTTGCTCTGTAAATCTTCACCCAAATAAAAATAAATAAGTTAAAAAAAATCCATAAACATAAAAATGACCAGAATTACTGGTCAGATAGGGTATGGCGGAACCCCCAAGACTATGGTCCCGGGTTACCCTTCAGTCTAGAATTGAACTCATTCCTATGGATTGGCTCTTATCCCAACAGTAGAAAGACCTATATGCAGAACACCTATCCCAAGGCAATGTATCCACCTACTCTAGGGAGATACACATCTTAGAGCAATTGGCCATGGGGCACCAGTGGGACAACTTTCACATAAGGGAAAGCTGGACAGACAAGAGTGCATAGTTAAGAAGGGCACAGGAGATGGTTGTCACAGGAATGGGAGGGGAGGAAAGTTTGTTATGGTCAGGCATGGTAAAGGGGGCATGAAATCAAATGCACATAAACTGTTGAATGTAAAACAAATTTTGTTCTGTAAATTTACACCTAAAGCACGATGAAATTTAAAAAAAAAAGAAAAGAAAGAAAGAAGATGAAGAAGAAAGAAAATTTCTTTAAAATGTACAAAAAAGGTATTTGTATGTGCTGTAAGAATGACCAGGTATATAGTTGAGCTGACAAGGGACAAGGTTGTGATGACTTCTTGGCCACAGCTAGCTACCTGGAAGGAGCAAGTAGTCGGACCTGTGGGCTTGGGACCATGGTTGCAGGAGACATCAAGCTCATTGGCATAACGTAGTACACAAAAACATTGTTCCACATCCTACTTTGGTCGGTACAGACTGGGATCTTAAATGCTTGCAAGCAGCTATTTAGGTGCAATGATGGGTCCTTCCTCATCCAGAGCAAAAAAGAATGAAGAAAACCAAAGATGCAGGGAGACAATTAGTCCAAGGAACTGGTAGACCATGCGATTCTCAGCCTGTATGACCATGAGACCAGAACTAGATGGTGCCCAGCAACCACTGTCAATCACTTAGAGGGGGATCTATGTAGGAGATCCTGGATAGAGTGGGAGAGCATGTGGAACAAAACTCAAAATTATTAAAAAAAAAAAAAAAAAGGTTTAACTGGTCTGTTAGAGCCTGGTGAGTGAAATCCCTGAGACTATGGCCCCTAGCTGCCCTTCAGGTCTGGAATAGAACCCACTCCTGTGGCTTCTATCCAAACAAAAGACAAGCATGTGCGCTGAACATTTACATTAGGTAGACACACTCCTTGGAGAGAACAATCATACGAGAATAGAAGGGCTGTGTATGCACAGGGAGACAGCTCAGGGGGCAGGAGTGCATGGAGGGAAGGACACAAGGAAAAGGTAACTATGGAGAGAAAGTGGAAGGGGAGTTGTTGCATTGTGGGAAATTGCAGTCAATGTCATGAGACAAAGTGTATGTGAGCTGCTGCATGGAAAGTGAATTTTCTCTATAAACTTTCACCCAAATCACAATAAAAGAAAAAGGGAATGATAAGAGAATGAACATGGTTCACCACACACACACAGGTACACAAAAATGGGAAGAATTTGAGAAAATGACAGACCAAAAATAAAGATACACAACACACAGAAAAGAAATAAGACAATGGCAAATGTTCTTCTTTACTGGAAATTACTTTAAATGTGAATGGATTGAACTCTCCAATCAAAAGACATAAGGATAAGAAAACACAGAAGATCTATTTTAAATCAAAAGATACAAGCAGATTGAAAGTGAAAGAGTGGAAAAATATATTCCACCCAAACAGAAACCAAAAGAGAGCAGAGGTGGTTATATTAATATAAGACAAAATAGCCTTCAAGTTAAAAAATAAACTGTTATAAGGGACAAAGAAGGACATTATATAATGATGAAAGATCAATTCATCAAAAGAAATAACATTTATAAATATATATGCACCTAAAGCCACAGCCTCAAAATATGTGAAACAAATGCTAATTGAACTGAAGAGAAAAACATAGTTTTACTATAGTAGTCGGAACCCACCAGCCACTCCTCGGAAGGAAGGTTGGGCAATCTACTTCTGTAGTGATACTGCCTCAGAAACCTAAGGAAGGGTTGCTAATAGTTGGGGCCGACTTGGCAGCACATAACAACAACAACAACAAGACTTAAATTTACCACTTTCAATAATGGTTAGAACACCCAGACAGAAGATAACAAGGAAAAAGAGGATGTGAAAAAGAAAAAGAAGTAAAAAGCATCCAAAAAAAGAAAAAAGAACCTCTATTTGCAGATGATATGGAAAATCATCAGGAATCCACAAGAAAGCTACTAGAGCTAAAAATTAATTCACACAGTAATCAATAAACAATCTGAAAAAGGAAATTAAGAAAATCTTTCTATCTACATTGTGTAAAATAATAAAATACCTAGTAATAAATTTAACCAAAGAGGTAAAAATTTAGCACAAGGACTGGTCTAGATTCCTGAGGAATAACAATCAGGACAAGCCAAAGCTGGTTCTATGAGGTGGAGATCAGACATACCTCCACTCTCCAACTTTTTCACCATTTCTGACACAAATCATTCCCCCCACAGCACTCTATAGTCTCTGCTAGGTTTGATAATTTGTTGCAATGGCCACATTGAACTCATAGACCACACTCACAGTTAAGTGATTTATTAAAGAGGCTACAATTCAAGATTGGGTAAGGTCTGGAAGGCTCCCTCAAAGCCCATGCCTCCTTTCTTCAGTACAGGGCAACTCTGTAATCTCCTCTCAGTCAAACAAGCAGAGAGGCCTTTCTCTTGGCAGTGCATGCCCCCTCTCAGCCATGCACATCCCCTCTTGGCCCCCTCAGGACAAGCTTCCTCTTGGCTCTCAGGCTTGGTCCTCTCTTGGCCTTAGGGTTACAGTCTCAGCATAGCCAGGGCAACTGCTGCTGCCAAAGGCAGGCCACCTCAGCCCCAACATGGCCTTCAGCCTTTCCACTGCTAACTGACCCACCCCATTAACAGTTTAGCAGTTGCTCAGCTGTCTTGGTTGCTTTCTTAGCAGCACTTTTCTGCATCACTGCTGGCTCTGTCACAGGGCTCCTTCTGGGCCTTTTGCCATTGGCTCTTCTGCAAGGCCCCTTCTGAGCCTTTCACAGTCTTTACTGTTACAGCCCTTGACCCACATTTCAGGTCTTTTAGGAAATTCTTTGCCTCCTCTCTCTCTGCTGCTTCTCTCTTCTCTCCTTTCCTCTTCTCTGTCATCTGAAAAACTTCTGTAGAGTTGATTGCTTACATAAACAAATTCCTTGTCGATTTCAAGGCTGGGACCTCATAGAAGGATTATGAACTGACAAATCCCCTCAATCGTCCTCAAGACACTCAGTTTGCACAGTAAACTGACCAATTTTTGCAAGGTGTATAAAATAGACCAATGACAGGGCAGACTGAAGCCAGGGACAGACAAAAATATTAAACCATCAAGTTGTTTACAGCTTACCCAGGGAATGGCAACCAACCTGAACAAAAATAACAAACCCTGTGGGTTAGAAAACAACTTGGGAGCCTTCCTCTCAAGTTGCTTCTCCAAAGAACTAACCTAAAGGCAACGCCTTAGAGCTTAGGGAGAAAATCTCTCAAGCTGTTTTTCCAAAGAACCAAGGCAAAAGGGCACATAAAGGAACTAATTTCACCAGAGATGAAAGAATTAATCACTGAAAACAATAAAACACTGCTAGAAGAAATGAAAGGAGATCTACATATATTCTTAAAAATCCATGTTCATGAATTGGAAGACTTGATATTATAAAGATGTCAATTCTACCCAAACCAACATACAGATAGAACACAATTCCTATAAAAGGCCAGCAACCTTTTTTACAGAATTGGAAAAGCCTATCCTAAAATTCATATGGAATTGCAAGGGATCTTAAATAGCCAAAATAATCTTGATTTAAAAAAAAAATAAAAAAGAGAGAGAATAAAGTAGGAAGACTCACACTTCTTGATTTTAAAATGTGCTACAAAACTGAAGTAGTAAAAACAATGTGGTATTGCTTGAGGATTACTTGTAGTCTTATGGACTGTATTTGAGAATCCAGAAATAAAACTCATACATGTATGACTATTGATTTGTCATTGTGTGCCAAATTTATTCAGTGGGAAAGAACAAGCAACAGGTACTCAGGCAACTGGATTTGCACATGCAAAAAATGAAGCTAGACTCTAATATAATAGCATAGGGAAAGACTAATTCAAAAGGTAAGCACTAAAAAACTTAGGAGTAAAGCTTCAAGATTTCCTTTTTAAGTAATGGATTTTTAGATATGACACCAAAAGCACAAGCAACTCAAGAAACATAGCTATATATTTCTTTCTTTTTTTTT
>NW_006921667.1:6749624-6750822 GCF_000298275.1 Orycteropus afer afer | reverse complement strand
GGAAGTAGGATTGCCCAACCTTCCTTGAGCCTAGTGTCCCTCAATACTATGGTCCTGAGTCAGCCGACCTAGTGATTCTCTCTGCCAAGGTGTGTGGCCATCTCTGAGGGATTACTCCAAGTCTGTCTTCTGTTGTTTCTGCAATGATTGTGGTTATTTTGTATCACTCTGGTAGCATAGTGCCTAAGGCATTTGACTGCTAACCAGAAGGCTGGCAGGTCAAACCTACCAGCCATTCCTCCAAAAGAAGATGGGGCAATCTACATCCGTAGTGATACCACCTGGGAAACCCAAGGAGGCGTCGCTATGAGTCGGGTCTAACTTGATGGCAAATAACAACAACAACAAACATCTGTGCAACATTATCCTCAGCTGAATCTATCATTGGTCTAGAGTATATTCCTGTTCACCAACCCCCATCTGATCTTCTCAGTTGTCTATCTATTTCTCTGTAGCCTGGTGTTTGGTGTTAGTGGTAATGCAGTTTTGTGCATATACTGGCATTAGCTCTGTCATCTATATATTATGTTCACAATTGGGTGTCCTCCCTTTCCCCAATGTTATCATGCTAGTCACAGACTCTTGCCATACTGTCCCTCCTCTTACCCAACTCAGTGTGTGGCCCCCAACTAGTCCGAAATGTTCCCCTCCCACTTCTCTCCCATCCCTGTTAACCTACAAAGTGAGCTCCCTTCCCTAAGCAAACCCTTCCTTGACTTTTTACAGTAATTGTTGTTGTTGTTGTTAGGTGCCATCGAGTTGTTTCCAACTCATAGCAACCTCATGCACGGCAGAACGAAACACTGCCCCATCCCATGTCAGCTCTATAATCCCTGCTATAATTGAGTCCATCATCACAGCCACCATGTCAATCTATCTTGTTGAAGGTCTTCCCCTCTTTCGTCGACCCTCCACCTTACCAAGCATGGCATCCTTCTCCAGGGAATGGTCCCTTCTTACAACATGACCAAAGTAGGTGAGGCAAAGTCTGGCCAATCTTGCTTCCAAGGAGCATTCCTCATGAGTACAATCAAGTGCACGAGAATTTCCATTCTTCTCAATGTTATCCATAATTTGTCATGATCCACACAATCAAATGCCTTTGCATAGTCAATAAAACACAAGTAGACATCTTTCTGGTATTCTTTTCCTTGAGCCAAGATCCATCTGACAACAGCTATGATATGCCTTGTTCCAC
>NW_006921667.1:6732117-6748448 GCF_000298275.1 Orycteropus afer afer | reverse complement strand
CAACTACCAGTGATTCTTCTTTGTTTCCAACTTTTGCATTCCAGTCACCAGTGATAATTAACACATCCTGATTGCATATTCAGCCAATTTCAGACTGCAGAAGTTGATAAAAATTTTAGTTATGGACTTATAGAATATTTGTCCTTCTGCAATTGACTTATTTCACTCAGCATAATGTCCTCCAGATTCATACACGCTGTGATATGATTCATGTATTCTTCATTGTTCTTTAATATAGCATAGTATTCCATTGTGTGAATGTACCATAATTTGGTTATCCTTTCATCTGTTGATGGGCATTTAGGCTGTTTCCATCTCTTTGCTACAGTGAATCATGCTGCGAAGAACGTGGGTGTGCATATGTCTGTTCGTGTCCTGTCTCTCATCTCTTTAGGATATATTCCTAGTAATATAATTGCTGGTTGAAATGGTATTTCTATTTTCAGTTTCTTATGGAAACACCATACCATTTTCCACAATGGTTGTACCATTTCACAGTCCCACCAGCAGTGTATGAGAGTTCCAATCTCTCTGCAACCTCGCCAGCATTTGTTATTTTCTGTCTTGTTGAACTTTGCTATAATTTCTGGGGTGAGATGTTGTCTCACTATTGTTTTGATTTGGATCTCTCTAAGAAACATAGGTATATTGGACTTCATAAAAATCTAAAACTTTTATGCATTAAGGGACATTATGAAGAAAATGAAGAGAGAACCTATCGAATGGGAGGAAATATTTGGAAACCATGTAGCAGATAAGGGTTTAAATATTCAGAATTTATAAAGAACTCTTAAAACTCAACAACAAATTCATAAGTAGACAATCTTCCAAGGAAGATACACAAATGGCCAGTAAGTGCATCATTTGTTGTTGCTGTTATGCGTCATTGAGTAGGACCCAACTCATAGCTACCCTTCCTTGGGTTTCTGAGGTGATATCTCTATGGAAGCAGATTGCCCAACCTTCCTTCTGAGGAGTGGCTGGTGGGTTTGAACTGCCACCCTTCTGGTTAGCAGTCAAGGGCCTTAGGCTCTATGCTACCAGAGCTCCCATTAGTCATCAGAAAAATGAAGATCAAACCATAATGAGATATCACATCACACTCACTATGATAGCTATTATGAAAATTTAAAAAAAAAAAAAAAGTGTTGGTGAGCATGTGGAGAAATTGGAACACTCATCTGTGGCTGCTGGGAATGTAAAATGGGACAACTTTTGTGAAAAACAGTTTGGTGGTTTTCTAAAAAGTTAAATATGGAAATACTTTGTTGTTATTTTTAGCTGCTTCCAAGTCAGCCTCTACTCTTATGATCCATAGAGATTTCAATGGCCAGTTTTCAGATGTAGATTGCCAGGACTTTCCTCCTAGTCTGGATGCTCCACTGAAATCTGTTCAGTATCATAACAATGCTCAAGCCTCCACTGACAGACAAGTGCTGTCGATGTTTGACATGCACTGACTGGGAATTGAACCCAAGTCTCTTGTATGGAAGGTGATAATTTTACCACTAAACCACCACTGCCCCCTGGAAATAACATAATGTCCTAAAAATTGAAACAAAATCCACTGCCTGAGTCAATTCCAACTCATAGCAATCACCATTGGGTTGTCAAGGCTGCAAATCTTTACGGAAGTAGATTGCTTCATCTTTCTCCTGTGGAACAGCTGGTGGGTTTGAACTGCTGACATTCTGGTTAGCAGCCAAATGCCTTACTCACTACACCACCAGACCTCCTTCCATAGTGTTCTAGAGGATTTTATTTTAAGAATGAATAAAGAGGGAGTTCCAGTAAGATGGTGGAATAGGCAGACAAACTACACAGAGTCTCTTCAACAAATAAAAGGGAAAACAATTAACACAGAAATAGAAGATAATCCTGGAGCTCTGAGCTTTGAAAACAAGAGTACAGAAGTGGACAAACCTCCAACTAGTAGAAGAAACTGCATGAAAACACTGATAAAGGAGATATATGGAGCTGTAGTCTGTCAGTGATCCTGACTGCATGGACAGCTTGAATATTGCCAAGTGGTGTTAGAACCTACAAATTAACCTAAAAATTGGCACTGCTAGTCAGGGGCTGCACAGTGGACTTCACTGGTGGCTGGTGAGTAAAAGGGGAAGCAGTGAAGAGGGAGATGGGCTGAGCTGTGGACTTTTGCCTGTCTGTAGGTACAGCCATTCTGAATGTTTACAAGTGGTTTGACCATTTGGGATATTTAAAGTGACAGATCTTTCAGATTCCAGGGACTTATAAATAGGCTCCACTTGCCAGGGACTGCAAGGATATTCACGACTGGATAGGTGCAATATTCCCCTTGTAATTCTTATACTCCACACCCTCTTAGTGAATGGAGTTGCATCCCTCCATCACTCCCACCCACCTTCTGGGCCAGCAGGAATTCCACCCCAGTCTGTGTGCTCCAGCAGAGCCTGGGTGCCCTGCCCCTCCTTGCCCAGATTTCCCCCCCCCCTTTTTTTTTAGTTTATTTGTTTGTGTCTGTTTTAAAATTATTATTATTATTTTCATCTTTTTTTATTATTATTGTTTATTCTTCCTTTTCCAGGTTCTAGTTTTCAGCTTATTCTCTCTTCTCTGTTCTTGGTTTCCACTTTTTTCTTTTTTGTGGTTAACCCCATGCTTTGTTTGCTTTTTGCATTTTTCCTTTTTTTTCCTTCATTATTCTCCTACTCTACCTATTTTTTCTTATTGCCCCCCTCCTGCATGTTTTCTTTTTTTGATGATTGTTCTTGTGTGTTTTTGTGGTGTTTTTTGTCTGCTTGCTTTTGCTTTATTGATAGTTTTTCAATCATTGTTTTTGTCAAACTGGGTGAGAGACAGCAACCATGCCCATACGATGCAACCACACCCACACATTCTGCAGATTCACTTACTGAGTGAGAGCCACCACTTCCTTCTCCACCAACTGGCCAATAGTAAACAACCACCAAGAAAAGCATGACTCACCTTTAACTGCTCTTCACAAACAGTTAAGAGAGATCTAAATACAACAACGTCACAATGTCTTGGAGACAACAGAGCATCACAGTCCACACAAAGAAGCAAAATAAAGCAGAAGAAACAGGGGAGCAGGATACGAAGCCAGAACACATCCCTGAGGAAGAAGCAGCATTGGAACTCCCTGATAAGGAATTCAAAAGAATTCTACTTAGGTATTGTGTTAGGCTGGTTTCTCTAGAGAGGCAAAACTAGTAAAGCTTATATATACATATAGAGAAAGAGAAATTTATCTTAGGAAAATGGCTCACATACTTATAGAAGCTGGCAAGTCCCAAATTCTTGGATCAAATATCAAGCTGAAGGCTCTTCCTGACTTATGCAGCTGCAAGGGCTGAGAAGCTCAAGATTGGCAGGCAGTATACTGGCTGTTGACTCCAACAACTGATGAATCCAAGATCACCAGGCCAAATGGTGGATTGTTCACTGATGGATGGTTGCAGCCAGCACAACAGGATCCTGATCCATAGAAGAGTGCATCTTTTCCCAAGATGTCCATAAATATATTGGAAGCAGGCCACATCCCTAGGGAAACTCCCTTTCAATGGACTGGCTGCTCAAAACATACATCTGATCTCATCATGGGAATGACCCATATCATAACTACTTAAACCACTCAGAATTGTGGTCCAGAAAAGTTGACACACAATTCCAACTATCATAGGTATGTTCAAAGGACTGAGGAACAGACCAAGGAAAACACTGACAAAATTAAAGCCCTGGAACAATTTTGGAAGAAAACACAAGACCAAAATGAAAAATTAGACATGATACAAAATCTACGAATAGAAATCCAGAGGATTAAAACTAAATTGTCAGAAATAGATAACACATTAAAAGGGCAAAAGATTAGAATAAAATCAATGGAAGACAGAATTAATGAGATTGAAGACAAGTAACTGAATACTTCTTTGGAAATGTATCAGTCAGAAAAAAGATCAAAACAACATGAAGAAAGCCTAAGGTTCATGTGGGAAACCATCAAAAGGAATAACCTACGTGTAATTGGAATTCCAGAAGAAGAAGATAAAAAGAAAACTACTGAGAAAACTGTCCAATGTTTGTTGGAAGAGTACTTCTCTGGTATGATGAAAGATCAGAATACATCCATTGAGAAAGCCCAATGAACCCCAGACAGGATAGAAACCAAAACAAAATAACCGAGACATATCATCAAGCTCATCAAAACCAAAGACAAAGAAAGAATCCTGAAAGTAGCATGGGAAAAACTAAAAGTTACCTACAAACAACAACCAATAAGAATAAGCTCTGATTTCTCAGCAGAAACCATGCAAGCAAGAAGGCAATAAGATGGTATATATAACCATGAAAGAAAAAAATTTCCAACCAAGAATTAAATACCCAGAAAAACTGTCCCTTAAATATGTGGGTGAAATTAGGAGATTTATAGATAAGCAGAAATTAAGGGAATTTGTTAAAACCAGACAAACCTTACAAGAGATACTAAAAGGAGTCCTTTGAAGAGAACCAATAATAGCAAACAACAACTGACCATTAATACACATGGTGATAACGCAGAAACCAACTCAGTTTTGGAAGGATTCAAACTAAAATAAGCTTACAAGTTTGTAAACAGGAAACCAGAGACATCAATTGGCAAAGGAGGACAACTACAAACCTAAAAGAGGGGGGAAATACTATAGGTACAGAACGTCTAAATGGTGAGGAAGTCAAGAGAGTTGCAAGAAAACTATAAATCACAGGGTAACTTCAAAGAAAAATGACAAACCTTAACATCACAATAAAAAAAAAAGAGAAGCACAAATATTTAGCTAATACTAAAAGAACAGCAATGAAGGATATGATAATATGATTTATAAACAAAATGAGTTCAGCATAGAAAATTACATGGAACAAAGAAACCAGGAACACCATGAAAAAACACATAACAAAATGACAACAACAAATTCATACTTGTTGATAATTACACTGAATATCAATGGATTAAATGCACAGCACGAGAGTTTCAGACTGGATAAGAAAACATAACCCAACAATATGCTGTCTACAAGAGACACACATTAGAGATAAAGACAAAAATAGACTAAAAATCAAAGGTTGGAAAAAAATATATCAAGCAAATGACAACCAAAAAAGAGCAGGAGTGGCAATATTAATTCTGATCAAATTGACTTTAAAACAAAATGCACCATACGAGACAAGGAAGGACATTATGTAATGATTAAAGGATCAATTGAACAAGAAGATATAACCATAATAATATCTATGGAGCCAATGAAAGAGCCACAAAATGCATAAATCAGACTTTAATAGAATTGAAAAGACAAATAGATGACTCCACAGTCAGAGCTGGAGACTTTAATACACCACTTTCAAAAAGATAGAACAACTGGAAAGAAACTCAACACAGGCACAGAAAAGCTACACAATACAATCCACCAACTTGACCTTATAAATATCTACATAGCACTTCACCCAACAACAGCTCAATATACATTCTTTTCCAGTGTACATGGAACATTCTCCATGATACACCATAAAGCAAGCCTTAATAAATTTAAAAACATTGAAATACTCCAAAGCATCTTCTTGAACACATTGCTATAAAATTAGAAATCAACAATAGGAAGATCCATGGAAAAAGAACAAACATATGGAAACTGAACAATATCCTCCTTAAGAATGCCTGGGTAATAGAAGAAACAAAACAATGAAATTAAAAAATTCCTTGAATCAAATGAGAATGAAAACACAACATACCAAAATCTTTGGGACACAGCCAAAGCAGTGATCAGAGGCCAATTTATAGCAATAAATGCACCCAACAAAAAAGAAGAAAGAGCCAGAATCAACACTTTAAACCAGCATCTTCAACAATTAGAAAAAGAATGTCAAGAAAAGCCTACAGTCACCAGAAGAAAGGAAATAATAAAGATTCGAGCAGAAATCAATAAAACAGAAAATAGAAGAGCAATAGAAAAAATCAACAAGACTGGTTCTTTGAAAAGATCAATAAAATTGAAAAACCACTGGTAAATTTAACAAAGGAAAAGAGGGAGAGAATACAAATAACACATATAGGAAATGAAATGAGCAACATCACAACAGAACCAAATGAAATAAAAAGGATAATATCAGGATACTATGAGGAACTGTCCTCCAACAAATTTGAAAATCTGGAAGAAACATACAAATTTCTAGAAACACACCACTTACCTAAACTAACACAGACTGATGTGGAAAAGTTGAACCAATCCATAACACAAGAAGAAACTGAACAGGTCATAAAAAATTATCAACATAAAAAGTCCTGGCCCAACCTGTTTCACTGGAGAATTCTACCAAACATTCAGAGAACTGACACCAATCCTATTCAAACTATTCCAGAACATAGAAAAGGATGGAATCCTCCCAAATTCATTTTATGAAGGAAGCTTAACCTTGATACAAAACCAGGCAAAGACATCACTAAAAAGGAAAACTACTAACCCTTATCACTCCTGAATATAGATGCAAATATCTTCAACAAAATCCTAGCCAATAGACTCCAACAACATATCAAGAAAATCATTCATTATGACCAAGTGGGGTTTATATCAGGTATGCAAGGATGGTTCAACATTAGAAAAACAATCAACATCATCCATTACATAAATAAAACAAAGAAAAAGAACCACATGATCATATCAATTAATGCAGAAAAGGCATTTGATAAAATCCAACATCCATTCTTGATAAAAATTCTCAGCAAAATAGGAATAGAAGGGACATTCCTCAGCATAATAAAGGCGCTCTGGTGGCATAGTGCCTAAGGCATTTGACTGCTAACCAGCCACTCCTTGGAAGAAAGGTTGGGCAATGTACTTCCATAGTGATACTGCCTCAGAAACCCAAGGAGGGATTGCTATGAGTTAGATCCCACTTGACGGCAGTGTGTTGCATTTTTTGCTGTATGCAAAACGAACAGCCAATATTATTCTCAATGGAGAGACATTGAAACCATTCCCCTTGCAAACAGGAACCAGACAAAGATGTCCTCTATCACCACTTCTATTCAGCATTGTATTGGAAGTCCTAGCCAAGGCAATAAGACAAGAAAGGGAAAATCAAAGGCATCCAAATTGGTAAGGAAGAAGTCAAACTATGCCTATATGCTGATGATATGATCCTATACATAGAAAACCCAAGAGACTCGGCAATAAAAACTACTGGAACTAATTGAGCGATTTGGCATAGTAGCAGGATACAAGATCAACATACAAAAATCAGTTGGATTTCTCTATACCAGCAAAGAAATTGCTGAAAGGAAATCAATTTTATTTACAATTGTTCCCAAAAAAAGTAAAATACTTGGGAATAAATCTCACTAGGCACACAAAAGACCTGTACAAAGAAAACTACAAATCGACTTCCCATAAGATGGTGGAATAGGCAGACAAGCTCCACAGACCCTCTTCAACAAAGAAAAGAGAAACCAATTAATAGAGATACAGAAGATAATGCTGGAGCCCTGAGCTTTGAAGCGAAGTATACAGAAGTGGATTAAGCACCAACCAGTGAAAAAACCTGAGTGAAAACAGTGAGTACGGAGACCACCAGAGCAGTGGACTGTCACCTACTGAGAGGACCAACAGCCTGAAAATTTCCAAGTAGTGTTGGGACCTGAGAATTGACCTAAAGATCAACCTTGGTTGCCAATGGCTGCAGGGACAACTGCACTGGTGGCCTATGACTAGGAAGGGAAACATCAAGGGAGGAAACAACTTGAGCTGTGGACTTTCCACTGTCCAGAGGGTGTAGCCATTTTGATTGTTTACACACAGTGGCCATTTTGGATATTTAAAGTGACCGAGGCCGCAGCCATTTTGAATGTTTATAAGTGGCAGCCCTTTTGGATTTTAAACTTACAGCATTCTCACTTAGATTCTAGGGACCTAAGAATAGGCTCCATTTGCCAAGGACAGCAGGGACATATGGAAGGCAGACAATGAGAAAGGAGACAGGTGGTGAATGTGTAAGTGCTGCCAACTAGCGAATAGAGGAGCACAGCACAGTACCCTGCTTACGTAGATAACATACAAACAAACAAAGAAAATGAAAATTGTGGGCAAGTCACTCCAACATACAACCACCAATTAAATATAAACCCAAAAACATCACAATGCCTTGGAGATGACAGAGCATCAGAGTCCACACAAAAAAAAAAAGCAAAATAAAACAGGAGAAACAAGGGACCAGGATACAGACCTAAAACACATCCCTAAGGAAGACACAGAATTAGAACTCCCTGATAAGGAATTCAAAAGAATTATATTTAGGTACCTTCATCAAACTGAGAGACAGATCAAGGAAAACACTGACAAAATTGAGGAAAACACAGAGAAAACCCTAGAACAATTTAGAAAGACAATACAAGAACAAAATGACAAAACAAACAAAAAATTAGAAATGATACAAAATCTACAGACAGAAATCCAGAAGATTAATACTAAATTTTCAGAAATAGATAACTCATTGAATGGGCAAAGGAGTAGAATTGAATCAATGGAAGGCAGAATGAGTGAGATTGAAGGCAAATGCCTCAATACTTCTTTGGAAAGGGAACGATCAGAAAAAGACCAAAAAAAATGAAGAAAGCCTAAGGTTCATGTGGGACACCATCAAAAGGAGTAACCTACAGGTCATCAGAATTCCAGAATAGGGAGAGGCAAATAAAACCACAGAAAAAAAATGTTGAAGATTTGTTGGGAGAGAATTTTCTGGTATTATGAAAGATGAGAATATATCCATTCAAGAAGTCCAATGAACCCCAAACAGCATAGACCCAAAAGACAATCACCAAGACCTATCATCACCAAACTCACCAAAACCAGAGACAAAGAAAGAATCCTAAAAGCAGCAAAGGAAAAATGAAAAGTTACCTACAAGGGGCAACAAATAAGAATAAACTTGGATTTCTTGGTAGAAACTACACAGATGAGAAGACAATGGAATGGTATATATAAAACCCTGAAAGAGAAAAATTTCCCACCAAGAATTATATACCCAGCAAAATTGTCCATCAAATATTGTGGTGAAATTAGGACACTTACAGATAAGCAGAAAATAAGGGAATTTGTTAAAACCAGACCTTACAAGAGATGTCCAAGGGAGTCCTTTGGACAGAGAACCAACTACAGCAAACAACAACTGAACATTAACACACATGATGACATAACCCAGAAACCAACCCACCTATGGAAATATCCAAGGTAAATAAGCCTACAAGATTGTAAACAGGGAACCAGAGACATCAATTGATAAATAAGGACAACTACAAACCAAAAAAGAGGGGAAAAATTGTGTAGTTATAGAACTTCTAAATGGTAGGGAAGTTAAGACAACTACCAGATAGAACAGACTGTTGTAAACTTGGGAAGAATATTATAAATCACAGGGTAACATGAAAAAAAAAGTATAAACCTTCACATCGAAATAAAAAAGAGGACCAGTACAAATATTTAGCAAATGCTAAAATAAAAGCAACAAAGGAAGTGGTAATACAATCTATTATCATAAAGAGTCACAGAAAAGTTTATATATGGAAGGAACTTTCTTTGCTGGTTACCAGGGGTGGGAGGGAAGGGGAGCGAACACTGCAAAAGGAAGGAAGGAAGGAAGGAAGAATGCATTGACCCATGTTACTTTAGTGTTGTGCATAAATTATATTTCAATAAAATCCATTAAAAAAGAAAACTACAAATCACTACTCTAAGAAATCTACATTAATGGAGAAACATGCCATGCTCATATATAGGAACATTGAACATTGTGAAAATGTCCATACCACCCAAAGCAATGTATAAATCCAGCTCCCATCAGCATTCTTTAAGGATATGGGAAAACCAATCACTAAATTTATATGGAAAGGAAAGAGACCTCAAATAAGCAAAGCACCAATGAAGAAGAACAAAATAGGAGGTCTTACACTCTCAGATCTCAAAACCTTCTAGACAGCCACAGTAGTCAAAACTGCCTGGAACTGGTACAACAACAGACACACAGACCACTGGAAAAGAATTGAGAACCCAGAAAAAGATCCATCAATCTATGGCCAGCTGATGTTTGACAAAGGCATGAAATCCATTAAATGGGCAAGAGGTGGTCTCTTTAAAAAATGGTGCTGGCAAAATTGGATATCCATTTGGAGAAAAATGAAATAAGATCCGTACTTCACACCACACAAAAACTAACTCGGGATGGATCTAAGACTTAAATGTGAAATCTAAAACTATAAAGTTCCTCAAGGAAAAAATAGGGGCATATTTAGGGGCCCTAATTTATGGCATAAACACACTGTCAAGCATAACCTAAAATGCACAAACAGCTGAAGATATACTAGATAAATGGGACCTTCTAAAAATTAAATTTTTATGTACTTCAAAAGACTTCTCCAAAACATAAAAAGAGAACCTACACATTGGGAAAAAATATTCAGCAATGATATATCTGACAACAGATTTATCTCTAATATTTATAGAAAACTCTAACACCTCAGCAACAAAAAGATTAACAATCCACTTAAAAAATGGGCAGAAGACATGAATAGACACTTCACCAAAGAGGATATTCAGGTGGCCAGCAAATACATGATCATTAGCCATCAGAGAGATGCAGATCAAAACAACAATGAGATACCATCTTACCCCAGGACTAATGGCAAAGTTCAACAAGACAGAAAATAACAAATGCTTGTGAGGATGTGGAGAGCTTGTGACTCTCATACACTGCTAGCGGGACTTTGGAAAGTAGTATGGGGATTCCCTAAAAAGCTGCAATCAGAAATACTATTTGACCCAGCAGTCCCATTACTAGGTATATAAGAAGCTCTGGTAGCTTAGTGCCTAACGCACTTGACTGCTAACCAGAAGCCTGGTGGTTCAAACCCACCAGCCACTCCTCCTAAGGAAGATGGGGCAATATACTTCCGTAGTCATACTGCCTCGGAAACCCAAGGAGGTCGCTGTGAGTGGGGTCTGACTTGACGGCACATAACAACAACAACAACATGTATCACAGCACTGTTTACAACAGCCAAAAGATGGAAACAACCTAGGTGCCCATCAACAGAAGAATGGATAACCAAACTATGCTACATACACACAATGGAATACTACACAACACTGAAGAATAATGTCGAATCTGCAGAACACTGCATAACACGGATGAACTTGGAGGACATTATGTTGAGTGAAACAAGTCAATCACAGAAGGATAAATATAGTATTAGTTCATTATTGTAAAAGTGAAGCAAAGGTTTATGTATGGAAGGAAACTTTTTTTGTTGGTTACCAAGGGTGGGAGGGAGGGAAGGGAAAACTGCAAAAAGAAAAAAATGCATTGACCCATGTCACTTCATTTTTGTGTATTCCACTGTACATAAACTATATTTCAATAACATGCACTTTAAATAAATAAATACATAAAAATTTGAAAAAAAAAAATAAAAGGAGCCATGAAATAGACCTCTAGAAACCTCTGTGGGGTATGTTACATATATACACTCTCATACCAGTGTACAAGTGCCCCTGGAATGCAAATGTTCATATTATTTTATGAGAAGTACAACTATTTTAATTAGCAGAATATGCAAATATACTTTCACAATCCCATTTGTCTTCAGAAGCATAGATCTTGGTTGTATGAGGAGTGCTGAATAGGACTTAATTTTTATTATGAAGCTCACTTACCTTTTAATTAGCTGTGCTTCAAGCCCTGGCACGTCTTCATGTCTGCAGGGAATTGACAAAATCAGGACAAAGGTTTTGTTCTTCCACTTCTCCATTCTAATTAGAATATCCCCGTCCTTCAAGTTTTCTTTCTTTTTTTTCCCCCTTCACTTTTCTGAAGGAATGCAGAAAATGAAGTTGAAGTTACAGGCTATTAATAACTTACTGTTTAGGTGTTATTCTTACACCCCATATGCATCAAATTGGGAGTGAATTAGGAATTTTGCGTAACTTGGATTTTTCTTTATTAGTTTTCTCTTCAGTCTATTGGTCTGTTTTAAAACTGCAAGTTGACTCAGCCTCTGCTCCATTGCTCAAAATCTGCTTTTAGTTGTTTAAGTTTATGGAGCATCCTTGACTATGTAACTACGAACTGAGATCTCTCTATAGAGTTTCTATCTTTGTCCTGCTATATTTTCCCCAGAGACTACTTTAAAAGCACTTTCTTGAAATCAGATCTCAAAGACTCATCCAAAGCACTCCTTGAGCAATTGAAAATATCAGTGTCTAGAGAATGGATCAGGAAAATATTCAAATTCATTGTCATAGCTTAAACTACCATGTTAGATGTCCAGTTACTCTGGATTCACCAAAAACAAATCAGCCAAGGGCATTATTTTTAGACTTTCAAACATCAATAGGAAAACCAGAGCAAGAGAACAGTACACAGACTTTGAATCTTGCCAAGCTAGCTTATTCATATTATTTCCTAAATGGCAAACAAACATGTTTATTTTGGAATTTGTAATCATAAATGCTTCCTATCTTGTCTCTCATATTTAGGTTTGTGTTTATGTTTTAATCAATAAAATTAGTTTTGATCTTTTAAATTGACATTCACTAGAATCAAGTTTAGAAAGAGCCCAGTGCACAAATTGCAAGGGCATTTTCAAAAGTGTATTAAAATGATGAATATTTTATTTCTTTAGGATAATTAGTATTGGCCTCTTTTGTGAGACAGCTTGCAGTTTGCTGACAATATTGATTCAATGATTCACAAATGTCAAACATCTGTTACAGCAAAGAAAAATACTAACACAAAGTTCTTAAAACTGAATGACCTTGACTCACAGTAGCAAAAAAGTAAAAACTGAAGTGTCCTTCAACAGATGAATGGAGAAACAATATATAGTATATACATACAATGGAATATTATTCAGCCATATAAATAAAGTTCTGATAATGCTGTGACACGGATGAACCTTGAAAACATTATGCTGATTCCAATAAATCAGACACAAAAGAACAAGTATTGTATGATCTCACTTATATGAAATATCCAGAATACATAAACGCCCAGAGACAAAAGTTTATTACTGATTACCATGGGCTGAAAAGAGGGTGCAATGGGAAGTTATTGCTTAATTGGTACTGAGTGTCTGTTTAGGATGATGGAAAACTTTTGGAAATGGAGAGTAGTGATGGTATCACAACTTGGTAAATATAATGAATGTCACTGTATCGTACACTTGAAAATGATTAGAATGGCAAACTTTGAGTTACAGATATTTTACCACAATAAAACTTTGTTGTTGTTGTTGTTTGCCGTCGAGTCGGCCCCGACTCATAGCGACCCCTCCTTGGGTTTCCGAGGCAGTTATCACTACGGAAGTAGGATTGCCCAACCTTCCTTCTGAGGAGTGGCTGGTGGGTTTGAACCGCCAGCCGTCTGGTTAGCAGGCAAGTGTCTTAGCCACTATGCTACCAGAGCTCCCAATAAAACTTTAGAAGTTAAAAAAAAGTATTAAATGAATTCATAGATCAATATTAAATTAGTTAAAAAGAAGAAAAAGGGAACAAGAAACAGATGGGGAAAAATAGCAAGAAAATAGACTCAATCATATAAGAATCACATTAGATGTACATATTCTAAACAACACAATTAAAAGAAAGAGATTATCAAATTGGATTTTAAAAAAAAAGAGAGAGAGACATAAATAAATGCTGCCTGCAAGAAACATACTTTAGATACAAGACACAGAAAGGTTATACATAAAAGATGGAAATAGATATGCTATGCTAACACTAATCAAAAAGAGTGACTATATTAATACTAGGTTGTTGTAGTTATGTGTCGTGGAGTCACCTCTGACACATAGTGATCGTATGCACAGCAGAACGAAACACCGCCTGGTCCCACGCTAGCTCCACCATCCCCACAATACTTGACCCCTTGGCCACAGCCACTGTGTCAATCCATCTCATTGAGGGCCTTTCCCTCCATCGTCAACCCTCCACCTTACCAAGCATGACATCCTTCTCCAGGGAATGGTCCCTTCTGACAACATGGCCAAAGTAGGTGAAACGAAGTCTGGCCATTCTCGCTTCCAAGGAACATTCCAGCTGCACTTCCTCCAGGACAGACTTGTTAGTCCTTGGTACTTTCTGCATTCTTCACCAACACCACATCTCAAAAGCATCAATTCTTCTTTGGTCTTCTTTATTTACTGTCCAGCTCTCACATGCATATGAGGTGATTGAAAATATCATGGCTTGTATCAAGCACATCTTAGTCCTAAAAGAGGTATCTTTGTTCCGCAGCTCTTGAAAGAGGTCCCTTGCAGCTAGCTGACTTGCCCAGTGGTATACGTAGTCTGATGTCCTGACTGCTGCTTCCATTGCCATCGATTGTAGAACCAAGAAATGTGAATTCTTTGAAAACTTCAATCTTTTCTCCATTTATCATGATGCTGCTTATAGATCCAGTTGTGAGGATTTTTGTTTTCTTTATATTGAGATGTAATCCACATAGCAGACTGTATTCTTCAAACTTCATCAATAAGTGCTTCAAGTCATCATCACTTTCAGCAAGCAAAGTTGTGTCATCACCATATTGCAGGTTATTAATGAGCCTTCCTCCAATCTTGATGCCATGTTCTTCTTCATATAGTACAGCTTCTCAGATTATTTGCTTAGCATATAAATTGAATAAGTAAGGTGAAAGGATACAGCCCTGATGAATTCCCTTCTTGATTTTAAACCATGCAGTGTCCCTTTGTTCTGTTAGAATGATAGTCTCCTAGTCTATGTACAAGTTCCTCATGAATACAATTAACTTTTCTGGAATTCCCATTCTTCTCAATGTTATCCACAATTTGCTATGATCCACACAATCAAATCCTTTTGCATAGTCAATAAAACACAAGTAAACATCTTTCTGGTATTCTTTGCTTTGAGCCAAGATCCATCTGACATCAGCCATGATATCCTTTGTTTCATGTCTTCTGAATCCAGCCTGCACCTCTAGAAAGGCTCTGTCAATATACTGCTGCAACTGTTTTTTAATTATCTTCAGTAAGATTTTATTTGTGTGCGATATTATTGATATTGTTAGATAATTTCCAAATTCTGTGGGATCACCCTTCTTTGGAATGGATACAAATACGGATCTCTTCCAGTCAATTGGCCAGGTAGCTGTTTTCCAAATCTCTTGGTATAACCAAGTGAGTGCCTCCAGCAGGGCATGTTTGTTGAAACATCTCAATGGGTATTCTGTCAATTCCTGGAGCCTTGTTCTTAGCCAATTTCTTCAGTACATCTTTGACTTCTTCCTTCAATACCATTGGTTCTTGATCATATGCCATGTCCTGAAATGGATGAAGATCTACCAGTTCTTTTTGGCACAGTGACTATGTGTATTCCTTCCATCTTCTTCCTGCACCATTCAATATTTTGGCCATGGTTCTTGATCATATGCCATGTCCTGAAATGGATGAAGATCTAGCAGTTCTTTTTGGTACAGTGACTATGTGTATTCCTTCCATCTTCTTCCTGCACCATTCAATATTTTGGCCATAGAATCTTTCAATATTGCAACTCAAGGTTTAAATTTTTTCCTCAGTTCTTTCAGCTTGAGAAATGTTGAGCATGTTCTTCTCTTTTGTTTTCTAACTCTAGGTCTTTGCACATATCATTACAGTAATTGGCTTCGTCTGGTTGAGCTGCTCTTTAAAATCTTCTGTTCAGTTCTTTTATCTTGTCATTTCTTCCATTTGCTTTAGCTACTCTTTGCTCAAGGGTAAGTTTCAGAGTCTCTTCTGACACCAATTTTGGTCTTTTCTTCTTTTCTCATCTTTTTAATGACATCTTGCTTTCTTCATGGATGATGCTCTTGATGTCATCCCATAATTCTTCTGGTTTTCAGTTATTGGTGTTCAATGCATCAAATGTATTTGCTCAAGGTGGACAGGCTGAATTATTAGGTATGTCAATGCTGGGGATATTGTGCCCAAGACCATGTATAGAGTTGGCAATATTTCTATGCAAGTGCATTTGTATGTTCTATAAGAATTCCTAGGTGTACAGTACAGCTGACAAGGGGCAAAGTGGTAGTCATTTGTCCGCAGCGAGCTACCCAGAGGGAGCAAGTAGTTGGACCTGTGGGCCCAGGACCATAGTCTGTGGGAACATCAAGCTCAATTAGCATAACATACTACCCAAAACATTGTTCCACAGGCTACTTTGTTGAGTAACAACTGGGATCTTAAAAGCTAGCAAGTGAAACTGGAGATCCATTTACAGAAAAATGAAACAAGATCTGTACCTCACACCACACACAAAAAC
>NW_006921667.1:6728867-6730243 GCF_000298275.1 Orycteropus afer afer | reverse complement strand
AAGAGGTAACTATGGGGAGGAAGTGGGAGGGGAGCTGTTGCATTGTGGTAAACTGTGGTCAATGACATGAGACAAAGTATATGTGAACTGCTGTACAGAAAGTGAATTTGCCCTGTAAATCTTCACCCAAATCACAATAAAAATAAATAAATAAATAAATAAGCTAGCAAGTGGCCATCTAGATCCAACGATGGGTCTCTCCTCATCCAGAGCAAAGAAGAATGAAGAAAACCAAAGACACATGGAAACAGTTAGTCCAAGTGACTAGCACACCATATGATCCTCAGCCTATATGATTAGGAGACCAAAAGAACTACATGGTGCCTGGCTACCACTGTCAACACTCTGAGGAGGATCTATGTGGGAGATCCTGGATAGAGTGGGAGAATAATGTGGAAAAAAACTCATAATCACAAGGGACCAGGTTTGCTAGTCTGACAGAACCTGGTAGAACTCCTGAGACTATGGCCCCTACCTGTCCTTCAGGTCTGGAATTGGACCTATTCCTGTGACTTCCAGCCAAACAAAAGACAGGCATATGAACTGAACATTTATACTAGGCAGATACACTCCTTGGAGAGATCAATTGTGGAAGAATAGAATAGCTGTGTGTGCACAGGGAGACGGCTCAGGGGGCAGGAGTGCATGGGAGGGAAGGACACAGGGAAGGAAGAGATAACCATGGGGAGGAAATGGGAGGGGAGCTGTTGCATTGTGGTAAATTGTAGTGAATGTCATGAGACAACGTGTATAAGAGCTGTTGTGTGGAAAGAAAATTTTCTCTGTAAACTTTCACCTAAATCACAATAAAAATTAAAACAAACAAAAAGACTTCTTCAAAATATATGAAACAAAAACTAACAGGTGGGACTTCAGAGATGGCAGAGTGAGTACTTCTGTAAACACTATTCTATAAAAGCAATTAAACGCTGGCAAAAATAGTTAAAAGCAACATTTTGAGAACTCTGGAAATTAACCAAAGGTTTGCAATGACCTGAGGAATATTTATTCTAGAAAAATGCTGAGCCTCAGGAAGGACAACAACGTATGTGTATTTTAAACTTGACCTATTCCCATCTGTTGCTCCCCAGTTCCACAGTAGCCTTGAAAACACCAGTGTTGCAATCATGATAACTGTGAAGAACAGGCAAAGTAGTTCATGATTTAGGGTTTTCATTTGCCATAAAGACATTATGGAAGAATGGACAAAATCGCAGTAAGGTCTGTAGATTTGTTAAAAGCATCATATTAATGTACATTTCCTGGTGTTGACTGTTGTATTGTGGTTATGTAAGAACAATGTCCTAATTTTTAGCCAATACCTATTGAAATATTTTGGGGTTAGGGACACCATGTATGCAATTTCATTTCCAAGG
>NW_006921667.1:6725165-6728717 GCF_000298275.1 Orycteropus afer afer | reverse complement strand
AAGATAAGCAAATGTGGTAAAATATTACCATTTGGAGAATCTGAGAGAAGAGTATATGGGAATTCTTTATGCTACTCTTGAAACTTTTTTGTTAAGTCTACAATCATGATAACAAAAGTAAAATAATAATAATATTATTATTAATAACAAAGCAGCCTATTTCAACATAAAGGGTATAAGATAGTAGTTAAAACAAAACAAAAAACCCCAGTAGCCTCTCCTGAGGCCCCACTTCTCCCTTCTCCTTACACACAGGCTTGTTTTTCCTACATTAGGATTCTTAGTACCTGGAATCCCAACAAATTAGTTCATTTTGCAAATTAGATATTTATCTGAATTATGAGTATTTAAATAACATTTCTTATCTGTTTTATTTCCAAAAGTGCATTTTTTAACTGATGGTAGAGTCTAGCAACTAGATATAAGAATATATTGAAAATAAAAATAACTACAACATGCACAAAATAACTTCCATGGAAAATACTAAGTGTTATTTAAGCTTACAAGTGTCTGTCGCATATCGAATGTGATCGAATGTGCTCTTGTTACAAGCACTGATGAAAAGCAGAGCCTGTGAGAATAACATTTCTACGTCAGGAACACTGGGCATAGAAAACTTCACAAACTTAGAAAAAGAAGAAAAGAACCTAATTACCGTAGTATTTCATGGTGGAAAATGTAAATGCTAGTCATGCCAGAAGTACCTCCTGCTTTCTGCCCCTATTGTCTAACCTTCAGTGCTCAGTTCAATTAACTAACTCAGTCTGTAGCTACAAATTTGCAAAGAATTAGCAGAAATATAGTGAAAAATTCTCAACATATGAAAATTTAATTTGGGGATCAAGATGAGGAACTAAGACTTGATCCATACCTGTCTTGGCTATAAAGTTATTTATAAGTTCAAACTTCATTTCCACCACTCATCTGTCACTCTGTCATACTGTGGTGGCTTGCATGTTGCTGTGAGCCTGGAGTCTATGCCACTGGCATTACAAATACCAGTACGGTCACCCTGGGTGGATAGGTTTCAGCACAGCTTCCAGATGAAGACAGACTGGGGCTGTCCACTTCTAAAAATACTGCCACTGAAAACCTTATAACTAGCAGTGAAATACTGCCTGATATATTGCTGCAGAACTTTGTGAAGAGACATGAAACATTGTCTGATATAGTGCCCGAAGATGAGCCACTCAGGTTGGAAGACATGCAAAATACTATTGGGGAAGAGCTGCCTCCTCAAAGTAGAGGTGATGTTAATGACGTGGATGGAGTAAAGCTTTTGGGACTTTTGTTTGTTGATGGGGCACAACTCAAAATGAGAAGATACAGCTGCCAACATCCAATTAATAATCAGAACATGGAAAGTATGAAGTATGAATGTAGGAAAACTGGATTGTTTGTTGTTGTTGTTATATGCCGTCAAGTCGGCCCCGACTCATAGCGACCCCTCCTTGGGTTTCCGAGGCAGTATCACTATGGAAGTAGGATTGCCCAACCTTCCTTCTGAGGAGTGGCTGGTGGGTTTGAACCACCAGCCTTCTGGTTAGCAGTCAAGTGCCTTAGGCACTACGCCACCAAAGCTCCTAAACTGGAAGTTGTCAAAATTAAATGCAATGCATAAATATCGATATCCTAGGCATTAGTGAGCTGAAAGTGACAGGTTGTGGCTCTTTGAATCAGACAACCATATGATTTACTATACCAGGAATGACAAATTGAAGAGAAATTACCTCATATTAATTGTCAAAAAGAACATCTCAAAATCTATCCTGTAGTGCAATACTGACAGTGATAGGATAATATCCATACACCTACAAAGAAGACCAGTTAATACTGTTGTTTTTAGGTGCTGACAAGTCATTTCCAGCTCATAGCAACCCTATGTAAACAAGTCATTGGTCTTTCAAAATTCTGTCATGTGATCTCTTGCATCATTTCTATCACCAGGGCCATATTTTCAAACTACCAGTGATTCTTCTGTTTTCAACTTTTGCATTCCAATCACCAGTAGTAATCAATATATGTAGATTGCATGTTTGGTCAATTTCAGACTGTAGGAGTTGGTAAAAATCTTCTATCTCCTCGTCTTTGGTTTTAGTGTTTGCTGCGTAACTTCTGTATTGATACCACCTCAGAAACCCAAAGAAGGGCTGCTATGAGTCAGATCCAACTCAATGGCAGTGAGTTTGTTTCTTTGGTTTGGTTTAATATTAACTGGGCTTCCTTATAGGCATATGGGTATTATCCTATCTCTGACAGCATTGCACTTCAGGATAGATCTTGAAACATTCTTTGTGATGATGAATGTGATGTCATTCCTCTTCAATTTCTCATTCCTGGGATAGTAGGTCATATGACTGTCTGATTCAAAATGGGTAATACCACTCCATTTCAGCCCAGGATATCAATCTTTATGTGTTCCATTTTATATTTGACAATTTCCCATTTTTTTCCCATGTGGTGGGAAAGCAGAGAAAAAGCCAAGGAGGGGACCAGGATAGAGTGAGGAAGCAGAGGCAGGAATTCAGATAAGGCTGGGGAACCAGGCCATGGCCCTCCCAAGTGGTGGGAAAGCAGAGAAAAAGCTGTGTGTGGGGGGGACCAGGACAGAGCGAGAAAACAGAGGCAGGGATGAAGGTTAAGGCTGGAACCCAGGCCATGGCACTCCAAAGCAGTGGGAAAGTGGGGAAAGCAGAGAAAAAGCCCAGGGGTGGGTGCCCAAGACAGACCAAGGAAGCAGAGGCAGGGATCCAGGTAAGGCCAGAACCCAGGCAATGGCCATCCCAAGCAGCAAGAAAGCCAGGGAAAGGAAAGAAAAATATATGGGGGGGGGGGTGCCAAGACAGAATGAGGAAGCAGAGGCAGGGATCCATGTAAGGCCAGAGATCCAAGCCACGGCCCTCCCAAGTGGTGGGAAAGAGGCAGGGATCTATGTACGGGAAGGGTGGGGAGGGTGGAGAGGTTTTGAACAGCTAAGGGAGACAAACTTATCTGTCAGTTTGTCCTACTGTGGTGGTGTGTTGCTGTGAGGCTTGAGGCTGTGCCACCAGTGTCTCAAACCCAGTAGGGCTGCATATGGTGCACAGGTTTCAACAGCCTACAGACTGAGACAGACTAAGAAGAAAGAGGAAGCCATCCACTTCTCAAAGAAATGGCCAGGGAAAACCTTATGAATAGCAGATAAAAACTGTCTGATACATTACTGTGCAACTTTATTAGTAGCCCGGAAACACTGTCCAATACAGTGCAGGAGGAGAAGCCACTTAGGTCGGAAGGTTCTCAAAATAGGACCAGGAAAGAATTGTATCATCAGAGTATAACCAGCCTTAATGATATAGATAAGGTAAAGCTTTCAAAACCTCCATTTGCTGATGTGGCATGACTTAAATTGAGGAGAAACAGCTGCAAACATCCATTAATAATTGTAACATGGAATGTATCAGGCATGAATCTAGGGAAATTGGAAGTTGTCAAAAATGAAATGGAACACATAAAGATTGATATCCTAGGCATTAGTGAGTTGAAATGGACTGGTTTTGGCCATTTTGAATC
>NW_006921667.1:6723191-6724625 GCF_000298275.1 Orycteropus afer afer | reverse complement strand
CATGATAGAATTTTGCAAGACCAATGACTTATTCATTGCAAATACCTTTTGTCAACAACACAAATGGTGGCTATACATA
This sequence comes from Orycteropus afer afer, assembly GCF_000298275.1. Lineage (NCBI taxonomy): Eukaryota > Metazoa > Chordata > Mammalia > Tubulidentata > Orycteropodidae > Orycteropus > Orycteropus afer. The sequence goes on along the minus strand of NW_006921667.1, from coordinate 6,724,546 downwards.
TGGACATTTCCAGATAGAATACACAGGAATCAGATTGACTACATCTATGGCAAGAGGCTATGGAAAAGTTCAATATCTTCAGCCAAAACAAGGCCAGGAGCTGATTGTGGAACAGACCATCAACTGCTCATATGCAAGTTCAACTTAAAACAAGTACATGAGAGCCAAAATATGACCTTGAACATATCCCTCTAAAGAATAGAGTTGATGCATTGAACACCAATTATCAAAAACCAGAAGAATTGTGGGATGCCATCAAGAACATCATCCATGAAGAAAGCAAGAGGTCACTAAAAAGATGAGAAAAGAAGAAAATACCAAAATGGATGTCACAAGAGACTGTGAAACTTGCCCTTGAGTGAAGAGTAGTTAGCTAAAGCAAATGGAAGAAATGACAAGATGAAAGAGCTGAACAGAAGATTTCAAAGAGCAGCTTGAGCAGACATTGCCAATTACTATTATGAAATGTGCAAAGACTTGGAGTTACAAAACCAAAAGTGAAGAACACACTTAGCATTTCTCAAGCTGAAAGAACTGAGGAAAAAATTTAAGCCTTGAGTTGCAATATTGAAAGATTCTATGGCCGAAATATTGAATGATGCAGGAAACATCAAAAGAAGATGGAAGGGATACACAGAGTCACTGTACCAAAAAGAACTGGTAGATCTTCGTCCATTTCAGGAGGTACCATATGATCAAGAACCAATGGTATTGAAGGAAGAAGTCAAAGCTGCACTGAAGGAATTGGCTAAGAACAAGGCTCCAGAAATTGACGGAATACCCATTGAGATGTTTCAACAAACATGCCCCATGGGAGGCACTCACTCAGTTATGCCAAGAGATTTGGAAAACAGCTACCTGGCCAACTGCTGGAAGAGATCCATATTTGTACCCATTCCAAAGAAAGGTGATCCCACAGAATGTGGAAGTTATCAAACAATATCATTAATCTCACAAGCAAGTAAGATCTTAATGGAAATAATTCAGAAACTGTTACAGAAGTATATTGACAGAGAACTTCCAGACATGCAGGCTGGATTCAGAAGAGGATATGCAATGAGGGATATCATAGCTGCTGCCAGTTGGATCCTGGCTCAAAGGAAAGAATACCAGAAAGATGTTTACTTGTGTTTTATTGACTATGTAAAGGCATTTGATTGTGTAGATCATAACAAATTGTGGATAACATTGAGAAGAATGGGAATTCCCGAACACTTGATTGTACTCATGAGGAACCTGTACATTGACCAGGAGGCTGTTGTTTGAACAGAACAAGGGGACACTGCATGGTTTAAAATCAAGAAGGGAGTGCATCAGTGTTGTATCTTTTCACCATACTTACTCATTCTGTATGC
>NW_006921667.1:6719104-6722660 GCF_000298275.1 Orycteropus afer afer | reverse complement strand
TTGATGCTTTTGAGTTGTGGTGCTGGTGAGGAATGCTGAAAGTACTATGGACTGCTAAAAGAACTAATAGATCTGTCATGGAGAAGTGCAGCTGGAATGCTCCTTGGAAGCGAGAATGGCCAGACTTTGTCTCACCTACTCTGGTCATGTTGTCAGAAGGGACCACTCCCTGGAGAAGGATGTCATGCTTGGTAAGGTGGAGGGTCAGCAAAAGAGGGGAAGACTCTCAGTGAGATGGATCGACACAGTGGCTATGATGATGGGCTCAAGTATAGCAAGGATCATGGAGCTGGTGTGGGACTGGGCAGTGTTTTGTTCTGCTGTGCATAGGGTCAGTATGTCAGACATGACTCGACGGCACCTAACAACAACAACAATAATTTTCCTACATTCATACTTTTGCATTCCATGTTCCAATTATTAATATATGTTTGCATCTGTTTCTTCCCATCTTGAGTCATGCCCCAACAACAAATGGAGGTCCCAAAAACTTTAATCCATCTACATCATTAAGGTTGCCTCTACATTGAGGAGGCAGCTCCTCTCCAGTCATATTTTAAGGGGCTCATCTTCGGAAACTCTATCAGATAATGTTTCATAAAGTTTCCAGTAATACATCAGATAGTGTTTCACTGTGCTTCATAAGGTTTGCCCCGACCAATTCTTTGAGAAATGGACGGCACATTCCTTCTTCCCAGTCTGTCTTAGTCTGGAAGCTCTGCTGAAACCTGTCCACTGTGGGGGACCCCACTGGTGTTTGAAATACCAGTGGCATAGCCTTCAGCCTCACAGCAACAAGCAAGCCACCACAGTACAACAAACTGACAACTGAGTGGTGAACTTAATACTACTTTTCAAATTTACACACCAACCATAAAAGGAAAGATGGAGAAATTGAAGATTATTACCAAGTCTTGCAGTTTGAAATTGAGCAAATATGAAATTAAAAAATTGACTGAAAATTGACCAAATATGAAGTCAAAATGTATTGATAATTATTGGTGATTGGGATGAAAAAGTTGGAAACAAAGAAGAACCATCAGTACTTGGCAAAATAGGGCATTGGTGATAGAAATGATGCTGGAAATCGCATGATAAAATTTTGCAAGACCAATGACTTATTTATTGAAAATAATTTTTTTCCAATAATATAAATGGTAGATATACATATGGACCTCACCAGATGGAATACAAAGAAATCTGATTCACTACTAAATAAGCAATGGAAAACCTCCATATTGTCAGTCAAAACAGGGCCAAGGGCTGACTGTGGAGCAGGCCATCAATTGCTCATACACAAGTTCAAGCTGAAGCTGAAGAAAATTAAAATACATCCATGAGAGCCTACATACAACCTTGATTATATCCCACCTGAATTTAGAGACCATCTGAAGAATAGATTTGACACACTGAATACCAGTGACCAAAGACCAGGTAAGTTGTGGGATGATATCAGGACCCATACATGAAGAAAGCAAATGATCATTTAAAAAACTGGAAAGGAAAAAAAGACCAAAATGGATGTCAGAAGAGACCCTGAAACTTGCTCTTCAATGGAGAGTAGTTAAAAAAAAATGGAAGACATGCTGAAATAAAAGAACTGAAAAGAAGATTTAAAAGGCAACTCAAAAATACAAAATAAAGTACTATAATCAAATGTGCAAAGACCTGGAGTTAGAAAATCAAAAGGGAAGAATATGCTCAGCATTTCTCAAGCTGAAAGAACTGAAGAAAAAATTCAAGCCTTGAGTTTCAATATTGAAGGATTCTATATAAATAGAAAATATTGAACGATGCAAGCAAGAACCATCAAAAGGAGATGGAATGAATACACAGAATCACTGTATCAAAAAGAATTGGCCAATGCCCAACTACTGCAGGAGGTAGCATATGATCACAAACCAAGAGTACTGGACCTCTGGAAAGATGGTGGAATAGGCAAACAAGCTACCCAGACCCTCTTCAACAAAGAAAAGAGAAACCAATTGACACAGATACAGAAGATAATCCTGGAGCCCTGAGCTTTGAAAGAAATGATACAGAGGTGATTAAACACCAGCTAGTAGGAGAACCTGAATGAAAACAGTGAATAAGAAGAAAAATGGAGCTGTGGACCACTGTCTATCCTGATGGCACAGTCATTGGAATATTGACAAGTAGTGTTAGGATCTGGGCAATAAACTAAAAATCAGCCCTACTTACCAAGGGCTGCATGGACAGCTGCAGTGGTGGCAGACAACTAGAAAGGAAAACAGTTAAAAAGGAAACAAACTAAGGTGTTCACTTTTGACTGTCCATATTTTGAATATTTGCAAGCAGTGTGGTAATTTTGGATATTTGCAAGTGGTGTTCTGATACGAGTGACCTAAGAAAAGATTCCACTTTCAGAGGATAGCACAGGCAACCACACTGGAGCCTAATGACTGGAAAAGTGCAGTATTCCCCTTGTTGCTCTTATACTCCACACTCTCTAGGTGAATGGAGGTGTAGCTATCCCTCACCTTTACCCACCTTCTGCATCAACACAAATTCAATTCCAGTCCAAGTGCCCTGCCTGACAGAAGCTGGGTGCCCTGCCCCACCCCCAGTTTTATTATTGTTTGTTTGTTTTTAAATTATTATTTTATCCTCCCATTTTATTGTTTTCATTTTCCTTTCCTAGGTTCAGTTTTTGGGTGTTGGGTTTTCCTATTTTTTTTTTTTTTTTTTTTTCATTCTTCCCATCCTTTATTTTTCTTTTTGTAGTGTTCTCATTTTTTTCATTATTCTTATACTCTTACTCTTTTCTCTTATTCCCCCCTCCCCAGACATTGTACATATATTTTTCTCTTTATATTTCTTTCATCTTTTAAATATTTCTTCTCATTTATTGCTTTTCCTCTTTTGTGTGTCATTGTTCCTGTCTATGTGGTTGTGCTTTTTGTCCTCTTGATTTTATTTTTTTAGAGTTTTTTTTTCTCTTTTTTCTCTAATTGACTGGGAGACAGCAACTGTGCCCATACAACCCAATCACACCTGCCACTCCTGCAGACCCACCTACTCAGCAAGGGCCACCACTTGCTTCTGTACCAATTGAACTATAGTAGATGCACAGCCAATACCAGCTTGACTCACCCATAACAGCTCTTTGTGAACAGCTAATAGAAGTCTGTGCACACACTCTCATTCTCTATCATACCCACGAGGAGACATGTGGTGAGTGCTTAAATGCTGCCAACTAGTGAATGGAGGAGCACAGTACCCTGCTTACCCGATATATCAGAACAAAACAACAAAGAAACTTGGGAGAACACAACAATCTACAATCACCAATTAAACATAAATACAACAATGCCACAATGTCTCAGAGGCAACAGACCATCACAGTACACATAAAGAAGCAAGATAGAGTAGAAGAAACAAGGCAGCAGGATTGTGGTTGTTGTTTTTAAGTGCCATCGAGTCATTTCCAACTCATAGCGACCCCATGCACAGCAGAACGAAACACTGCCCAATCCCGCACCAGCCCCACAATCCCTGCTATACTTGAGACCATCATCGCAGCCACCGTGTCAAT
>NW_006921667.1:6710509-6715464 GCF_000298275.1 Orycteropus afer afer | reverse complement strand
ACAAAGGGCAACCAATAAGACTAAGCTCTGATTTCTCGGCAGAAACCATGTAGGCAAGAAGGCAATGTGATGATAATACATAAAACTCGGAAAGAAAAAAAAAAATCCAACTAAGAATTATATACCCAGCAAAACTGTCCCTCAAATATCATGGTGAAATTAGGAAATTTCCAGATAAGCAGAAATTAAGGGAATTTGTTAAAAACAGACTAACTTTACAAGAGATGCTAAAGAGAGTCCTTTGGAAGGAGGATCAACAACAGCAAACAATAGATGATTAACACACATGATGACATAATCAAAAACCAACCCAGTTCTAGAAGTATCCAAAGTAAAATAAGCTTATAAGACTGTAAATAGGGAACTAGAGACATCAATTGGTAAATTAGAACAACTACAAACCAAAAAGAGGTGGAAAATAGTGTACTTACAGAACTTCTAAATGGTGAGGAAGTCAAGAAAATTGCAAGATAAAACAGGTTGTTTTAGACTTGGAAAAAAATGATAAATCAGAGGATAACCTCAAAGAAAAATAAACCTTTGCATCAAAATAAAAAAGAGGACAAACACAAATATTCAGCAAATACCAAAACAATAACAATGAAGGAAGCAATAAGACAATTCATAAACAAAACAAGCTCAGCACAGAAAATTATATGCCACAAAGAAATCAACAACACCATGAAAAAACACATAACAAAATGACAGCGACAAATCATACTTGACAATAATTACCCTGAATGTCAAGGATTAAATGCACCACTCAAGAGACAGAGTTGCAGATTGGATAAGAAAATATAACCCATTCATATTGTTTCTACAAGAGACACACACCTTAGAGACAAAGACAAAAATAGACTAAAAATCAAAGGTTGTAAAAAGATATATCAAGCAAATGGAAACCATAAAAGAGAAGGAGTGGCAATATTAATTTCTGATAAAATTGACTTCAAGACAAAAACCACCTTAAGAGACAAGGAAGGACATTATATAATGATTAAAGAATCAATTGAACAAGAGGACATAACCATAATAAACATATATGCACCCAATGAAAGAGCCCCCAAATACACAAATTAGACTTTAAAATAATTGAAAAGACAAATAGATGACTCCAGAGTAATAGTAGCAGACTTTAATACAACACTTTCAATGAAAGATAGAACTGGAAAGAAACTCAAAAAAGATGCAGAAAAACTGAACTATACAATCAACCAATTTGACGTTACAGACATCTACAGAGCACTTCACCCAAAAATAGCACAATATACATTCTTTTCCTGTGCACATGGAACATTCTCCAGGATAGGCCACAAAGCAAGCCTCAATAAATTTAAAAATATGAAACACTGCAAACCATCCTCGCAGATTATTGTGATCAATGATAGGAAGATCCATGGAAAAAGAGCAAACACATGGAAACTGAATAACATTCTTCTTTAAAATGGCTGGTGAATAGAAGAAATAAAAAAATAAAACGAAAAAATTCCTTGACTCAAATGAGAATGAAAACACAATATATCAAAATCTTTGGGACACAGCAAAAGCAGTGATTAGAGGGCAATTCATAGCAATAAATGCACACAACAAAAAAGAAGAGTGAGCCAAAATAAACGCCTTAACCCAACATCTCCAACAATTAGAAAAAGAGCAGCAAAAAAACCCTACAGTCACCACAAGAAAATAAAAAATAATAAAAATTTGAGCAGAAATAAATGAAACAGAAAATAGAAGACAATTGAAGAAACCAAGACTAGAAGTTGGTTCCTTGGAAAGATTAATAAAATTGACAAACGACTGGGAAACTTAACAAAGGAAAAGAGGGAGAGAACACCAATAAGAAATGAAATGGGCAACATCACAACAGAACTAACCAAAATAAAAAGGATAATATCAGGATACTATGAAGAACTGTACTCCAACAAATTTGAAGATCTAGAAGGAATGGATAGATTTTTAGAAACATACAACTTACCTAAACTAACAAAGACTGAGTTGGAAACTTTGAACAGACCCATAACAGAAGGAGAAATTGAATAGTTCATTAAAAAAAAAAAAAAAAAAATTTACCAACAAAAAAAAAAGTTCTGGCCCAGAGGGTTTAACTTGAAAATTCTACCAAACATTCAGAGAAGAACTGACACCAATCCTACTCAAACTACTCCAGAGCACAGAAAAAGATGGAGTCCTCCCAAGTTCATTTTATGAAGCAAGCATAATCTTGATACCACAACCAGGCAAAGACATCACTAACAAGGAGTAGTTACAGGTCAATATCCCTCATGAATATATAGATGCAAAAATCTTGAACAAAATCCTAGCCAAGAGACTCCAACACATATCAAAATGTGAAATGATGGAATCCAAATTCCATCAACATTCTTCAGGGATATGGAAAAAACAATCACTAATTTTATATGAAAAGGAAAGAGACCTAAGATAAGCAAAGCAGTACTTAAGGCGAAGAACACATATCATGACCAAGTGGAGTTCATACAGGTATGAAAGGATGGTTTGATATTAGGAAAATAATCAACATAAACCATCACATAAGTAAAATGAAGGACAAGAATCACATGATCATATCAATCAATGCAGAAAAGGCATTTGATAAAATCCAACACATATTACTGTTAATAACTCTCAGAAAAAAATAGGTAGAGAAGGGAAATTCCTCAACATAATAAATGGCATATATACTAACCATCAGCTAGTATTAGTCACCACAGAGAAAGACTGAAACCATTGGCTTTGCAAAAGGGAACCAGATAAGGATGCCGTCTCTCACCATGTCTATCCAACATTGTGTTGGAGTCCTTGCCAGGGCAATAAGGCAATAAAGGAAATCAAAAGCATCCAAATTGGTAAGAAAGAAGTCAAACCATCCCTATTTGCAGATGATATGATCCCATACGTAGAAAATCCAAGAAACTCATCAAGAAAACTACTGAAACTAATTGAGAGATCTAGCATAGTGACAGGATACAAGATCAATGCACAAAAATAGGATGGATTCTTCTACAACCACAAAGAGATTGCTGAAAAGGAAATAAGGAAACCAATACCATTGACCATAGCTACCAAAAAAATAAAATACTTGGGAATAAATCTTACTAGGGACAAGAAAGACCTATACAAAGAAAACTACAAAACACTACTTCAAGAAACCGTAAGAGACCTACGTAAACAGAAGAAGATAGCATGTTCATGGATGGGAAGATAGAACATTGTGAAAAGGTCAATACTACCCAAAGTAATATATACATTCAATGCAATCCCAATCCAGATTCCATCAACATTCTTCAAGGATATGGTAAAACCAATCACTAATTTTATATGGAAAGGGAAGAGACCTAAGATAAACAAAGCAGTACTTAAGGAGAAGAACAAAGTAGGAGGTCTCACATTCTTGAATCTCAAAACATACTGTATAGTCACAGTAGTCAAAACAGCCTAGTATTGGTACAATGACAGACACATAGACCAGTGGAACAAAACCGAGAAACCAGAAATAGATCCATTGACCAATGGTCAACTGATTTTGACAAAGGGCAAAATCCATTAAAGGGAAAGAGATAGTCTCTTTAACAAATGGTAATGTCAAAAGTGGTTATCCATTTGCAGAAAAATGAAACAATATCCATATCTCACACCATATACAAAAATTAACTCCAGATGGATCAAGGACTCAAACATGAAACATAAAACTATAAATTTCCTCAATGAAAAAACAGGGGCAAACTAAAGGCCCTACTTGATGGCTTAAATAGACTATCAAGCAAAACCCAAAATGCACAAACAGCAGTGTATAAACTAGATGATTGTGACCTTCTAAAATTTAAAATTTTCGGTGCTTCAAAAAAACTTCTTCAGGGAGGTTCTGGCAAGATGTCAGACTAGGCAGAAAGACTGCACAGAACCTCTTCAACAAAGAAAAGGGAAACTAATTAACACAGACACAGAAGATAATACTGGACCCTTGAGCCTTGAAGGGGAGGATATAGAAGTGGACTAAACCCCAACTAGCAGTAGAATTTGTGTGAAAATACCAAAAAAGGAAACATATGGAGCTGCAGTCTGGCAGTGAACCTGAGTGATCCTGATGGCACAGACAGCTTGGAGATTCCCAAGTGGTGGTAGGACCTAAGAATTAATCTAAAAATCAGCACTGCTAGCCAGGGACTGCACAGAGGATGGCTCTGGTGGCTGGGGAATAAACGGACAAGGTGAAGAGAAAGGCAGGCTGAGCTGTGGACTTTTGCCTGTCCAGAGGGTGCCTCCATTTTGAAGGTTTAAAAAGAGCTTGACTATTTTGGATATTGAAAGAGACAGCACACTCGCAGATTCCAGGGGCTTAAGAACACATTCTGCTTTCCAGCAACCCCAAGGTCACTCTGGACCTGCAAGACTGAAAAGGTACCACATTCCTCTTGTTACTCTTATACCTCATAGCCACTTGGTGAACAGAGATGCGGCCATCCCCCACACCTATCGTCTGCGCCCACAGGAATGCCATCACAGTCTGTGTGCTCAGACGGAGCCTGGATGCCCTGCCCTGTCCTCCACCGATTTTTTTTTCCTTTTTATATTTTTTTCCTTTTCGCTTTCTTTTTTCTGGTGATTAGTTTGCTTGTATTTGTCTGTTTCAAAACAACTATTATTATTAATACTTTTTTCCTTTTTACTATTAGTCCTAATCTTCCCCTCCCAGGTCCTAGTTTTCAGCATTTTCTCTTTCCGCTACACTTGGATGAACTTTTTTTTTAAGTTTTTTTTTTTTTTTTCTTTCTTTCCCCCTTTTTTCTCATGGTTAACCCCATTCCTTGTTCTTCTTTTTGGATTTTTCCCTTTTTTTTTTTTTTGGCTCCATTACTCTCCTTCTCTACTTTTTTTCTCTTAGTGTCCTATCCCCAGATATTGCAGGTTTTCTTGCTTTTTCTTCTTCTTTTTCCCTT
>NW_006921667.1:6708434-6709764 GCF_000298275.1 Orycteropus afer afer | reverse complement strand
AATCAGAAAAAAAATCAAAACAAAATGAAGAAAGCCTAAGGTTCATGTGGGATACCATCAAAAGGAATAACTTATGTGTCATTGGAATTCCAGAATGGAAAGACAATAATAAAACCACTGAGAAAATTGTCCAAGATTTGTTGGGGGAGAACTTCCCTGAAATGATGAAAGATGAGAATATATCCATTCAGGAAGTCCAATGAACCCCAATCAGGATAGACCCCAAAAGAAAATCACCAAGACACATCATCATCAAACTCATTAAAATCAAAGACAAAGACAGAATCCTGAAAGTAGCACGGGAAAAACAAAAAGTTACATACAAAGGACAACCAGTAAGAATAAGCTCTGATTTCTCAGCAGAAACCATGCACATGAGAAGGCAATGGGATGGTATATATAAAACCCTGAAAGAGAAAAATTTCAACCAAGAATTATATACCCGGCAAAATTGTCCCTCAAATACGATGATGAAATTAGGAGATTTCCACATAAGCAGAAAATAAGGGAATGTGTTAAAGCCAGAACAACCCTAAAAGAGACCCTAAAGGGAGTCCTTTGAACAGAGAACCAAAAATAGCGAGTAACAACCAACCATTAATACACAAGATGACATAACCCAGAAACCACAGCTATGGACATATCCAAAGTAAAATGAGTTTACAAGATTGTAGACAGGGAACCAGAGACATCAATTGGCAAGTGTGGACAACTACAAAAAAAAGAGGGAAAACACTGTGTAGTTACAGAACTTCTAAATGGTGAGGAAGTTAAGAGAGTTGCAAGAGAGAATGGACTGTTCTAAAGAATGGACTGTTCTAAACGTGGGAAGAAAATTATAAATCATAGGGTAATCTCAAAGAAAAGATAAACCTTCACATCACAATAAAAAAGAGGACAAGCACAAATATTCAGCATATACTAAAACAACAGCAACAAATGAAATGATAACATGACTCATAAACATAATAAGCTCAGCACAGAAAATAATATGGAACAAAGAAACCAGGGAAACCATGAAAAAACATATAACAAAATGACAGCAACAAATTCAAACTTATCAATAATTACCTGAATGTTAATGGATTAAATGCACCACTCAAGACACAGAGAGTTGCAGATTGGATCAGAAAACAAAACCCATCAATATACTGCCTACAAGAGACACACCTTAGAGATAAAGACAAAAATAGACTAAAAATCAAAGGTTGGAAAAAGATATATCAAGCAAATGGTAACTGTAAGAGCAGGAGTGGCAATATTAATTTCTGATCAAATTGACTATAAGACAAAAACAACCATACAAGACAAGGAAGGACATTATATAATT
>NW_006921667.1:6693312-6693983 GCF_000298275.1 Orycteropus afer afer | reverse complement strand
CCAAAAACTTCTACAAAAGAGCATAAAGAATACCTATAGAGTGGGAAAAAATATTTGGCAATGATATATCTGACAAGTATTTTTCTCTAAAATTTATAGAAAACTCCAACACTTCAACATCAAAAAGACAAAAAATCCAATTGAAAAATGGGCAGAAGACATGAACAGACACTTCAACAAAGTGGAGATTCAAGTGGCCTACAAATCCCTGAAGAAAAATTTGTCATAATTAGCCATTAGAGAGATGCAAATCAAAGCAATGAGACACCATCTCACTCCAGAACTAATAGCTAAGTTCAAAAAGAGATTAAATAACAAATGGTAGCAACAATGTTGAGAGGTTGGGACACTCATACACTGCAGGTGGGACTGTAAATGATACAACCACTGTTTAAAGCACAATGGCAATTTCTTAAAAAGCTGGAATCAAAATACCATTTGACGCAGTGTGTTACAGACTGGGTTCTCTAGAGAAACAAAACCAGTAAAGCTTATATATATAGAGAGAGAAATTTATCTTAGGAAATCTCACACACTTACAGAAGCTGGCAAGTCCCAACTTCTTGGATCAAATGTCAAGCTGGAGGCTTTTCCCAACTCACACAGCTGCAGGGGCTGAGGAGCTCAAGGTTGACAGGCAGTATACTGGCTGTTGACTCCAACGAATGACG
>NW_006921667.1:6682020-6692289 GCF_000298275.1 Orycteropus afer afer | reverse complement strand
GCATAGGGTAGCAGGGACAGGAAGCAAAAATTTTTTGAGTGGGTCACTAGGGGTAATAGTGAGTGGTACCACTCCTGTTTCTACCCCTTGGTTTCTAGACCCATGAATCCTGGCTATTGGAGAAACAAAACCATATATTGGATGCTGGTTTAGAGCATATACAGCCTCCTGGAGAACATTGCCCCAACCTGTCAAGGTATTGCACCTAGCTGGCGCTGTGATTATGTTTGTGTTTTCAGTAGGCCATTCCATCGTTCTATCAAGCCAGCTGCTTCAGGATGATGGGGATCATGGTAAGACCAGTGAATTCCATGAGCATAGGCCCATTGCCACACTTCATTTGCTGTGAAGTGAGTCCGTTGATCTGAAGCAATGCTGTGCGGGATACCATGATGGTGGATAAGGCATTCTGTAAGTCCACGGATGGTAGTTTTGGCAGAAGCATTGCGTGCGGGGAAGGTGAATCCATATCCAGAATAAGTATCCATTCCAGTAAGTGCAAAACGCCATCCTTTCCATGATGGAAGTGGTCCAATGTAATCAACCTGCTACCACATTGCTAGCTGATCACCCCGAGGAATGGTTCCATATTGCAGACTCAGTGTTGGTCTCTGCTGCTGGCAGATTGGGCACTCAGCAATGGCGGTAGCCAAATCAGCCATGGTAAGTGGGAGTCCATGTTGCTGAGCCCATGCATAACCTCCATGCCTGCCACCATAGCCACTTTTTTCATGAGCCCACTGAGCAACTGCAAGAATATCTGGGGGAAAAGGATGGCTGCTTTCCATTGAATGTGTCATCCTATCCACCTGATTGTTAAAGTCCTCCTCTGCCAAGGTCACCTTTTGGTGGGCATTCACATGAGACACAAATACCTTTACTCCTTTGGCCCATTCAGAGAGATCTATCCCCATACCTCTTTCCCATACATCCTTATCACCAAACTTCCAATCATGCTCCTTCCAAGTCCCAGACCATCCAGCTAAGCCATTAGCCACAGCCCATGAATCTGTATATAATCACACATCTGGCAATTTCTTATTCCATGCAAAACGAACAGCCATATGCATGGCTCGAAGTTCTGCCCATTGGGAGGATTTCCCCTCACCACTGTCTTTCAAGGAAGTCCCAGAAAGGGGCTGCAGTGCCACTGCTGTCCACTTTTGAGTGCTGCCTGCATATCGTCAGAACCACCTGTAAACCAGGCATGAGTTCTCTCTTCCTCAGTCAACTGATCATAAGGAACTCCCCATGAGGCCACAGGTTCAGACTGGGAAGGGGAAGGTAATGTGACTGGAGTGGAAACCACAGGCATTTGGGCCACTTCCTCATGAAACTTACTTGTGCCTTCAGGTCCTGCTTGAGCCCGATCTCTGATACACCAGTTCCATTTAATGATGGAGTGCTGCTGTGCATGTCTACCTTTATGACTCTGTGGGTCAGACAACACCCAGTTCATGATGGGCAGCTCAGGCCTCATGGTGGCCCATGGTTAGACGTTCAGTCTCTACTAAAGCCCAGTAACAAGCTGAAAGCTGTTTCTCAAAAGGAGAGTAGTTATCTGCAGAGGATGGCAGGGCTTTGCTCCAAAATCCCAAGGTTCTGCACTGTGATTCACCAATAGGGACCTGCCAATGACTCCAAACAGCATCTTTATTACAGACACTTCAAGCACCCTTGGATCAGCTGGATCATATGGCCCAAGTGGCAGAGCTGCCTGCACGGCAGCCTGAACCTGTTGCAGAGCCTTCTGTTGTTCTGGGCCCCACTCAAAACTAACAGCTTTCTTAGTCACTTGATAAATAGGCCGCAGCAACACACCCAAATGAGGGATATGTTACCTCTAAAATCCAAAGAGGCCCACCAGACATTGTGCCTCCTTTTTAGTTGTGGGGGAAGCCAAATAATATAATTTATCCTTCACTTTAGTAGGAATATCTCGACATGCCCCACCATTGGACCCCTAGAAATTTCACTGAAGTGGAAAGTGCCTGAGTTTTTGTTGGGTTAATTTCCCAACCTCTAGCACGCATATACACAATAAATCCAGAGTCATCGATACTTTTTCCTTACTAGGTCCATGATCGACATAATGGACCAGCATGATGTCTTGTGGAAGCAAAAGGCGATCAAGATCCCTACAGACTAAATTATGACGTGGGGCCAGGGAGTTGATATATCCCTCAGGAAGCACTATGAAAGTATACTGTTGGACTTGCCAGCTGAAGGCAAACTGCTTCTGATGGTCCTTTGAAATTGGTATAGAGAAAAAGGCATTTGAAGAGAATAAGGGGATAGTGTGTGGTTTAAAATCAGGAAGGGTATAAATTAATCTGTATGCTGAGCAAATAATCCAAGAAGCTGGACTATAAGGAAAAGAACACAGCACAAGGATTGGAGGAAGACTCATTAACAATCTGTGATATGCAGATAACACAACCTTGCTTGTTGAAAGTGATGGTGTTTTGAAGCATTTACTGATCTAGATCAAAGACTACAGTGTTCAGTATGAATTAAACCTCAACATAAAGAAAATGAAAATCCTCACAATTAGACCAATAAGCAATATCATGATAAATGGAGAAAAGATTGATGTTGTCTGGGATTTTATTTTACTTGTATCCACAATCAACACCCATGCAAGAAGCAGTCAGGAAATCAGACATCATATTGCACTGGGCAAATCTGCTGCAAAAGACCTCTTTAAAGTGTTAAAGAGCAAAGATGTCTCTTTGAAGACTAAGGTGTACCTAATCCAAGCCATGTTGTTTTCAGTTGCCTTATATGCATGTGAAAGCTGAACAATGAAGAAAGAAGATCAAAGAGGAGTTGATACCTTTGAATTGTGGTGCTGGCATACCATGGATTCCCAGAAGCATGAACAAATCTGTCCTGGAGGAAGTGCAGCTGGAATGCTCCTTGGAAACGAGAATGGCCAGACTTCGTCTCACATAGGTTAGTCATGTTGTCAGAAGAGACCATTCACTGGAGAAGCTTGTTAAAGTAGGGAGTCAGTTGAAGAAGGGAAAGATCCTCAATGATATGGAATGACACAGTGGCTGCAATATTGGGGTCAAGCATAGCAAGGTTCATGAGGATGGCACAGGATAGGTCAGTGTTTCATTCTGTTGACAGAGGGTCACTATGAGTTGGAGCAGATTCAATGGCACCTAACAACAATAACAACAACAATGTCATTTAACATTCGCAATTCTATCTCCTAACCTCCTGCTGACTAAGGCATTTTTTCTGGGCCAAATGAGTAAATATTCTTAATAGGCACTGAGCAACTCTATTTAGGGTAGAAATCCTGACTTTTGCCTTCTTTGTTTATAAAGCACTAAAACTTTGACAAAAGAAGAGCTGATGGATTTCTTATAAAAATGGAAATGAAAATTTTAGTAACTGAAAATGGAGTTTTAATTTAGATCCAAAGTCACCCGATTCAGATGTGCTAGCACCTCAATTTTTAAGACTTACATCCACAGAGGAAATCTGCCATGTTGTGAGCTGCCTTAAGGATAGGCTCATGGGGCAAAGAACTGAGGATGGACTTCAGCCAACAGCCAGAAAGCAACCAAGGTCTTCAGTCCAATAGCCTGTAAGGAGCCGAATCCTGAAACAATCATGTGAGTAAGCTTAGAAGCAAATTGTCCTCCAGTCAAGTCTTCAGATGAGACCACAGCCCCGGACAATACCTTTACATGAGATGTTGAAGCAGAGGTACCCATCTAAGTCATGTCAGAATTCTTGATCTACAGAACACATAATAAATTTTTGTGGTTTTAAGCCTCTAAGTTTGGGGTAATTTGTTACATAAGAGTAGATAACTACGTGTGCATTGCAGGTTGGGAAGAGATCAGCTCACCCTAGTCAGGGACTTAAGCTGATGGAGCTCCATCTCAACACCTGCTTCCATGATCACCCCAGGGATGGGGAAATTAAACAACTGTTACTTAAAATTTCCACACAAAATTACACAGGCCACTTGTATTCATGTTTCATTGCCCAAAGGAAGTCACATGATCACATCCAACTTAAAAGAGGGTGGAATTAAAAGAAATGGAATATTTGTGAACAGCCCTAACGATCCTACAATATCTAGCAAAGGACTGTTGTGGGGAACAAGTAGAACAATGCCTTCTAAGTGCTGTATCAGATTGCTTTCAGCAGCTATCAGTCAGAGAAAATACAATGCAAGCTGTCTTAAACAGTAAAGGGAATTTGTTGGCTCATATGTTTTGGTACAGAGGTAGGATTGATTCAGGTAAAGCTGGCTCAGTGTTGTCATAAGACTATTTCTGTCTCTCCTTTCTGGCTTTTTTGTGCTGTGTTGTATAAGGTCTAAAATCATTATTATGTGCTGCCTTGCTATCTGGTAAAATCAGGTGGGTCTTGCAAACCACAAATTCCTCTGCCCACCTTGTTCCTGTGAGCTTCAAGTGATGTATTGCATTTAGCAAATATGCTGCAAAACACCTCTTTAAAGTGTTAAGGAGCAAAGATGTCACTTTGAAGACAAAAGTGCACCTGACCTAAGCCATGGTATTTTCAATAGCCTCATATGCATGTAAGAGCCAGACAATGAATAAGGAAGACTGAAGAATTGATGCCTTTGAATTATAGTATTGGTAAGAATTTTTAATGTAGCAGGGACTGCTAGAAGAATGAACAAATCTGTCTTGGAGGAAGTACAGCCAGGATGCTCCTTAGAAGTGAGAATGGCTAGACTTCATCTCATACTTTGATCATGTTGTCAGAAGGGACCAATCCCTGGAGAAGCATATAATGTAGGGTAGAGTAGAGGGTTGGCAAAAAAAGGCGAAGATCCTTAAGGAGATAGATTGACACAATGGCTGCAGCAATGGATTCAAGCTAACACCAACTGTGAGGAATTCACGGGACCAAGCAGTATTTCATTCTGTTGTACGTCACTGTGAGTTGAAATTGACTCCATGGCACCTCTCAAAAACAAAAACATGCTGTTCCTCTGGACAAGGTCCCCCAGCCACACAACGCTGCTTTTCCAAGGGACCAAGCACAGTTCCTGGCTTATCTTTGAGTAGTGGATTTTGGTTCCCTGCCAGCCCTAGGAATTATTCAAACAAGCCAATCACATCCTCCAGTGAGAACCAGAGAGCACTCTACCTACTTGACACTGCAAAGCCTGGCTCCCATAGATTTTGCTTGTTTACTTTATTCCCTAGTAAAACTTAATGTGGTCCTGCATGGTATCTGGTGTCTCCTTCCGTGTGCTGTTATGTATATGTTGTTGTTGTTGTTGTTGTGTGCCGTCGAGTCGGCCCCGACTCATAGCGACCCCTCCTTGGGTTTCCGAGGCAGTATCACTACGGAAGTAGGATTGCCCAACCTTCCTTCCAAGGAGTGGCTGGGTTTGAACCGCCAGCCTTCTGGTTAGCAGTCAAGTTATGTATATATGACCAATAAATTGCTGTTGATCTCACCTGTCCTGTGTTTGTTATCCTGCATTTGCTATCCTGCATTTCTCCAAAATAGTCCATTTTCTCAGATTACTTGCTCAGCATAAAGATTGAATGAATATGGTTGAAGTATACAGCCTTGATGCACACCTTTTCTCATTGTAAACCATGCAGTATCTGTTTGAACGACAGCCTCTTGGTCATGTACAGGTTACTTGTGAGCACAATTAAGTGTTCTGGAATTCCCATTCTTCACAATGTTATCCGTAATTTGCTATGAGTCACACAGTTGAATGACTTTGAATTATCAGTAAAACACTGTTAAACATCATTCTAGCATTCAAGTGCTTTCAGCCAAAATCCATCTGACATCAGCAATAATATCCTTCATTCCATGTCCTCTTTTGAATCTAGCTTGCATTTCTGGCAGTTCCTTGTCTGTGTACTGTTGCACCTGCTTTTAAATTACTTTTAGCAATATTTTACAAGCATGTGATATTAATGATTTTTTTTATGATTTCCACATTCTGTTGGATCACCTTTCTTTGGGATGGGCACAAATATGGATCTCTTCCAGTCAGTTGGCCAGGTTGCTGTCTTTCAAGTTTCCTTTTTTAAATTTTTTATTGTGATTTAGGTGCAAATTTACAAAGTAGATTTGTTTTAATCTCAACAGTTCATACACATTTGGTTTCACAGCACCTATTACAATCCCAACAATAAACAGCTCTCCTCCCTGTGACTATCCCTTCCCTGTGTCCTTCTTATCTGTGCATTCATGTCTGCCCAGCTTTCCCCCTATGCAAAAGCTACTCTCATGGTTGATTAACATAAGGGGTGCATCTCCTTGGGGTACATGGGTGCATCTCCCTGGAGTAGATATTCTGCTCATAGGCCTTTCTACTGTTTGGCTGAGAGCTAAACCATGGAAGTGGGTCCAATTCCAGCCCTGAAGGATAACCCGGGGCATAGTCTCAGGGGTTTCACCAGTTTCTCTCCAATTAGTAATTCTGGTCATTTTTGTGTTTTTGAATTTTGTTCCACATTTTTCCTCACACTCTATCCAAAATCTTCAGTTTTAATCCCTTTCTGAGTGGCTGGCATTGGTAGCGGGCACCATGTAGTTCTTCTGGTCTCAGGGTGGTGAAAGCTGAGGTTTCCGTGATCCATCAGACCCTTAGACAAGTTGTTTCCCTATGACTTTGATTTTCTTCACTCTTTTTTGCTCAAACAAGGGGAGAACAATAGTTGCATCTTAGATAGCTGCTTGAAAGCTTTTAAGACCCCAGTAACTGCTCACTAAAGTAGGATGTAGAACAAGATTTTTATGTACTATGTTGTGCCAACTGAGCTTGATGTCCCCTGAGACCATGGTCCCGGGCATTCAGGCCCTGCGACTCACTCCCTCAAGGTGCTTTGCTGTCAATGAGAATCTACTCCAACCTTGTCCACTGTTAGTTCTATAATGTATATGGATATTTTCATAGCACAAATACACATGTAGGAATATCACCAGCCAAATTTTTTGATGATTGTGGATATACTCCCATTTGCCTAACCACACATGATCTTCTCACTTGTCTATGCATCCACTAGTGTTTGTTGTTACTGATAATGTAGTATTGTGTATGTAATAGTATTTGCCTGTTATCTATACCTTGTGTGCACCTCTCTGTGTCCTCCTTTTCTCTATTGTTATTGTACTGGTCACACACTTTTGTTATATTGCCTTTCCCTTCACCCAAATCAATACATGATTCTTAAATGTTGTTGTTGTTGTTATTGTTATGTGCCGTCGAGTCAGACTCAACTCATAGCATCCCCTCCTTGGGTTTCTGAGGCAGCACCACTATGGAAGTAGATTGCCCAACCTTCCTTCTGAGGAGTGACTGATGGGTTTGAGCCACCAGCCTTCTGATTAGCAATGAAGTGCCTTGGACACTATGCTACCAGAGCTCCTGACTTTTAACTAGTCAGAAATTTTCCTTCTCCTTCCCTCCCATCCTTGGTAACCAACAAAGTAAATGTCCTTCCCTGCATAAACCTTTTCTTGACTTTTTATAATAACGGACTCATACAATATTTGTCCTTCTGTGATTGACATTTCACTCAGCATAATGTCCTCTATGTTCATCCATGTTATGAAGTGATTCGTGGATTCTTCATTAGTCTTTAATGTTGCATAGTATTCCACTGTGTTAATGTACCATAATTTGGTTATCCATTCATCTAGTGATGGGCACTTAGATTATTTCCACCTCTTTGCTATAGTACATAGTGCTGCAATGAACGTGGGTGTGCTTATGTCTATTTGTGTCCTGGATCTCACCTCTTTAGGATATATTCCTGGGAGTGGAATTGCTGGATCAAATGGTGTATCTATTTCCAACTTTTTAAGGAAACACCATACCATTTTCCACAGTGTCTGTACCATTTTACAGTCTCACCAGGAGAGTTCCAATCTTTCCACACCCCTGCCAGCATTTATTATTTTCTGCCTTGTTGAACTTTGCTATTATTGCTTGGGTGAGATGATATCTCATTGTTGTTTTCATTTGCATCTCTCCAATGGATAATCATTGTGAGCATTTCCTCATGTGTTCGTTGGCTGCTTGTATATCTTTTTTAGTGAAGTGTCTGTTCATGTCCTTTGTCCATTTTCAAATTGGATTGTTTGTCTCTTTGATACTGAAGTTTTCTATAAATTTTAGAGATAAGTCCCTTGTCAGATATATCATTACTGAATTTTTTTTTCCCCTCAATCTGTAAGTTCTCTTATACTCTTTTGGAGAAGTCTTTTGAATCACATATAAATTTAATTTTTAAAAAGTCCCAGTCATCTAGTTTCTCCTTTGCTGTGTGTGTATTTTGGGTTATGCTTGATATTCTGTTTATGCCACAAATTAGGCCCCTAGGTTTACCTCTATTTTATATGTGATGAATTTTATGGTTTGGGGTTTTACATTTGGATCTTTGACCCATCTTGAGTTAGTTTTTGTAATGGTGTGAGGTATGGATCTTGTTTCATTTTTCTGTAAGTGGATATCCAATTTTGCCAGCACCATTTGTTAAAGGGGCTGTCTCTCCCCACTTTAATGAGTTTCAGCTCTTTGTCAAAGATCAACTGTCCATAAATGGATGAGTCTATTTCTGGATTCTAAATTCTGTTCCACTGGTCTATTTGTCAATCACTGTACCAATACCATGCTATTTTGACTACTGTGGCCATGTAGTAGTTTTTGAGATGGGGACATGTGAGACCTCCTACCTCTTTTGCTTCTTTAGTAATGCTTTGCTTATATCTTTCCTTTCCATAAATTTAGTGATTGGTTTATCCATGTCTTTAAAGAATGCGGATGGAATCTGGATTGAGATTGCACTGAATGTATAGATTGCTTTGGGTATTATTGACATTTTCACAATATTCATTGTTCCTATCCATGAACAGTGCATGTTCTTCCATTTATGAAAGTCTCTTGTAGTGTCTTGTAGCAGTATTTTGTAGTCTTCTTTATATAGATCTTTTCTGTCCCTGGTAAGATTTACCCTAAGTAGTTTATCTTTTTGGTAGCTATTGTAAATGGCATTGTTTTCCTTATTTGCTTTTCAGAGACCTCTTTGTTTATGCAGAGAAAACCAATTTATTTTTGTACGTTGATCTTGATCCTGCTACTTTGCTGAATCTTTCAACTAGTTCCCATAATTTTCTTGCTAAGTCTTTCAGGTTTTCCATGTATAGGATCATGTCATTTGCAAGATAGCTTTACTTCTTCTTTCCCAATTTCAATGCCTTTTATTTCTTTTTCTTGCCTTATTGACCTGGCTAGGACTTCCAGTACAATGTTAAAAAGAGGTGATGGAAGGCATCCTTGTCTGGTTCTGTCCACAAGGGGAATGCTTTGAGTCTTTCTCCATCGAGACTAATGTTGGCTATTGGTTTTGCATGCCCTTTATTATACTAAGACCTTTCCCTTCTCTTCCTACTTTACTGAAAATCTTTATCAGGAATGGGTGTTGGGTTTTATCAAATGCCTTTTCAGTATCAATTGATATGCTCATGTGGTTCCATTCCTTTATTTATAGGATTGATTACATTGATTATTTTTCAATGTTCAACTATCCTTGCATACCTGATATAAATCTCACTTGGCCATGGTGCTTTTTTTTTTTTTTTTTTAGATTCTGTTGGCTAGGAATTTGTTGAAGATTTTTTCATTTATATTCATGATGGATAATGGCCTGCAGTTTTCCTTTTCAGTGATGTCTTTACCTGGTTTTGATATCAAGAATATGGTTGCTTCATAGAAAGAATTTTGAAGTATTCCATCATTTTCTATGTTCTGGAATAGTTTGAGTAGTATTGGTGTTGGCTCTTCTCTGAACATTTGATAGAATTCTCCAGTGAAGCTGACTTGGGCAGGACTTTTTTTGTGGGGAATTTTTTTTATGACCTACACAATTTCTTCTTTTGTTATGGGTCTGTTCAAGTATTCTATCTCAGACTGTGTTAATTTAGGTAAGTCTTCTGTTTCTAGAAATCTGCCCATATCTTCTAGGTTTTCAAATTTGTTGCAGTATAGTTCTTCATAATATTCTGTTATTTTATTACTTCAGTTGGTTATGTTGCAATGTTGCCTGTTTCATTTATTATTCGTAATATTTGCATCTTCTCTTTCTTCTCCTTTGTTAAATTTGCCAGGGGTTTGCAAATTTTGCTCACCTTTTTGTTTGTTTGTTTGTCTTTTTATTGTGATTTGGGTGAAGATTTACAGAGCAAATTCACTTTCCATACAGCAGTTCATATATACTTTGTCTCATGTCATTGACC
>NW_006921667.1:6642331-6649618 GCF_000298275.1 Orycteropus afer afer | reverse complement strand
AATTAAAAAAAAAAAAAAGAAAAGAAAAATAAGAATTATGTCCATTCAGGAAGTCCAACGAACCCCAAACAGGATAGATCCCAAAAGAAAAACACCAAGACATATCATCATCAAACCTACCAAAACCAAAGACAAAGAAAGAATCATGAAAGCAGCATAGGAAAAGCAAAAAGTTACCTACAAGGGGCAACCAATAAAACTAAGCTCGGATTTCTCAACAGAAACCATGCAGGCAAAAAGACAGTGGGATGGTATATATAAAACCCTGAAAGAGAAAAATTTCCAACTAAGAAGTATGTACCCAGCAAAATTGTCCCTCAAATATTATGGTGAAATTAGGACATTTCCAGATAAGTAGAAAGTAAGGGAATTTGTTAAAACCAGACCAACCTTACAAGAGATGTAAAGGGAGCCCTTTGGACAGAGAACCAACAATAGCCAACAACAAGTGACCATTAACACATATGATGATATAACCCAGAAACCAACCCAGCTATGGAAGTATCCAAAGTAAATAAGCCTACAAGATTGTAAACAGGGAACCAGAGACACCAACCAACAAATGAGGACAACTACAAACCAAAAAGAGGGAAAAAAGTCTGTGTCATTACAGAACTTCTAGATGGTAGGGAAGTTAAGACAACTACGAGATAGAACAGACTGTTCTAAACTTGGGAAGAAAACTATAAATCACAGGGTAACCTCAAAGAAAAATTATAAACCTTCACATCAAAAGAGGACCAGCATAAATATTCAGCAAATACTAAAACAACAGCAATGAAGGAAGTGATAACACGATTCATAAACAAAATGTGCTCAGCATAGAAAATTATATGGAACAAAGAAAGAAATCGACACAATGATAAAGCACATGACAAAAATGAAAGCAACAAATTCATATTTGCTCATAATTACATCTGGCAAGGACTTATCTCTAAGATTGATGGAAAACTCCAACACCTCAACATCAAAGGAGTTAACAATCCAATTGAAAAATGGGCAGACGACATGAAGATATACTTCACCAAGGAGGATATACAGGTGGTCAGCTAATACATGAAAAGATGCTCACAATATCAGAGAGATGTAAATCAAAACAACAATGAGATGTAACATCTCACCCAGCACTGATGGCAAGGTTGAACAAGACAGAAAATAACAAATGCTGGTGGGGACGTGGAGAGATTGGGACTTTCATACACTGCTGGTGGGACTGTGAAGTGATAGCCACTGTGGAAAGCAATATGGTGATTCCTTAGAAAGTTGGAATTGGAGATACCATTTGAGCCCGCAATCCCATTACTAGGTATATATCCTAGAGAGGTGAGAGCCAGGATAGATACCTGCATGCTCATGTGCATCACAGCACTATTTACAATAGCAAAAAGATGGAAACAACCTATGTGCCCATCAGCAGAAGAGTGGATGATGAAACTATGGTACATACACATACTGGAATGCTATGCAGCACTAAAGAATAATGTAGTGTCTGCAAAACAGTGCATAATATGGATGAACTTGGAGGACATTGTGATAGTTGTAGCTGTGTGTCAACTTGGCTGGACCACAATTATGTGTGGTTTGAGCTGTTGTGGTGTGGTTGTTCCCATGATGGTATCAGATGACTATGTTTTGAGCGGCTAATCTGTTGAAAGGGAGTTTCCCTAGGGGTGTGGCCTGCTTCCAGTATATCTGTGGACATCCTGGGAAAGGAGACATTCTTCTGTGGATTGGGATTCTGTTGTGCTGCCTACAACTGTCTGTGAGTGAACAATCCACCATTCGGCCTGGAGATCTTGGATTCGTCATTCATTGGAGTCAACAGCTGGTGTACTGCCTGCCAGCTCTGAGCTCCTCAGCTCCTGCAGCTGCAAGAGTTGGGAAAAGCCTCCAGCTTGATGCTTGATCCAAGAACTTTGGGCTTGCCAGCTTCTATAAGTGTGTGAGCCATTTTCCTAAGATAAATCAATCTTTCTCTCTCTCTCTCTCCATGTATATACATATAAGCTTTACTGGTTTTGTTTCTCTAGAGAACCCAGTCTAACACAGACATTATGCTGAGTGAAATAAGTCAATCACAGAAGGACAAATATAGTATTAGTTCATTGTTGTGGAGGGTTAAGGAAAGGTTTATTTATGCAGGGAAACTTTGTTTGTTGGTTGCCAGGGGTGGGAGGGGAGAGGAGGGAACACTGAAAAAAAAATGCATCGACCCGTGTCACTTTACTTTTGTGTATTTCACTGTATATAAATTACATTTCAATAAAATGCATTTTAAAAAATTACAGAAGAATATTGATAGGGGACTTCCAGAAATTGAAGCTGGATTCAGATGAGAATGTGAGACAAAAGGTATCATTGCTTATGTCTTGTGGACATCAGCCAACTGAAAGCAAAGAATACCAGAAAGATCTTTACTTGTGTTTCATTGACTATGCCAAGCATTCAACTGTGTGGATCATAACAAATTGTGGATAACAATGAGAAGAATGGGAATCCAGAACACTTAATTGTGCTCATGAGGAATCATAAACAGACCAAGAAGCTGTCGTTCGAACAAAACAAGGGGGTTGTGCATTGTTTAAAATCAGGAAGGGTGTGAATCAGAGTTGCATCCTTTCAGTGTACTTATTCAATCTGTATGCTGAGCAATATTCTGAGAAGGTGGACTATGTGAAGAAGAATGTGGAAGACTCATTAACAACCTGCAATATGCAGATGACACAAGCTTGCTTGCTGAAAGTGAAGATGACTTGAAGCACTTACTGATGAAGATTAAAGGATACAGTCTGCATTATGGATTACACCTCAACATAAAGAAAATTAAAATCCTCACAGCTGGACCAATACGCAGCATCAGGATAAGTGGAGTAAAGATTGAAGTTGTCAAAGATTTCATATTACTTGCTTTTCACAATCAACCAATCGATGCAGCAGTCAAGAAATCAGATGTCATGCTGCACTAGGCAAACCTGCTGCAAAAGACCTCTTTAAAACACAGAACAGAAACAACTCTTTGAAAACTAAGGTGCACCTAACCCAAGCCATGGCATTTTCAATCACCTCATATGCATGTGAAAGCTGGACAATGAATAAGGAAGACTGAAGAAGAGTTGATGCTTTTGGGTTGTGCTGCTGCCAAACAATACTGAAAGTATCACGGACTGCCAGAAAAATGAACAAATCTGTGCTGGAAGAAATGCAGTCAGAATGCTCCTTGGAAATGAGAATGGCCAGACTTCATCTTATCTACTTTGGTCATGTTGTCAGAAGAGACCATTCCCTGGAGAAGGATATCATGCTTGGAAAAGTGGAGGGTCAGCAAAAAGGGGGAAGGCCCTCAACGAGATGGATTGACACAGTGGCTGTAATGATGGGCTCAGGCATAGCAGCGATTATGAGGCTGGCACAGGACCAGGCAATGTTTTGTTCTGTTGTACAAAGGGTTGCTATGAGTCAGAGCCAACTGGACGGTACCTAACAACAACTATAGTTTGTTGATCCATTTTTCCATTGATGGACATTCAAGTTGCTTCTATCTTTTTGCTATTGTGAATATTTTGCTACTGTGAATAGTGCTGTGATGAACATTGTGCATATATCTATCAGTGTCATGGCTCTTGTTTCTCTAGGACATACCCCTACTAGTAGGATTGCTGGAACATATGGTATTTCTATTTCTGGCTTTTTAATGGAGCACCATACTGTTTTCCACAGTGGTTGCACCATTTTTAAAGTTCCACAGTGTACGTGGGTTCCAGTCTCTGTACACCCTCTCCAGCATTTATTATTTTCCGTTTTTCTTTTGAACTTTGCTACCCACAAGCCACTCCTCCAAAGGAAGGTTGGGCAACCTACTTTCATACTGGCCACCACTTATAAACCTCACTTATACTGCCTCAGAAACCCAAGGAGAGGTCGCTATGAGTCAGATCCAACTTGACAGCAATGAGTAGTAGAGTTGATCAGTGCTGGGGTGACATGATATCGCATTTTTATTTTGATTTGCATCTCTCTAACGGCTAATGATTATGACCATTTCTTCATGTGTTTGTTAGCTACCAGAATGTTTTCTTTGGAGTAGTGTCTATTATGTCCTCTGCCCATTTTTTTAAAAAAATATATTTGAAATATACTTTCTGTACAGTGAAATACACAAAACTAAAATGCCATAGGTTAATGCTTTTTTTTTTTGGCACTGTTCCCTCCTCGCTGTGCCCACCCTTGAAACCAACAAAGTTTCCTTCCATATATAAAGCTTTCCATGACTTTTTACAATAATCAACTAATACTAATATAAACTAATATTTGACCTTCTATGATTGATTTAATTCACTCAGCATAATGTCCTCCAAGTCCATCCATGTTATGTGGTGTTTTGCAAATTCTACATTATTCTTTACCATTGTATAGTATTTCATTGTGTGTAGTACCATAGTTATCCATTCTTCTGTTCATGGGCACCTAGGTTGTTTCCATCTTTTTACCATTGTAAATAATGCTGCAATGAACATGGATATGCATCTATCTGTTCTTCTCCTGGCTCTCACTTCTTTAGGATATATATCTAGTAATGGGATTGGTGGGTCAAATAGGATTTCTAATTCCAGCATTTTAGGGAATCATCATACTGCTTCCCAAGTGCTTGTATCATTTTACAGTCCCACCAGCAGTGTATGAGAGTCCCAATCTCTCCACATCCTCACCAGCATTTATTTTCTGTCTTGTTGAACTTTGCCATTGGTGCTGGGATGAGATGGTATCTCATTGTTGTTTTAATTTGCATCTCTGTGATGGCTAATGATCATGAGCACTTCTTCATGTATTTGCTGGCTGCCTGAATAGCCTCTTTGGTGAAGTGTCTATTCATGTCTTCTGCCCATTTGTTTAATTGGATTATTAATTTCTTGTTGCTGATGTATTAGAGTTTTGTACAAATTTTAGAGATAAGTCCCTTTACAGATACGTTGTTGCTGAATATGTTTTCCCAATCTGTAGGTTCTCTTTTTACTCTTTTGGAGAAGTCTTTCGAAGTACATAAAAATTTAATTTTCAGAAGGTCCCATTCATCTAGTTTATCTTCAGCTTGTTTGGGTCATGCTTGACCATCTATTTATGCCATAAATGAAGACCTCTAAATTTACCCCTATTTTTTATTGAAGTCTTATTTTTTTTATCCAGTCTGCTACTTTCCATCTCCTGCATGGTGCATTTAATCCATTGATGTTCAGTGTACTTACCAATAAGTATGAATTTGTTGCTTTCACTTTGTTATGTGCTTTTTCATGGTATTGCTGATTTCTTTGTTCTTTGTTTTCTGTGCTGAGCTTGTTTTGTTTATGAATCACGTTACCACTTCCTTCATTGCAATTGTTTTAGTATTAGCTAGATATTTTTGCTGGTCCTCCTTTTTATTGTGATGTGAAGGTTTATCATTTTTCTTTGAGGTCACCCTATAGTTTATAATTTTTCTCCCAAGTTTAGAACAATTCATTCTATCTTGCAATTATTATTACTTCCTCACCATTTAGAAGTTCTGTAACTACACTATTTTTTCCCTCTTTTTGTTTTGTAGTAGTCTTCATTTGTCAATGATGTCTCTGGTTCCCTGTTTACAATCTTGTAGGCTTTTTTACTTTGGATATTTCCATAACTGAGTTGGTTTCTGGGTTATGTCATCATGTGCGTTTATGGTCACTTGTTGTTTGCTGTTGTTAGTTCTCTGTCCAAAGGACTACCTTTAGCATCTCTTGTAAGGTTGTTCTGGTTTTAACAAATTCCCTTAATTTCTACTTATCTGGAAATGTCCTAATTTCACCACAATATTTGAAGGACAGTTTTGCTGGGTATATAATTATTGTTTGGAAATGTTTTTCTTTCAGGTTTTATATATACCATCCCACTGTCTTCTCACCTGCATGGTTTCTGCTGAGAAATCCAATCTAAGACTTATTGGTTGCACTTTGTAGGTAACTTTCTGTTTCTCCTGTGCTGCTTTCAAGATTCTTTCTTTGTCTTTGGTGTTGGTGAGTTTGATGATGATATGTTTTGGTGATTTTCTTTTGGGGTCTATCCTGTTTGGGGTTCATTGGGCTTCTTGAATGGGTATATTCACATCTTTCATCATACCAGGGAAATACTTTTCCAACAAATATTCAACAATTTTCTCAGTGATTTTATTATACAAAGAAAAGAGGAATCAATTAAACGGACACAGAAGATAATCCTGGACCCCTGAGCCTTGAAGGGAAGGATGCAGAAGTGGACTAAACCCCAGCTAACAGGAGAATTTGCATCAAAATGCCAAAAAAGGAGACACACAGAGCTGTGGTCTGGCAGCGATCCTGAGCGATCCTGACAGCATTGCACAGACAGCTTGGAGAGTGCTGAGTGCTGGTAGGACTTAAGAATTAATCTAAAAATCAGCCAAGCTAGCCAGGGACTGCACAGAGGACTGCTCCGGTGGCTGGGGAGTAAAAGGCGAAGCAGCAGCAAAGAGGAAGGCATGCTGAGCTCTGGACTTTTGGCTGTCCAGAGGGTGCAGCAATTTTGAATGTTTACAAGTGGCTTGACCATTTTTGATATTTAAAGAGATAGCGCTCTCCCAGATTCCAGGAGCTTAAAAACAGGTTCTGCTTGCCAATAACCCCAAGGACACTCCAGACCTGAATGACTGAAAAGGTGCAACATTCCCCTTGATACTTTTATACCCCACAACCATTGGTGAACAAAGGTGCGGCCATTCCCCACTCCCACCCACCTTCTGCACCCACAGGAACTCCATTCCAGTCTGTGTGCTTGGATGGAGCCTGGGTGCCCTGCTCTACCCTCCCCGAATTTTTTCTTTTTCTTTTTATCTCTTTCTTTATTCTGGTTTTTAGTTTGATTATCTTTTTCTGTTTTAAAACTACAATTAATACTTTTGTCCTTTTTACTATTATTCTTTATTCTTCCTCTCCCAGGTCCTAGCTTTCAGCTTTTTTTCCTTTCCCTGTTCCTGGTTGCAATTTTTTTTTTTTCTTTTTTTCCCATGGTTAACCCTGTTACTTGTTTTTCTTTTTGTGTTCTTCCCATTTTTTCTTAATTATTCTTCTTCTCTACCTTTTTTTCTCTCATTGCCCTAACCCCAGATATTGCAAGTTTTCTTGTTTTTTTCTTCTTCTTTTTCCTTTTTTTCTTTTTTTGATTACTGTTCCTGTGTATATTTTTTGTCCATGTGCTTTTAACTTTTTGATAATTATTCAATTGTAATTTTTGTCTGAGTGGAAGACAGCAACAGTCCCCATA
>NW_006921667.1:6639428-6640542 GCF_000298275.1 Orycteropus afer afer | reverse complement strand
AAGGACATTATATAATGATTAAAGGATCAATTGAACATGAAGATATAACCATAATAAATACCTATGGGCTCAATGAAAGAGCCCCAAACTATATAAATCAGACTTTAAAAGAGTTGAAAAGCCAAATAAATGACTCGACAGTCATAGTGGGAGGCTTTAATACACTACTTTCGTTGAAAGATAGAACAACTGGAAAGAAACTCAACAAAGATGCAGAAGAGCTAAACATTACAATCCACCAACTTGGCCTTATTGACATCGACAGAGCACTTCACCCCACAACAGCACAATATACATTCTTTTCCAGTGCACATGGAACATTTTCCATGATAGACCATATGATAGGGCATAAGCAAGCCTTAATAAATTTGGAAACACTGAAATACTGCAAAGCATCTTCTCAGATCATAATGCTATCAAATTAGAAATCAACAACAGGAAGATCAACAGAAAAGAAGTTGTTGTTGTTATTTTGCCGTCGAGTCAGCCCCGACTCATAGCGACCCTCTTTGGGTTTCCAAGGCAGTTATCACTACGGAAGTAGGATTTCCCAACCTTCCTTCCGAGGAGTGGAGAAGAGAGGTAAACACATGGAAAGTGAACAACACCCTCCTTGAGAAAGACTGGGTAAGAGAGAAATAAAATTGAAATTGATTCAATTCTTTGAATCTAACAAGAATGAAATACAACATACCAAAATCTTTGGGACACAGCAAAAACAGTGATCAGAGCCCAATATATAGCAATAACTGCACACATAAAAAAAGAAGAGTCAAAATAAAAACTTTAAACCAACATCTCCAACAATTAGAAAAAGAACAGCAAGAACACCCTACAGTCACCAGGAGAAAGGAAATACTCAAGATTCGAGCAGAAATAAATGAAACAGAAAATAGGAAGGCAATAAAAAAATCAATAAGACCAGAAGTTGGTTTTTGAAAAGATCAATAAAATTGACAAACCACTGGAAAATTTAACAAAGGAAAAGAGGAAGAGAATACAAATAACACGAATAAAAAATGAAATGGGTGACATCACAACAGAACCAACTGAAATAAAAAGGATAATATCAGGATACTATGAAGAACTGTACTCCAACAAATTTCAAAATCTA
>NW_006921667.1:6631314-6638928 GCF_000298275.1 Orycteropus afer afer | reverse complement strand
TATCAATTGATGCAGAAAAGGTATTTGATAAAATACAATAACCATTCCTAATCAAAACTCTCAGCAAAATAGGAATAGAAGGGACATTCCTCAACATAGTAAAGGGCAAGCTCTGGTAGCATAGTGCCTAAGGCACTTGATTGCTAACCAGAAAGCTGGCGGTTCAAACCCACCAGCCACTCCTCAGAAGGAAGATGGGGCATTCTACTTCTGTAGTGATACTGCCTCAGAAACCCAAGGAGGGGTCACTATGAGTTGGGTCCGACTCGACGGCACACAACATCAACAACAACATGCAAAAACAACAGCCAACATTATTCTCAATGGAGAGAGACTGAAACCATTCCTCTTGAGTACAAGGACCAGACAAGAATGCCCGCTATCACCACTTCTATTCAACAATGTACTGGCAGTCCTAGCCAGGGCCAAAAAGCAAGAAAGGGAAATCAAAGGCATCCAAATTGGTAAGGAAGAAGTCAAACTATCCCTATTGGCTGATGATATGATCCTATACTTAGGAAACCCAAGAGACTCAGTCAAAAATCTACTGGAACTAATTGAGAGGTTTAGCATTGTGGCAGGATGTAAGAGCAAAGTCCAAGTATCAGTTGGATTCCTCTACACCAGCAAAGAGATTGCTAACAAAGAAATAAGAAAATCAATACTGTTTACAACAGCTATGAAATAATAAATAAATACTTGGGAATAAATCTTACCATAGACACAAAAGACCTCTCCAAAGAAAACTATTTAAAAAATTACTTCAAGTAACCATAAGAGATCTTCATAAATGAAAGAACATCCCTTGTTCGTGGATAGGAAGAATAAATATTTTGAAAATGTCAATTCTACCCAAAGCAATCTATACATTCAATGCAATCCCAATCCAGATCCCATCAACATTCATTAGGGATATGGAAAAACCAGTCACTAACTTTATATGGTAAGGAACGAGATCTCAGATAAGCAAAGCACTATTGAAGAAGAAGAACAAAGTAGGAGGTCTCACACTGCCAGATCTCAAAACCTACTATACAACCACACTAGTCAAACTTTCCGGTATTGGTTAATGATACATACATAGACCAATGGAATAGAATTGAGAACCCAGAAATAGATCCATTGACCTATGGTCAGGTGATCTTTGACAAAGGACCAAAATCCAATAAATGGGGAAGAGAATGTTTGTTTAATAAATGGTGCTGGCAAACCTGGAGATCCATTTGCAGAAAAATGAAACAGTATCTGTACCTCACACCATACACGAAAATGAAATCCAGATGAATCAAAGACTTAAATGTGAAACCTAAAACTATAGAGTTCCTCAAGCAAAACCTAGGGGCAAATTTAGGGGCCCTAATACATGGCATAAATAGACTATCAAGCATAACTCAAAATGTACAAACAGCTGAAGAGAAACCAGGTGATTGGGACCTTCTAAAAATTTAATTTTTATGTGCTTCCAAAGACTTCTCCAAAAGACTCAAAAGAGAACCTACAGATTGGGAAAAATATTTGGTAATGACATTTCTGACAAGGGACTTTTCTCTAGAATTTATAGAAAACTCCAACACCTCAATAACAAAAAGACAAACAATGCAATTACAAAATGGGCAGAAGACATGAATAGACCCTTCACCAAGGAGGATATTCAAGTGGCCAACAAACATATGGAGAAATGCTCACGATCATTAGCTATTACAGAGATGCAAATCAAAACAACAATGAGGTACCATCTTGCTCTCACACTAGTAGCAAAGTTCAACAAAACACAAAATAACAAATGCTGGCGAGGATGTGGAGAGATTGGGACTCTCATACACTGCTGGTGGGACTGTAAAATGGTACAACCATTGTGGCAAGTAGTATAGAGATTCCTTCAAAAGTTGGAATTAGCAACACCATTTGACCCAGCCATTCCATTACTAGGTATTTATCCCTAAAGAAGTGAGAGCCATGACAAGAACAGACATATGCACACCATGTTCATCGCAGCACTATTTACAATAGCCAAAAGATGGAAACAACCTAGGTGTCCATAAACTGAGGAATGGATAACCAAACTATGTACATACACGCAATGGAATACTATGCAATGCTAAAGAATTACGTAGAATCTGCAAAACACTGAATAACATGGATGAACTTGTAGGACATTATGCTGAGTAAAATAAGTCAATCACAAAAGGACAAATATTGTATTAGTCCATTATTGTAAAAGTCAAGGAAAGGTTTATCTATGGAAGGAAATTTTCTTTGTTGGTCACCAGGGGTGGGAGTGGAGGGTAGGGAACACTGTTAGATAGATAAAGTATTGATTTGGTTGAAGAGAAGGGCAATGTACCAAATGTGAGTGATCAATATGGTGGCACTGAGGAAGAGTAAGATATAGACACGTACATGGGAAATACAGACAACACAGACGAACCGTTTTGCACACACAGCACTGTGTTGTCAGTGAAGGCAAACATGGGTATATGGGTGGACAGATGGGTGGACAGGCTGAACTAGCAGGTATGTCTACGAAGCAGGGAGTGTACCCAAGAACATGTATAGGGTTAGCAGAAAATGGTGCTATAAGTTTATTCGTATGACCTGAATTCCCAGATGTATAGTAGAGTTAACAAGGGGCAAGGTTGTAGTACTGCTTGGTCATGGCCAGCTACCCAGAGCAGCTGAGTAGTTGAACCTGTGTGCTCCGGACCATAGTCGCAGGGGACATCAAGCTCATTTGGTATAACATACTACATAAAACAGTTGTTTCACCTCCTACTTTGGCAAGTAGTGACTGGGATCTTAAAAGTTTGCAAACTGCCATCTAGATGCAACGATGGGTCTCTCCCCATCCAGAGCAAAGAAGAATGAAGCAAAATAAAAATTCATGGAAACAATTAGTCCTAGTGACTGGTACACCATCCAATCTGCTGCCTATATGACTTGAGACCAGAAGAACTAGATGGTGCCTGCTACCACTGTCAACCACTTAGAAGGGGATCTATGTAGGAGATCCTGGATAGAGAGGGAGAACAATGTGGAACAAAACTCAAAATCATTTGGAGACAAAGAAAGGGGGGGGGGGGACCATGTTTGCTGGTCTGATAGAGCCTGGTAGAACCACTGAGACTATGCCCTTAGCTGCCCTTCAGGTCTGCAATTGAACCCACATCTGTGGCTTCCAGCCAAATAAAAGACAGACATATGAGTGAACATTTACCTGAGGTAGGTAACACTCCTTGGAGAGGTCATGGGAGAAAGAAGGGCTCCTTATGCACAGGGAGACAGCTCAGGATGCAGGAGTGCATGGAGGGATGGACAAAGGGAAGAAGTAATTATCCAGAGGAAGTGTGAGAGGAGCTGTTGCATTATGGTAAATTGTGGTCAATATCATGAGACATTGAATGTCATTGAGTCCTGAACTGCTGTGGGGAAAGTAAATTTGTTTTGTAAATTTTCACCTAAATCACAATAAAAAAAAGTATGAAAAAGACAGTCAGTAAGCCAAGCCTAAAGCGTTTTTCTAGATAGGTAAACGGGACAGACATCCTGTCAAAAGCTGGGCAAAATAAGCTTCATTAGCAGTTTTGTTTCTACTTTCGCACAACGCCTCACCTAAGATGGCTGGGGGAACTATTACACAGGAGCACAAGCCGAAGAAGATCAAGTTAACTTCCGGCTAAGTCGAGTAGCGGAAGAGTTTCCATGGAAACAGTAACCGGTTCCCAGGCAGGGAGCTCTCGCGGTGTTTGATGGGGCGGAAGTGACGACAAACCCTTCTTGAGGCCCTCCGGTGTGCCGGTGTCGCCCCTCCTCCCCGAGCGGCCGATTTTTCCCGCCGAGCTGCTTCTGCCGCTTGGGCCGCCCGGGGAAAACATGGCGTCTGCCTTGGAGCAGTTCGTGAACAGTGTGCGGCAGCTCTCGGCTCAAGGTGAGGTCCTGGACGGTAGCTTGGTCTGATGCGTCCTCTAGGCCACAGCGTAATGGGGCTGCTGCCCAGACGCCGGCGCGGACAGGCGGGCGGCCCTTTTCGTCCTGAGATCCTTGTATGGGGCTGGGCTCGGAGCGGTGGTGCTGAGTTCGGGTACCGGGAGTGGCTGGCTGGGCTGCTTCCCCCGGCCTCAGTCTCCATGCCTGCTTCCGTGCTGGGGGCCTGTCGGCCGCCCTCCCTTGGCCCCCAGGACCTTTACTTCACCCGGCCCGGGCCCCTTCCACGGGGCGCAGCGCAGCGCTTGACAGTTTGGGGGCGGCGACTTCCGCTGGACTCGTAGGCGCC
This sequence comes from Orycteropus afer afer, assembly GCF_000298275.1. Lineage (NCBI taxonomy): Eukaryota > Metazoa > Chordata > Mammalia > Tubulidentata > Orycteropodidae > Orycteropus > Orycteropus afer. The sequence goes on along the minus strand of NW_006921667.1, from coordinate 6,634,658 downwards.
CATTGGGCCCTTCGTCTTCATTTGCGGTCGGTGATTGGTGAGCTTCCTGTCTGTTCTGGAGGCACTGTGTTGCCTGCTGACTAGGCCGCGGGGCGGGGCGGGGCGGGCAGCAAAACTCCCGGGCGCCCGGTGTCTCGGCTCCGTTACCGATTGCCTTCCGTCGCCCGGTCGGGCCGCCCCGGCATGTCTGTATTAGCCCTGCAGAACGTAAAGAGACCTTGCCTTTAGGACTCTATTTCTAGGGGAGAAATTGTTGTTATTTTGCTCTTAATTTCTGTACTCATTTATCTCAGGTTTTGAATGTCAAGTACCACAAGACACATTCTTGGACTCAGGAGTTACAGAAGTGAGATGCTTAGTGTGAAGGCGTCTTTAGCTATTTTGTGCTTCAGGTTTATCTTTAAACTAGAAATAATAGCCCTTACCTATAGAGTTGTGGGAGCTCTGGTGGCGTAGTGCCTAACACATCTGACTGCTAACCAGAAGGCTGGTAGTTCAAACTCACCAGCCAGTCCTGGGAAGGAAGATTGGGGAATCTGCTTCCTTAAATTTTTATCAACTTCTGCAGTCTGAAATTGACAGAACATGCGCTCAGAATGTGTTAATTATCACTAGTGACTGGAATGCAAAAGTTGGAAACAAACAAGAATCACTTGTAGTTGGAAAATTTGGCCTTGATGACAGAAATAATACTGGAATGCGCATGGTAGAATTTTGCAAGACCAGTGACTTATTCATTGCAAACACCTTTTTCCAACAACACAAATGGCGGCTGTACATGTGGACTTCACCAGATGGAACACACAGGAATCAGATTGACTACATATGTGGCAAGAGGCAGTAGAAAAGCTCAGTATCTTCAGCTAAAACCAGGCCAGGAGCTGATTGTGGAACAGACCATCAACTGCTCATATGCAAGTTCAACTTGAAGTTGAAGACAAAACAAGTCCAAGAGAGCCAAAATATGATGTTGAATATATCCCTCCTGAATTTAGAGACCATCTAAAGAATAGATTTGATGCATTGAACACCAGTGACTGAAAACCCAAAGAGTTGTGGGATGATATCAAGAACATTATCTATGAAGAAAGCAAGAGATCACTAAAAAGACAAGAAAAGAGAAGACCAAAATGGATGACAGAAGAGACTCTGAACCTTGCCCTTGAGCAGAGAGTAGCTAAAGCAAATGGAAAAAAATGACGATAAAAAAGCTGAACCGAAGATTTCAAAGAGTAGCTTGAGACAACAGAGCCAGTTACTATAATGAAATGTGCAAAAACCTGGAATTAGAAAAGCAAAAGGGAAGAACACACTAGGCATTTCTCAAACTGAAAGAATTGAAGAAAAGATTTAAGCCTTAAGTTGCAATATTGAAAGATTCTATGGGCAAAATATTGAATGATGCGGGACACATCAAAAGAAGATGAAAGGAATACACAGAGTCACTGTACCAAGAAGAACTGGTTGATCTTTATCCATTTCAAGAGGTGACATATGATCTAGAACCAGTGGTATTAAAGGAGGAAGTTGAAGCTGCAATGAAGGAATTGGTGAAGAACAAGGCTCCAGGAATTGATGGAATACCCATTGAGATATTTCAACAAACAGTTGCCCCACTGGAGGCATTCACTCGGTTATGCCAAGAGATATGGAAGACAGCTACCTGGTCAACTGACTGGAAGAGATTCATATTTGTACCCATTCCAAAGAAAGGTGATCCCACAGAATGTGGAAATTATAGAACAATATCATTAATACCACATGCAAGTAAGATCTTACTGAAGATAATTCAAAAACGGTTGCAGCAGTATATTGACAGAGAACTTCCAGAGGTGAAATCTTTATTCAGAAGAGGACGTGGAACAAGATATATCATAGTTGCTATCAGATGGCTCTTGGCTCAAGGCAAAGAATAGCAGAAAGATGTATACTTGTGTTTTATTGACTATGTGAAGGCATTTGATTGTGTGGATCATGACAAATTATGGATAACATTGAGAAGAATGGGAATTACCAAACACTTGATTGTACTCGTGAGGAAATTGTTCATGGACCAGGAGGCTGTTGTTCGAACAGAACAAGGGGACAATACATGGTTTAAAATCAGGAAGGGAGTGCTTCAGGGTTGTATCCTTTCCCCATACTTATTCGATTTATATGCTGAGCAAATAATCCAAGAAGCTGGACTATGTGAAGAAAAACGTGACATCAGGATTGGAGGAAGAATCATTAACAACTCGAGATAACACTAATAATACAACTTTGCTTGCTGAAAGAGGATAACTTGAGGCACTTACTGATGAATATTGAAGAATACAGTCTGCAGTATGGATTACGTTTCAATATAAAGAAAAAAAAAATCCTTAAAACTGGACCAATGAGCAGCATCACAATAAATGGAGAAAAGATTGAGGTTGTCAAAGAATTCACATTGCTTGGTTCTACAATTGATGCCAGTGGAAGCAGCAGTCAGGACATTAGATGATGTGTGGCACTGAGCAGGTTGGTTGTGAAGGAACTCTTTCAAGTGCTGAGGAGCAAGGATGTCTTGTTGAGGACTAAGTTGTGCCTTACACATTTCAAGTGCTTAGGAGCAAGGATGTTTTCTTGAGGACTAAGTTGCACCTTACACAAGCCATGATATTTTCTGTTGCCTCTTATGCATGTGAGAGCTTGACAGTGAAAAAGGAAGACCAAAGAAGAGTTGATGCTTTTGAGTTGTGGTGCTGGCGAAGAATGCTGAAAGTACCATGGACTGCTAAAAGAACTAACAACTCCGTCCTGGAGGAAGTGCAGGCGAAATGCTCGTTAGAAGCAAGAATGGCCAGGTTTCATCTCACCTACTTTGGTCATGTTGTCAAGAGGGACCATTCCCTGGAGAAGGATGTCATGCTTGGAAGGTGTAGGGTCGACGAAAGAGGGGAAGGCCCTCAACGAGATAGATTGACGCAGCAGCTGCGACGATGGGCTCATGTTTAGCAGGGATCATGGAGCTGGTGCAGGATCGAGCAGTGTTTTGTTCTGCTGTGCATGGGGTCACTGTGAGTCAGAAATGACTCGATGACACCTAAAAACAACAACACTTCTGTAGAGATACCGCCCAAGGAGGAGTTGCTATGAGTGGGCACTGACTTGACGGCAGTGAGTTTTGTTTTTTGTTTGTTTGTTAACGAGTTGTGAGGAGTGAGTGAGAGGGACAATGTAAAAGCACTTGGAACAGTGCCTGTCATATAATGGGCAATGTTGTTGTTGTTGTTGTTGTTATGTGCCGTCGAGTCAACCCCCGACTCATAGCGACCCCTCCTTGGGTTTCCGAGGCAGTATCACTACGGAAGTAGGATTGC
>NW_006921667.1:6623949-6630709 GCF_000298275.1 Orycteropus afer afer | reverse complement strand
GTATCTACCTTAGGTAAATGTTCAACTCATATGCCTGTCTTTTGTTTGGCTGGAAGCCACAGGTGTGGGTTCAATTCCAGACCTGAAGGGCAGTTAGGGGCCATAGTCTCAGTGACTCCATCAGGTTCTATCAGACCAGCAAACATGGTCCCCTCTTTTTTAAAAAAAAAAATAATTTTGAGTTTTGTTCCACATTGGTCTCCCACTCCTGGATCTCCTACGTATCCCCCTCTGAGCGGTTGACACTCATAGCTGGGCACCATCTAGTTCTTCAAGTCTCAGTTGTATAGGGTGAGGATCATATGGTGTACCAGTCGCTTGGACTAATTGTTTCCATGAATCTTTGGTTTTCTTCATCCTTCTTTGCCCTGGACCAGAAGAGACCCATTGTCGCATCCAGATGGCCACTTAGACTTGCATTCTTTTGTGGGAGGGAGCCATTCATTCATTTATTCCACACAGTTTCTACTTCCTGAGATGTCCGGTGGTAAGAACATTCCAGGTAGAATCTCAGTCATTTAAAGTGCCAGCCATTTAATTGCCCTGGGACAATTTCCTCTTTTACAAAATTGTAACTAAAGCTTTGTGCATATCACCTGGGATTCCTTATCTGAAAGTTTTGGCTACATTCTCTGTAAGACACTTTTAGGGGCAGTCTGTCAGGCATAGGTGAATATAATACAGTTAACTGCCCTCAGTTTCTGTCCCTCATGCTCACTGCAGATTAAATGATAAATTGCTATTTTCTCAGTTCTCATTCAGAATTTTCTAACATGAACCTTAAGTAATGGAGATAGTATAATTACCAACTTTCTCTAATTAGAGGGAATTTCACAGGCCACATCTCTGGTTGTGCTCCTTTCAGTGTCCCCTTATGATTTTCTAGTGACCAAGCTTTTATTTGTCTCAACTTAGCATGGTTATTTAATTGAAGGGAAAATAATAGACTGACGTGCTTACTTGTAGGTGTGTCATATCTTTATAATCCTTGTAAATGTATTTAAAGTAAAAGGAGCAAGAGTAATTCAACTGGAAGAAGCTATTTTATACCTACCAGTGAGATGTAAAATAAAATGATGGTGACTTGATACTTCTCTGTTCAATCTGTGTTTTTATCCCAAAAGTTGTTACCTAGTAAGATCATGGGTATATGTTTATTCTTGTTTTGCAGTTCATGTAATAATGAGATGTTTCCATTATTTTTTGGCACATCTGATCAGATTTTAGAAGTGTTATAGTATTGATACCCCAGAAATTAAAATTATCAACATGCTGAGGTAAAAATCACTTGGATTTAAAGAGTTATACTATGTAAGTATTCTATTGAAAAAGGAAACATAATACAGCTGCTAAATAGAAATTGCCAATACTGGTATCCTGAAGTTAAAAATGTAAAAGAGAAATATTGAAGGAGGAAACTTAAGAGAATAATGCCAATGGCATTATTATTCACCACCACTATACTACATTGCTATGTTTTTAACTAAGGTACAGAATCTAATTAGGCCTGAATTATTACTTTGAGTGGATTTACCTATTTTGATGGTTATTCTGATGATAGATTCCGTGGCCACACTGTATATACTCCCATATTCCACCGTCTGTTTTATTGGTAGTAAAAACTAAAACCCAAACTCACTGCCGTCAAGTCGAATCTGACCGATACTGACCAATCCTTTCTGAGGTGGTATCTCTATGGAAGATTACACAGTCTTGCTTCCGAGGATTGGCTTGTGGGTTTGAACCTCCGCCTTCTGGCTAGCAGTCAAATGTCTTGGACACTATGCCAAAAGGCAGTGGCTGTATCTCCTTTAGTTTGATTAATGCTATAACTAACTTAGTGTTGGTGCTGTTTATGCTTTCCAGGGCAAATGACTCAGCTTTGTGAACTGATCAACAAGAGTGGGGAACTCCTTGCAAAAAACTTATCCCACCTGGACACTGTGCTTGGAGCTTTGGATGTACAAGAACACTCCTTAGGGGTCCTCGCTGTTTTGTAAGAGAGATTTTACACTTTTGTTGTTGTTTAAAATTGAACATTTCTGGCTGTAGGGTTTTTTTGGTATATTAAAATAAATAAATAACATTGAGCTCTTCAGTGAACTAAAGTCATATAATAATAGTTGCATTTTACTTGTTCTGACTAGTCATTTCTTATTATTGCTTTATTCAGTTTTAAAATTTTTTTATGTTTATACCAATTTTTTTAACCTTTTTTTTTAAAAAAAAAAAAAAATAGCCATCTCAATTGTGACTGTAGTTTGTATTTGTCTGAATACTTATCTTACTGCAGTCTGTAAGATTGTCCGTATTTACTAACTTGGAAAGAAAATAGAGAAAGGTGAGAGAACAGAGTATACTGAAATATATTCCCTACAATTACCAATGATCCGAAGCAACATTGCTTAGAATTCCCTCATGTGAGTAGTAGTTGTTAGGTGCTGTCTAGTCACTTCTAACTCATAGCAACGCCCTGTACAACAGAATGAAACACTGCAAGGTCCTCCATCATCCTCATGATTTTTTTTTTTTCCTCTTTGTTGTTTGTTTGTTCTTTCATCCTCACAGTTGTTGATATGTTTGAGCTCATTGTTGCAGCCAGTGTGTCCATTCATCAGCTTTCACATGCATATGAAGAAATTAAAAATAAAATACCTTGGATCAGGCTCATCTTGGTCCCCAAGGTGATAGCTTTGCTTTTTTAAAGAGGTCTTTTGCAGCACATTTGCCCAGTGCAACATGTCGTTTGATTTCTTGAATACTAGTTTCATGGTTGGTTGTTGTGGATCCAAGTAAAATGAAATCCTTGACAACTTCAGTCTTTCTTAGTTTATCATAATGCTGTTCAAACAAGTTAAAGCTGCTTTTTTGTTTATTATTTTTTTTTATGTTAAGAGTTTGTTTTACATTCAACGTTATGTGTACATTTAGTTTCACTCCCCATTTACCATGCCCAGCCCTCAGTCTCCTCCCCTCCCTGCCTAGTAATCCTCCCCGTGTGCCCCTCATAGTTATAAACTCCTGTGTGTCCTGCATTTCCTCCATGTGAATGTTGCCTCTCTGGTGCCCTGTGGTCTATTGCTCCAAGGGATATATTTCCATAGTGAGTGTGGGTGCGTCACCCTGGGTTGAGTGGTCTGCATGTACATCTTGTTAACTATTGGGCTCAGAGCCAGCCCCTGGGAGTGAGTTGTATTCCAGGGCTATAGTATTGGGGGTCTCAGCAGACTCCATCTGACTAATAATTCTGGCCATTATTGAGTTTTTGGATTTTGTTCCACGTTTTTCTTCCCACTCTATCCAGGATCTCCAGATTTGATCCTTTCCTGAGTGGTTGGCATTGGTAGCCGGGCACCATCTAGTTCTCAAGGGCCATCGTGTCCTAGGGCTGATTGCTTCCAAATGCCCTTCTTTTTTGCACTCTTCTTTGCTTCCAACACTAGGAGACTGTTGGCTGCATCTTAGATGGCTGCTTGAAAGCTTTTAAGACCCCAGTTGCTATTCATCAATGTAGGATGAGAAGCAAGGCTTTTATGTATTTTGTTGTGCCAATTGAGTCTGGTGTCCCCCAGTATTATGGTCCTAAGACAGTAGATAGGTTGGTTCTCTCTCCCACAGTGTTTGGGTGTCTGTGAGGGATTGGTCTGTCTTCTGTTGTTTCTGTAAGGATTACACGTATTTTGTATCACTGGTATCTGCAGGATTAGTCTGCGCTGAATCTATCTAGAGTATACTCCTGTTCACTGACCCCCATTTAATCCTCTCAAGTGTTTATGTATTTATCTTGTAGTCTTGTGTTTGCTGTTAATAGTAATGCAGTATTGTGGGCACATTGGTTGGTATTAGCATCTGTCGTCTATCTCCTGTGTGCACAATTCATTGTCCTCTCTTTAAAACCGAACCAAATAGACTTTCAAATGGACTTCCTTGTAACTATTTGTACTTGATAGTAGAATTCTTTTTCTCTTGTTCTTGTAGAATTATAAATGGAGATATGATTGTCATGAAACTAAAAAGAATATAAATAAATTGAAAGAAACTGTTCTGAAACAAGGGTCTGGCTTCACTAGGATTCCTGAGACAAAGATAAATGTTGGGATATTTAGAGAAGAAACTTAATTAGAAGGAAAGGATTTAGAGCTGTGTTGTATGGTAGCAAGTAACCATATGTGGCTGCTTACATTAATAAATATGAAATAAAGTGAAAGATTTAGTTCCCATCATTGAAGAGAGTCCTATAACATGTCAATGGTAAAGGTTTCTAGTATTTGTGTTTTCTGATTAACATGAAAGAACAAATGCCATACATGTTTTATCCATATACCCATACTCACACATACATATGAATGTAATAAGATAATGTACATGAAAATACCTTGAAACTACAAGGTGTTTTACTGTTGTAGTTATATCAGTTAAAATAAATAGGTAATGTGTGGAGAGAACCTAGAACTTGTGGCTGAGCCCTGAGTTTGAATCTGTGTTCTTCATTTCCGAGATGTGTGGCCTTGAGCTTCTCTTTTTCATTTGTAAAATGAAAATTAAGATACCTGGGCTATCATGAAACTGAAATGAGATTGTTTTTGGCATATGTTGGTAATTATAAAGTATAATGGGGAGCTCTGGTAGCATAGTGCCTAAGGCACTTGACTGCTAACCAGAAGGCTGGTGGTTCAAACCCACCAACCACTCCTCAGAAGGAAGGTTGGGCAATCTACTTCCGTAGTGATACTGCCTGGGAAACCCAAGGAGGGGTCACTGTGAGTCAGGTCCGACTTGACAGCACATAACAACAACAACAAAGCATAATTACAGGAGTAAGATGATATGGATGGATGCAGACAATTTTGTTTTCCATTGAAATTTTTTATTATTATTAATATTTTTTAATTGTTATTTGGATGAAAGTTTACAGAACAAATTCACTTCTCATACATCAGTTCACATACACTTTGTCTCATGACATTGACTACAATTTACCACAATGCAACATCTCCCCTCCCACTTCCTTCCTGTAGTTACGTCTTCCCTGTGTCCTTCCCTCCATGCACTCCTGCCCCCTGAGCTTTTGTTCCTGTGCATACATAGCACTTTTATTCTCCAAGATTGTTCTCTCCAAGGAGTCGATCTAGCTAGTGTAAATGTTCACCTCATATGCCTGTCTTTTGTTTGGCTGGAAGGCACTGGTGTAGGTTCAATTCCAGACCTGAAGGGCAGGTAGGGGCCATAGTCTCAGTGGTTCCATAAGGCTCTGTCAGACCAGCAAACCTGGTCCCTTTTTCTTTTTTTTTTTTTCCAAATGATTTTGAGTTTTGTTCCACATTGTTCTCCCACTCTATCTAGGATCTCTTACATAGATCCCCCTCCAGTTGGTTGCCAGTGGTATCCGGGCACCATCTAGTTCTGGTTTCTAGTCATATAGTCTGAGGATCACATGGTGTACCAGTCACTTGGACTAGTTTTTTTCATGAATCTCTGGTTTTCTTCATTTTTCTTTGCTTTGGACAAGGAGAGATTCATCTTGATGCACACAAATTATTAAATGAGCATAATTTTTTATTAGGTAATAATGTCTTCTATTTCGTTTTTCTTAAAATTAATCTCAATAACTGATTTTTAAAAAAGAAGAGCTTGAAGCATACTTACAAACATCATCTTTTTTTTTTTTTTTTTTTTAGTGATTTGGGTGAAAATTTACAGAGCAAATTGACTTTCCATACAGTAGCAGTTCACATACACTTTGTGTCCTGACATTGACCACGATTTACCACAATGTAACAACTCTCCTCCCACTTCCTCCCGATAGTTACCTCTTCCCTGTGTCCATCCCTCCATACACTCCTGCCCCCTGAGCTGTCTCCTGGTGCATAAGCAGCCCTTCTTTCTCCCATGATTGTTCTCTCCAAGGAGTGTTATCTACCTCAGGTAAATGTTCAGCTCATATGCCTGTCTTTTGCTTGGCTGGAAGCCACAGATGTGGGTTCAGTTCCAGACCTGATGGGCAGCTAGAAGGACATAGTCTCCGTGGTTCTACCAGGCTCTATCAGACCAGCAAACCTGGTGTCCCCCCCCCCTCATTTTTTTTTTTCCTCCAATGATTTTGAGTTTTGTTCCACATTGTTCTCCTTCTCTATCCAGGATCTCCTACATAGATTCCCTTCTAAGTGGTTGACATTGGTAGCCAGGAGCACCATCTAGTTCTTGTGGTCTTATAGTCATATAGGCAGCAGATCAGATGGTGTACCAGTCGCTAAGACTGATTGTTTCATATTTGCTCTGGATGGGGAGAGACCCATCGTTGCATCTAGATGACACCTTGCAAGCTTTTAAGATCCCAGTCGCTACTCGCCAAAGTAGGAGGAGGAACAGTGTTTTGTGTAGTACGTTATGCCAATTAAGCTTGATGTCCCCTGCGACTATGGTCCCAAGCCCACAGGTTCAACTACTCAGTCCCTCTGGGCAGCTGGCTCTGACCAAGCAGTGACTACCACCAAACTTATAGGACCATTGTCTGCCAACTCTATATGTTTTTGGGTATACTCCCCCCTTCATAGACATACCTACTAGTTCAGCCTGTCCACCCAGCTAGCCACCTGTATACCCATGTTTGCCTTCACTGACAACGTAGTACAGCATGTTCAAAAGGATTCAGCTTTGTTTTCTGTACCTCTCTATGTCTTTCTCTTCCTCAGTGCTACCATATTGATTACTCACATTTGGTACATTGCCTTTCTCTTCACCCAAATCAATACTTATCTCT
>NW_006921667.1:6603081-6620334 GCF_000298275.1 Orycteropus afer afer | reverse complement strand
GTAGGCAGCATATTGATGGGTTTTGTTTTTTTATCCAATCTGCAACTCTCTGTCTCTTGAGTGGTGCATTTAATCCATTAACATTCAGTGTAATTATTGACAAGTAGGAATTGGTTACTGTCATTTTGTTATGTGTTTTTTCATGGTGTCACTGGTTTCTTTGTTCCATATTAATTTCTGTGCTGAGCTCATTATGTTTATGAATCATGTTATCATTTCCTTTGTTTCTGTTGTTTTAGTATTTGCTGAATATTTGTGCTTGGCCTCTTTTTATTTGTGAAAGTTTATCATTTTTCTTTGTGGTTACCCTATGATTTATAATTTTTTCCCTAGTTTAGAGCAGTCCATTCTATCTTGCAACTTTCTTAACTTCTTCGCCATTTAGAAGTTCTGTAACTCCACTGTATATTCTCTTTTTTGTTTGTAGTTGTCCTCGCTTGCCAATTTTTGTCTCTGTTCCGTGTTTACAATCTTGTAAGCTCATTTGACTTTGGATATGTCCATAGCTGTGGTTTCTGGGTTATGTCATCTTGTGTAGTAATGGTCAATTGTTATTTGCTATTTTTGGTTCTCTGTTCAAAGGACTCTGTTTAGCATCTCTTATGAGGTTAGTCTGGATTTAACAAATTCCCTTAGTTTCTGTTTATTTGGAAGTCTCCTAATTTCAGCATCATATTTGAGGGACAATTTTGCCAGGTATATAATTCTTGGTGAAAATTTTTCTCTTTCAGGGTTTTATATGTACCATTCCATTGCCTTCTCGCTTGCATGGTTTCTGCTGAGAAACCAGAGCTTATTCTTGCTGGCTATCCTTTATAAGTAACTTTTTGTTTTTCCCGTCCTGGTTTCAGGATTCTGTCTTTCTATTTGGGCTTTATGAGTTTGATAATGATATGTCTTGGTGACTTTCTTTTGGGGTCTATCCTGTTTGGGTTTCGTTGGACTTCCTGAATGGGTATATTCTCATCTTTCATCCTATCAGGAAAGTTCTCCAGCAAATCTTGGACTGTTTTCTCCATGCTTTTATTTTTCTTTTCCTTTTCTGGAATTCCAATGACACGTAGGTTATTCCTTTTGATGGTATCCCAAATGAACCTTAGGCTTTCTTCATTTTCTTTTGATTTTTTTTTTTTTTTTTTTTCTGATTTATCTCTTTCCAAAGATGGATTCAGGTATTTGTCCTCAATCTCATTAATTCAGTCTTCCATTGCATCAATTCTCCTCCTTTGCCCTTCCAATGTGTTATTTATTTCTGACAATTTAGTATTAATCTTCTAGATTTCTATCTGTAGATTTAGAATCATTTGTAATTTTTCATTTATTTTGTCATTTTTTTCTTGTATTTTCTTCCAAAATTCTTCTAGGATTTTTTCTGTGTTTTCTTTGGTCTGTCTCTCAATCCTTTGAAGATATCTAAAGATAATTCTTTTGAATTCCTTATCAGAGAGTTCCATTGCTGCTTCTTCCTCAGGGATGTGTTCTGGGTCTGTATCCTGCTCCCTTGTTTCTACCACTTTATCTTGCTTCTTTGTGTGGACTGTGATGGTCTGTTGCCTCCGATATATCGTGGTAGTGTTGTATTTAGATCTCTGTTAACTGTGAAGAGCAGCCAAGAGTGATTCAGGCTCTTCTTGGTGGTTTTTAATCATTGGTTTGTTCGTGGAGAAGGAGGTGGTGGCTCTCGCTCACGTTAGTGAAGTTGCAAGAGGTGTGGGTATTATTGTGTCTTATGGGAACTGTTGCTGTTTCCCACTCAGACAAAAATTACAATTGAATAACCATCAAAAAACTAAAAGCACATGGACAGAAAATACACCATGTAATCACATAGGAACAGTAACCAATAAAAGAAAAAAGGGAAAAAGAAGAAGAAAATAAAGAAAAAAAACCTTCAATATCTGGGGATAGGGCAATAAGAGAAAAAAGAGCTAGAGAAGGAGAATAATGAAGAACAGAATGGGAAAAATGCAATAAGAAAAACAAGAAACGGGTTTAACCATGAGAAAAAAAAGAACAGAAAAAAAATTTCAGCCAGGAACAGTTAAAAGAAAAAGAGCTGAAAACTAGCATGTGGGAGCAGAAGAATAACGAATAATAGTAAAAAGGACAGAAATACTAATAATAGTAGTAGTTTTAAAACAGACAAAAACAAGCAAACTAAAAACCAGAAAAAAGAAAGAGAAAAAAAGAAAAAGATCGGGGGAGGGCAGGGCACCCAGGCTCCATCTGAGCAGACAGACTGGGATGGAGTTCCTGTAGGTCCAGAAGGTGGGTGGGAGTGGGGGATGGCTGCACCTCCTTTTAATGACACCTTGGTGAAGGGGTGTGGGTTATAAGAGTAACAAGTTGAATGTTGTGCCTTTTGGTCGTCCAGGTCCAGAGTGTTCTTGGGGTTACTGGCAAGCAGAACCTGTTCTTAAGCCCCTCAAATCTGGGAGAGCGCTGTCTCTTTAATTTTCCAAAATGGTCAAGCCGCTTGTAAACTTTCAAAATGGCTGTGCCCTCCGAAGAGGCAAAAGTCCACAGCTCAGCCTGACTTGCTCTTCACTGATGGTTCACCTTTTATTCCCCAGCCACCAGAGCAGTCCTACATGCAGTCCCTGGCTAGCTTGGCTGATTTTTAGGTTAATTCTTAGGTCCTACCACCACTCAACAGTCTCCAAGCTGTCTGTGCCATGCCATCAGGATCGCTTAGGATCACTGCCAGACTGCAACTTTGTATGTCTCCTTTTTTTGGTATTTTCACGCAAATTCTTCTGCTAGTTGGGGTTTAGTCCACTTCTGTATCTCTCCTTTCAAGGCTCAGAGGTCCAGGATTATCTTCTGTGTTTGTGTTAATTGGTTCCCCTTTTCTTTGTTGAAGAGGGTCTGTGCAGTCTTTCTGCCTATTCTACCATCTTACTGGATGTCTCAAACAAACCATCTTAATACCATGATGGTTGTAGCTTATGTGATTCCTTGCCCAAAACCAATCTCCATCCCACTTCATGAGTGTTCTTCATGGCAGTAGATGATACTACCATTGCCACATCACTCAGGCTAGACCATTTGCATCCCACTCTTTCCCCACCTTTACTCGTTCCATTCTTCTCTTCAACAAGCCTGTCAGTCCTTCCAAATAGACCCCACTCTCCTCTCCAGTACCACTGCACTTTCTCAGTCCTGGGATTGTCTTTGACCTGAACACTACCATAGCCTCTAAACCAGCCTGCCAGCTCTCATTCCTTTCTCCCTTAATCCCTTTTCCTCTGAACAGGGAAAATTAAAACTGATTTTTAAATGAGTAAATAGTATTGACAACATTGGTGCAGTGCCTAAGGCATTTGACTGCTAACCAGAAGGTTGGCAACTCAAAACCATCAGCCATTCTGCAGAAGGACAATCTACTTCTGTAAAGATTCACCACATTGGAAAGCCAGTGGGGGTCGCTATGAGTCGGAATTGACTTGGTGGTGGGTTTGTTTTTTGGTTTGGTACATTGGAGTAGTTTGGGTTTTTTTTTGTTTTTTTTTTTTTAATTTTTGGTTAAAAGTTTATCTTCAATTCTTTTAGGAATATTAGAGGACCTAGTATTTGGCCTCATTCAGTGGAGTTATTTGTTTTGAAAAGATGCTTGTTTTTGTGAATCCCATTGTGTCTATGTTCTGTATCTTGAGTGTGTGGAGAACCTATAGTAGTTGCTTTAGCCAGGCCAGGAGAATCTGAGGAATTCTAGTTCTTAATTTCTAAAAATATTGTTCCTCATTTATTTGAACTGAGCACTGAAGGTGAGGCAATAGGGGCAGAAGGTAAGAAATACTTCTGGCATGAGTTCAGTTAGATTTTCCACCATGAAATACCAGGATAATTAGGCTCTTTTCTCCTTATTCTAGGTTTGTGAAGTTTTCTATGCCCAGTGTTCCTGACTTCGAAACATTATTCTCACAGGTTCAGCTTTTCATCAGTACTTGTAATGGGGAGCACATTCGATATGCGACAGACACTTGTAAGCTAAATAACACTTTGACATTTTCCATGGAATGTATTTTGCCCATGGTGTAGTTACTTATATTCTCAATATTTTGTTATTGTTCTATCTAGTTGCTGGGCTTTGCCATCAGTTAACAAATGCACTTGTGGAAAGAAAACAGGTAAGAAATGTTATTCAAATATTCATAATTCTAACAAACACCTAATTTGCAAAACGGACTAATTTGTTTAGATTCCAGGTTAGTACTAAGAATCCTAACACTTAAATGTATGTAGTCACTTCAGAGTACTGAATGCATTTGATGTAGGGACAACAAGCCTGTATATAAGGAAAAGAGAACAGTGAGAACTCAGGGGAGACTGCTGGGGTTTTTTTTTTTGTTTGGAACTACTATCTAATACCCTTATGTTTAAATAGGGTTTTTTATTTTTTCTTTTTTAACTTTTTTTTATGATTATAGACCTAACAAAAATACTATAAGAATATCATAGAGAATTTCCGTATACCCTTCTCTCAGGTTCTGTGAGAGAATCCACATTTGCTTATCCTTTTCTCCGTTGTTTTACCACATTTGCTTATCCTTTTCTCTGTTGTTGGTTGCTGTGGAGTTCATTCTGATATATATATTCTAAGCCGTTGGAAATGAAATTGCAGACATGGTGTCCCTGACTCCAAAATATTCAATAGGTGTTTCCTAAAAATTAGGACATTTCTCTTACATAAACACAATAACAACAGTCAACATCAGTAAATTAACATTAATATGAAGCATTTAACAAGTCTACAGACCTTACTTAGATTTTGTCCATTCTTCTGCTTATGTCTTTATGGCAGATGAAAACTCTAGATTGTGAATTGCATTGCCTTGTTGTGTCTTTTTAGTCTCCTTTAATCTGGAACAGTTCTCTTTGGCCTTTCTTTATCTTTTGTAATATTGACATTTTCAAAAAGTTACAATTTGGGTGTTTCTTTCTGATTTAAAGTAACCTTCAAAACTAGTGGTTTGAAGGAGGCTGAAAACAGAAAGAACCTGTTGATATTTTGTAGGACTACTGAATAAACTGTGATTTGAAAGAGATGGTTTTTAAAAAAAGAGTCAAGTCTTTGTTGAAAAAATGTGCAGAGTATTCAGCTGTTTTATAATCATATCTCCTGTCCAGAAACTCAGTGATTGGATATCACTTGAAACTCAGTCTTATTTAAAATCAGAGCAATAAACTGCCTGTGTGGAACTTTGTAATACTAGTTTCAGTAATAATTCTCTATCAAGTAATAGACATTATTGTTGAAAAGAACTTATACTTAAGATACCCAGATGGCTGATATGAAAATGACAGCACCCTTCTTCACAAGTGTCCTAAGCACAGGCACTCATCTGTTGCATTTGGAAAATGTTTATTTATTTAGATGTAAATGTGATGAACTGTTGAGAAGGTAATAGTGCGTTTGATCATTGGTCTTCATTGTAATGACAATTTAATGATTTTTAAAAAGTACTGAATTATTCTAAGTATCTTAAGAAATATTTAAGAAGAAATTTTGTGACTGAATGGGGATAGAAATTTCCTGAAAGAGTACGGAAACCTCATATTGCTATTTAAAGGAACCTATCAATTAGTGTTATTTTTTATTTGTAAGTGACAACATAAGATCCAATGTGCTGCCATCTTTGAGAACTTATCTGAAAGAGATGTATTTCTGACAGCCCCTGCGAGGAATTGGCATCCTTAAACAAGCCATAGACAAGATGCAGATGAATACAAACCAGTTGACCTCAATTCATGCTGATCTGTGCCAGGTAAACAGACAACTGTGTGACTTACAGCAAATCAGAGGCATAAGATTGTGGGTTTACACATTAGATCAGATAAATGAAAGCAATTTGGTAACAATTGTAATATGTTGTACACTTTGAAAATTGTAAACGTTCCTGTTAGTAAAGAGATTTTCAACAGGGTACAAACCATAGAATGGGGCTCAGCTATAAGCTTGTGATGTCAGTAGAACAGGTAGCATAATTAAATATTTGCAAATAGTTTTTTAAAGAAATCTCAAGCCATTTCTCTGTTTTTAATTGTGGTAAAGATATTAACAAAACATTTGCCATGTTACATGTACAATTCAGTGACATTATAAAGTCATTTTCTTTTTAAAGAATCATAGAACCTGAGAAAAACAAAATTTCTTACCCTTTTAAGTTTTATCCATATATTTATCTTATTTTATGTGGTCGGAATCTAGAAGGTGCAAAGGAGAGTATATAATGAAATCTCTTCACCTAATTCTTCTCCCCAAAGGAAACCAGTGTTACTAGTGTCTCATGCATCTTCCAGTGATACTTTATGTACATATAAGCCAATCTTGAACATTATTCCATATAAATTCTTTACAACTGGAGAGTATTCCATATGGGTGTACCATATCCTATTGGGTACTTGGGAGCTCTGGTGGCATAGTATCTGAGGCACTTGACTGCTCCCCAGAAAGCTGGCGGGTCAAACCCACCAGCCATTCCTCAGAAAGAGGGTTGGGCAATCTACTTCCATAGTGATACTACCTGGGAAACCCAAGGAGGGATTGCGCTATAAGTTGGATCTGACTCGATGACAGTGTTGTTTTTTTGTTGTATTGGCACTTAAATTGTTTCCTTAATGAGTTACATGGTACACGGATCACTTCAAACACATGTTCTAATAATTCTCCCCCACCTTTTTTCTTTATTTTTTCTTTCTTTTATGTATTTTTTTATTAAAGTATAACATACTACAGTGATTTGCACTGATCTTAAGTGTACAACTCCAGAAGTATACATGTATGTCTACATCCATGTGGTCACCACCCAGATAGAAAACTTTTCCATGTGCTTTTTTTTTCAAGTTGCACAATTCCCTGCATCTACCAGAAGAATTCAGAAATTGAAAAGGATTAAGAAAAGGCTTACATTTTTATCTCACCCTGCTGGTCTATTTCTATTCTAGTAGTTCAACCAAGAAAAAAGACACATTGCCTCCTCATCTATAGACAGATGGACAGTGAGTGTGCTAAGTGATAATTAAGCATTATTTCATTTGTGAAGTGGTCTCTTACAGCTGGTTAGTCTTTACAAAGAAATGCTATTTTGTTCTGAATCATTAAGAAAATGGAGTAATGTGTTAACATTTAAATCCCTTCAATCAGAAAAATGTAAAACAAAGAATAATAGTCTTCAAATTTTTTAAATCTGTGGTTTTGCTCCTTCTGCTAAAGCTTGACAAGAGCAAAGTTAAAATGATTCAATATTAATTTGCTCATAGCTTTGTTTGCTGGCAAAATGCTTTAAGCCTGCCCTTCCATATCTTGACGTGGACATGATGGATATCTGCAAAGAGAATGGGGCCTATGATGCAAAGCACTTTTTATGTTACTATTATTATGGAGGTATGATCTATACTGGACTGAAGAATTTTGAAAGAGCACTCTACTTTTATGAACAGGTAACTGTACCTCTAAATGTCTGGGAGGTGGTTTTGAACTTATGAGATCAAAAAACTGTTCTCTTTCATGTGCAACTGGAGCTTGATTGAACATAAAGCCTTTGAGTTTCAGGTGGAGGGACTTTTTAAGATTATTTCTCTATGGCATTGTAAACTGTGGTTTGAAGCTCTGGCTGAAGAGCAGTAGCAGTGTGGAGAGCACTGCTGAATGGGTTCCAATCTAGGCTCCAATCTAGGTTCCAGTCTAGGCTCTCTACCTGCATCCTCTGATTGGTGGCTGCTTCTGTCTAGGGAGGAAGTTAAACTGAATGATCTTTAAAGGGTCTTAGTGTTTTAAAACCATGTGTCGTGCTTTGTTAAGTTTTATTTATTTCAATATGTAAGACATTCTCATGGTTCGAAAATCAATGAGTATTAAGAAATACATAGTAAAAAGCCCCTCTCACCCTTGTCCCCTAGCCAATGCTCTGTGTATTGAGACATTTTATATAATTTGGTAGACTATTCTGGAATTAGCTCAGAGACTGAAAAAAAGATAAACAATATTGATCAATACCTGTGTTTTCAAGATAAATTAGTCACGCTTGTAAATTCCTGTTTTATTCAGAGCATGTATTAAAGTAGTGAAAGGTATGCTAAATGTTTGAGGCGCTCACAATTTAGTTGAAATTGTAGCAGACATATCTGGGGCTCTGAACATTGCCTCAATGAGTGTTTGACTGAGTTAATAGACATTGCTGAGGGACCTAGGGAAAGGTCACCCTAAAGTGGTAGTCAGGGATGGTGTCATTAAAAGATGCGTCTAGTTAGAATATTAAATTGTCAACATGACTTCTCTTTAAGCAAAAATGTGTGAATTTTTCAGGTCTTTTGAAAACTATAGAACTATTTTTAAAAGGTACTGGATGCTTTATTAATTTCACAGCCAATATATAATAACTAATTAGTATACTGATGATAATCAAGATGATGTGGGTGACAAAAAGGAAGGTATGCAGTGGACTTAGAAATAACTAAAATGTTTAAACAAAACATTTTGCGTATTTATAAACCTATTTATTCCTGAATTTGTCCTAAGATGAACATTGTCTAATGTTTTACTGAGATGCATGCAACAATCTATTGTATTACTATCTTAATTTCAGAAGATAGTATCAATTTATATTACTGCTTTTAAAAAATTCATTTTGGGGAATTGTAGTCAAATGCATGAAACAATGTGCATGAACTACTGTATGGAAAATGAATTTGCTCTGTAAACTTTCACCCAGATCACAATAAAAATTAAAAAAAAAAAAAAAAATCCAAAAGAAAGACATACTTATTAGGGAAAAAAATTTAAATCATACAGCGCTGTATAAAGCAAAAAGCTTCATCTCTTCATACCACTCTGGAAATTGACCTAGTTTACTGGCCTCTGTTGTGGAAATTTAAGTTGACTCTGGTATTTTGCTATTAAAACAGTGTTGCAGTGGGAATCATTGTACATGTGTCCTCGTGCATTTATAAGTGTTTCTCTAAAATAATTTCAAGGAAATGGCATTATAGGCTCAGTGATTTGAATTTTGATTTAGAAGATTTGGGCTGATTCTATAGTTTGGATATGATAGTTTTTAGTTCCTCTTAACCTTCATAAACCAGAGTGAAAAGGGAGCCCACACAATAGGTGAAAATATTTGCAAATCATATTTCTGATAAAGAACTTGCTTATAGAATATATAAAGATCTCTTGTACCTCAATAATAAAAAGACAAATAACCCAGCTTAAATATGTGCAATGGGTCTAAATGGACAGTTCTCCAAAGAAGATATATATACAAGAGGCCAGTAAGCCTCATTATCATGAGGTTCATTGTCATTAATCATCAGAGAAATCTAAATGAAAACCAAATGATATACCAATTCATACCTACTAGGATTTTAAAGAAAAAAAAAAAAAGCCAATAGCAAGGGTGGGGAGAATTTTGAACCCTCATACGTTGCTGTTTGAATTGTAAAATGATAACAGCTTCTTTGGAAACAGTTTGGCAGATCCTCTAAAAGTTACACGTGACCGAGCAAATTCTGCTGCTAGGTATATACCCAAGAGAAATGAAAACACCATACACACAAAAACTTGTACGTGAATGTCCATGTCAGTATGACTCATAATATCCAAAAAGTGGAAACAACTCAAATGTCCATCAACTGATGAATGGGTAAATAAAATGTAGTACATCCATACCATGGAATATTATTTGTCAATAAAAAAAAGTGAAGTACTGATAAATGCTACAATTTGGATGAACCTTGAAAAAGCATTACGCTAAGTGAAAGAAGCCAGACACAAAATGTCACATAGTATATGATTTTATTTATATGAAATGTTCAGAATAGGCAAATCTATAGAGACAGTAGATTAGTTAGTGGGGGGAGGAAATATAGCAAGTGATTGCTAATGGGTAGGTTTTTTTTTTTTTTTTTTTTTTGCGGGGAGGGTAATAAGATTAGATAGTGATGATAGTTGTACAAAACACAAAGACGCAACCACTGCCATAGAGTCAGATCCGACTCATAGCAACCCTTCCTTGGATTTCCAAGGTGGTATCACTATGGAAGTAGATTGCCCAACCTTCCTTCCAAGGAGTGGTTGGTGGGCTTGAACCGCTAGCCTTCTGGTTAGTAGTCAGGTGCCTTAGGCACTATGTCACCAGAGCTCCAACTATACTGAAAACCACTGAATTTATTAAAAGGAGATTTTTATGATATGTAGATTATATCTTAAAACTCTTACAAAAGTAATAATAATGAACTTTGAATATGAACATTGTTTTTTAATTAAAGTTGATACATCATTGATACGTGGTCAATTGCTCTTTCTTGCTACAGTGTGCTCTCTCTTTATACTAAACATTCTTCTCTTGTTCAGGCTATAACTACTCCTGCCATGGCGGTCAGTCATATCATGTTGGAGTCATATAAAAAGTATATTCTAGTTTCTTTAATATTACTTGGCAAAGTACAACAGCTACCAAAATATACATCTCAAATTGTGGGTAGATTCATTAAGGTGAGTTTTTGAAACTGATTTTCTTGGCTGGCATGTTAAGTCCATAAAGAAATCGTACAAATATGATTCTGTAATTGTATTTTGCAGTGATTTAGCCCTCCCAGCAGCTTCAAATTAGTAGACAGTAGTGTCTTCTGTGAGCTTCAGTTCAGTCACAAACTCCCTAATTCTATTCAAATCCATTACAGCCTGTAGTCAACCTGTTGGAATGGAGTAGTGTTTCTCAAGAACCTGTTTTAAAACCTTCACTCTGGATAGTATAGGCACAGATGCTTAAGCTCCTATAAGGGTAGGTTGGGTTCCCCCCCATAACATTTTAGCCAAAATACTGAAAAAGAAATTTACTTATTTTTTTTAAAAAAAAGTTTTAATTTGTCTAAATATTGGGACATGTTAAAGTACCTCATATTTGAAGATCAAAATCTCCACTGAGAACATTTGTTTCAGGTCTCACTGAGGAATTCACCTTTAGAACCTTATTTTTAAAATGTATTCTTAGGGTTTTTTTGGGTTTTTTTTCTAATTTTGAACACATGCTCATGTTTTGTTTTTTAAAACTGAGCAGTTTAAAAGGATATGTGCAGTCACAGTCATTTTTAACAGTTTCTCCCAATCTCCTTATACAGAACTCAAAATTTCAGAATGTTAGGATTCCTGATGATGATATTTTCATGCTGGCTTGATGAAAATAGCCAAATGTTCTTTGCATAAGAGTCTAGTTGTGGCTCTTGGGCTGCCTAGTTGGTGGTGTGGGTGATCAAGAGGCCTCCCTGACTCCCCATGGAAGCATGATGGGCAGATAGGGTTAGAGCAGCACATTCAGGTATGTTGGGAAACTCCCTTGGTTCCTTCAGGTGGTCCCTGAGCTGACCTGCTTCAGCATTAATGCTGTTATAAAGTGGGGTCTTTATGACTTGAGGATGCCATTCATAAGAATTAGTAATTTACTTAAAATGATGTCATAAATGGTGAAAAGAACATATACTTCACAGTCAGAAATATGACTTGAATTCAGGTTCTGTCTGCTGGCAGTGCTCCTCATTACCATTCTGCATTCTGCCCCAATTTTTGAATGTTTCAAGTAGGTAATAATGTATATAAAATGTCCAAAAGCAGCCGAAGCTCTTAGTAGGCCCTTAGCCTCTGTTAGTGCTCTTGTTCTATCTTCCTTCTTGCTAGCAAAAGTAGCAGATTATCCCATTGCATCCAGTGAGGTGTCTGCGTGTGTATGAGAGAACACTGGGAATAATGGAGATTTTGCCTTCTTTCTTCCCATTATTTATCAATGGAAAAAAATAGAGAACCATGATGGAGAAAGAGATAGGCATGCCTTTACTGGCTTCGTTGCACATCACCAGCTCAGCCAGTTATGTGCATCATACCAGAAAGTGTTATTGACAGTAAATTACTCCATAATGAATTTTGATCTTAGCCTTACAAACTAGGCATTTGCTCTAGATAATTTACAGTTTGTTAGATAACTACAAAGGTTATTGACTTTGGATCCTATCCTGATTTATTCCTTAAGGTTTTTTGTTGTTGTCGTTTAATATACCTGCTTAAAATATAGTACCGAAAGTTTTTTTTGCTTCCCATACAAATTTTATTCCTCTAAATAAAAGTCTGATTTTTTTTAATCTCCCCTTAAACCTTTAGCCCCTTAGCAATGCATACCATGAATTAGCGCAAGTTTATTCAACCAATAATCCCTCAGAACTGCGAAACTTGGTAAACAAGCACAGTGAAACTTTTACTCGCGATAACAACATGGGACTGGTGAAGCAGTGCCTGTCGTCTCTTTATAAGAAGAACATTCAAAGGCTAACAAAGGTGAGGCTGTGCTGCACTCAGATGACATCTCCTGGTTCCCCCACACTGGTTTGTCTCCCCTCTCCTTTCCAGTGCAAGGAAAACGTGTGGTAGGATTTCTGTATTAAGAAAGAAGTCTACTGCAACTGATTTCTAGAACGGTGTCTGGTCTTTTCCAGACTACAGTAGACTACTTGAGAAGAGAGAGCAACAGGTGAAGAAGGAGGCAGGAGTTACGGCTGCATTGGGAGGCAGAGCAAAGTAGCCTTAGAAAGGTCAGCAGTTCCAGATGAGGTGATACTAGTGAGGCAGAGATAAGTCCATCATTGTTAGGCTTGGAGCTTCTCAGGCTGAGCTGAACTCTATTTGTACTTCTTACTGGATGAGGCTTTACAAACTGAGTATAGTTGAATGGTGGGATATAAACAAGTTAGATAATTTTTATTTTCAAAATGAAAATAACCTGATGGTTTTTGATTATAGAAAATATGCTTACAATCAAGTATACAAATAGTACAGGAAAGTAAAATGAAATCCCGTGTGTTTTAGGAAGGCATTTCCTGCAAGTAATAGGAAAAGTACTAAGAGTATCTTAAACAGACAGAGTTTCGCTTTTTTCTCTTGAGAAGTCTGCTCAAGATCCAGCAGGTCACAGCTGTTGACAATTTGATCGATCTATTTCTGTGCATACCCTCTGCCAGTGATGATGGTAGAAGATGAAGTGGGGAACCACGAATAGGAGGTGGTGCTAGGGCTGCCTAGCTGTGGGAGGGCAGCTAGGCTAATGATGGAATATGGGGAAAGAGATAATGGATTTGACAAGGTGAAGACCCAGAGAAGTTGACTTTCCCTGGCACCCAGAAGTAGCTCAGGAAGTAGAATGGCAAGTCTAAGGGGTAACAGTGCAGGTCATTGAACCTAGAAGGACAAGTATTCCTTCAGGAAAAGAGAAGGAAGGTGAGGAGATGGTCACTACACAGAAGAGAAGAAAATTCTTTACTGACATTCTAGAGAGAGTAACTATAGCTTCCTGACTTCTTACTGTCTAGTGCTTCTGTAATGGAAATACCACAATTAGGTGGCTTTAACAAACAGATTAATTTTCTCACAGTTCAGAAAGCTAGAAGTCCAAAATTGGTGCAGGGTCTGGGGGAAGGCTCTCTGTAGGTGCTGGCTCCTTGTCTCTTTAGCTTCTGTTCCATGGCTTTTTGGTGATATTCATGTGAAATGGCATCAGTTTTCCCCCATCTCTGCTGTCTTAATCTGTTCCTTTTATATTTCAAAAGAAATTAACTCAAGATACATTACACTAATACTGCCTCATTAACATAACCCATTCCCATATGGCATTACAATCACAAGTATGTGGGTTAGGATTTATAACACATTTTGGGGGGACACAGTAACATTGACTAACAGAAAAGTGGCAAAGAAGTTCATTTGTAGGAAGAAAATGAAGGACATGAAAAAGAAAGCAACCCAAGAAAGATCAAACACAAATTTAACCTGTCAACCAGAATAAAACTGACCTTATCCACAGGCTAAAAACAAGGGTGTGATGTAAAAGGCAAAAGCAGGGTTTTTTCCACAGAATTATTTGCTCCAGGAACCAGCATAACTACAACAGTTCCCTGCTCCTACCACCAAGTAGAGGTTCAGATAAAAGAACCAAAATGTTAGAACAAAAGACAGTGCATGTACAGAAAGATATTAAATTGCAACCTGACAGATGAAGAATTAGGACTTAAGAAGTCTAATAAGTAGGCAAAATCTTCTATTTAATACCTTGTGAAGTACTCATCCACAGCATATTGCTTTGGAATAAGTTAGTGGCTTATAATTTGAGGAGTTAGTGTAAGAATATGCAATTTTCTATTTTGTATTAGATAATTTCAGAACAAGAGTTTGACTGGAGGGGGAAAAAAAAGTCTGGAGGTAACTAGCCCTGGGCTGGGAAAACAACTCCACAAAGGTACCATTGTCAGTGTCCAGGTCCTTCTGTTCCTCTTGTCCATAGTAGCTTGACTCACAACTTTATCTTTGACATAGTAGTCACAGCTTTTGTTTGGCATCTCATCCTAGTGCCAAAATAATAGAAGGGGAAAAACTAAAGAATTTCCTAGCCAAGTTAGTTTCTTTTTTTATTAGAAATTAGAAAATCAAATATTTTTCCGTAAGTCCCCACAAGTTGACTTTGCTTAAGCTTCACTGACGGTGGTACCTCAGTGACTAACTGAGGAGGTGACCAAGGAGAAGGGGTTACTGGGTGGAGATTAAATCTGCCACTTGCCAATACTGAGAGACTATTCAGTAATCACATTTTCGTGGGTATTTTTCTAGATTGCTCTTCTTTGTGTATGTGCAGACACTGCATATTTCCATGAAATTGGGATCCTACACTACATATGAGTCATGTATTTATCTAGTGCTGCTAGAACAGAATACCATAAATGGGTGACTTTAACCATGAGAACTTTACTTTCTCATCGTTTAGGAGGCTAGAACTCCTAGTTCAGGGTGGCAGCTCTTTCTGTAGGCTCTGGAGGAAGGTGGTTGTCTCTAAGCTTCTGCCTTATAAGCATTCTTCATACTATTTGGCATCTCTTTTCCCCCATCTCTGCTTCTCCTTGTTGTTTAATCTCTTCTGTATCTCAAAAGAGATTGACACAAAATACACCCAATATTAATCCTGTCTCATTAACATAACAAAGACAGCCCAATCCCAAATAAGATTATAACCATAGGCATAGAGATTAGGGTTTACAACACGTATTTTTGGGGGCCACATTTCAATTCATAACATTCTACCCTTTGGTACCCAAAAGCTTGTGTCCCACATGCAAAGCACATTCACTCCATCACATAACCCCCAAAATCTTAAATCATCAAGTCCAAAATCTCGTGTTCTGAGTCATCAAAATCAAATATGGGGGAGACTTTGAACATATTCCATCCTGGAACAAAATGCCTCTTCATCTGTGTACTTGTAAAATCTAGACTACAAGTTATTTGTTTTCAAAGTACAATGGTGAAACAGGCACGATGTAGACATTTCCATTACAAATGAGACAGATTAGAGAGAAAGAAGGGAAAATAGGCACCAAGCAAGTCCAAAACCCAGTGGAACAATTTTTATTAGCTCTCAAGTCTTGAAAAGAGTCTTCTGTTCTCTGCGACCATCTGGGCAATGGACCTGACCTCCAGAGTTTGGATGTTGGCCACACCTTCTGGATTCTGGGTGGAAGCACCTCAGCCCTAGGCTTCAGCTTCACCTTCAGTGCCCACTGGGAGAGCAGCTCTGCTCCCTTGGCTTTGGACTGTCCCATTCTATCCATCTGGGTGTTGACCCCACTTCCTCAGTCTCAGTAGAACTTACTCTTCCATCCTTTGGGCATAGCAGCCCCAGCCCCTCAGCTTTGAGCAACAGCCCCATTCTCCTGGTATACCTTAATAGCAGCCTCATACTCCATAACAAAGTTGGCAAAGATCTTGCTCTCCTTTTCTTTTTTGGTGATTTGGGTGAAAGTACAGAACAAATTGGTTTTCCATTCAGCAATTTATGTTTTGTGACATTCATTGCAATCTCCACAATAAGATCTGACTCTGAAACCTAGGAGGCCTTGGCTCTACTCTTCAAGATCCAGGAGACTGGACCTACTCTTTGAAACTCAGAAGTTTCATGTGCTTCACATGCTCCTTCCAATAGTTCTGCTGGTCTCTGAGCTGCTCCAGGGATGGCCCTTTTCTTTTCTTAAGAGAACAATAGATGGCCTGTTTCCTGCCTGTTCACTTTTCAGAGGCAGACAGCATTATTTCTCTCCATTCTTTCTCTGTCCTCCTCAGTCTAAGCTAATGGGTTTTCTGCTGTAGTAGTTGGATAGATCCATAAGTCATAGGCTTATCTCTTTACCAAAAGATTGTAACCACATCTTTGTCGAAAATTCTAGGATATGTGTCTTTAGTTTGTGCAACAGAGTTTTCCAAATCTTTAAGTTCCCTTTTCATTTTGCACAGTTCATTTTTAAGTCCATTTCTTTTCTTTTGCATTATCACTGTAAGTGGCATGGAGAAACCACATAGCCCCTTTAGGATCTTTCTTAGAAATCTCATCAGCCAGATTTCCAGTTTCATCGCTTACAAGTTCTGCCTTCCACCAAGCATTGGAAAATAATTCATATAAGTTCTTTGCCACTGCATAAAAAGCATCCTTCCTCCATTGTCCAATCACATATTTACCATTTCCTTTTAAAGCCTTACCAGAAGTACATTTATTGTCCACATTTCTATCAACTCTCTGTTGCTGGCATCATATGTATTCTGTAAGACTTTCTGTATAGCTTTTTTTTTTTTTTTTTAACCAGAATTGCTTTTGATATCCATATTTCTACCAACAATCTCTTCAAGGCAATTTAGAATTTAGGCTTAAAACTCTTCCAGCCTTTACTTGTTATCAATTCCAAAATCATGTCCACATTTTAGACTAGATTAGCATCCCACTCCCTGTACCAATTCTTAGTTGTTTAGTGCTGCTTTAGGAGCTCTGGTGGCATAGTGCCTGAGGCATTTGACTGCTAACCAGAATGCTGGCGTTTCAAACCCACCAGCCACTTCTCGGAAGGAAGACTGGGCAATCCACTTCGGTAGAGATACCACCTTGGAAACCCAAGGCAGTCACTGTGAGTCAGAATCAACTTGATGGGAGTGAGTTTGAGCGCTGCTTTGGTAGAAGTACCATACATAGGTGGCTTTAACAAACAAATTTATTTCCTCACAGTTTAGGAGATTTGTTGTTGTTGTTATGTGCCATCGAGTCGGATCCGACTCATAACAACCCTTCCTTGGGCTGCCGAGGCAGTATCACTACAGAAGTAAATTGCCCAACCTTCCTTCCGAGGAGTGGCCGGTGGGTTTGAGGAGTGGCCGGTGGGTTTGACTCGCCAGCCTTCTGGTTA
>NW_006921667.1:6602332-6602931 GCF_000298275.1 Orycteropus afer afer | reverse complement strand
CATTGACTCAAGACACACTTCATGCTAATATAATCTCACTAACATAACAAAGACAACCCATTCCCAAATGGGATTATAACCACAGGCAAAGAGTTTAGGGATGACAGTACTTTTTTTCCCAATTTATTTGACTTTATCAGAAATAACATTCATATGACACACACCTACATAATCAAGGCATTATTCTAGGGAAGTTAGGGATACAGAAGATGTTTCAGGTCCAGAGCCTGCCTTTAGGGGACTTGGGCCCTAAAAGATGTAGGGGAATCAGGGTTCTCCATGCTAATTATCTGTACCTTGGTTTTTTTGTGCCATTTGTCATCAGCCTTTTCCTGTAGTAACATAGGCATATAGCACAGCTATCCATATGTAATACTCCATTGTCTGAATGGACCGTGATTTATTCAACTAGTCCTCTAGTGATAGATATTCAGGTGGATGTTTCTATCAACTTTGAAATAAGAAGAATAACAGTTGTATGTTTTTAAAATATATGGAAAATAAACATATATATATATATATATATATATATTTGTTGTTGTTATATGCCATCGAGTCTGACCCGACTCATAGAGACCCCTCCTTGGGTTTCCGAGGCG
>NW_006921667.1:6582263-6602232 GCF_000298275.1 Orycteropus afer afer | reverse complement strand
GAAGTAGATTGCCCAACCTTCCTTCCGAGGAGTGGCTGGTGGGTTTGAACGGCCAGCCTTCTGGTTAGCAGTCAAGTGCCTTAGGCTACACCACCAGAGCTTCCAGCCACTCCTCCAAAGGAAGACTGGACAATCTACTTCTGTAGAGATACTGCCTTGGAAATCAAAGAAGGTTTGTTATGAGTAGAAATCAATTCAACGGCTGTGAGTTTGGTTTTTATATTGTGGTAAGATATATATAAGAAAACATTTGCCATTTTAGTCATTTTTAAGTTTATAATGCAGTGACATTAAATTACAGTCACCACGTTGTGCAGCCAGCACAACTTTCTATTTCCAAAAGTTTTTGATTAGCTCAAACAGAAACTCAGTACCCCTTAAACATTGACTTCCCATTCTCCCTCCCCCTAGATCCTGGTAACCACTTACAAACCTTTTTCTCTATGTATTTGCCTAGTCTAGACATTTCATATATTCTGTGTTTTTAGAAATGCTCCTTTTTTGATTCTTCATTTGTGTTCAACTATGTACTTCTTAGAATTAAAAATTTCATAATTTCATTTCTTGGTTGGTGTCTCCAGTTATATCGAGTTTCTCCAAACTTAAGTATATGTAGATTTTATTTTTTGGTCATAAGGTTATAAGAATTTTCAAGATCTGGGTTTTAATTTGCCTGGATCTGAAAGTATAGTTATTGTAATGTTAGAAAAAATAAATAAATAACCCATTGCCATCAAGGCAATTCCAACTCATGGCGACCCTGTGTGTTACAGAGTAGAACTGCTTCATAGAGTTTTCTGGCTGTCAGAAAGCAGAAGAAGACCACCAGACCTTTCTTCCACAGTGCCTTTAGGTTAGTAGTTGAGCGCAAATCATTTGTGCTACTGAAGGACCTAAATATTGCCAGCTGCCATAAAAAACTAAAAAAAAAAACTGTCAATTTGGTCCTGAAAGGGAGCATTTCTTATCAAATTCTAGGTATAGCACTGATTTACTTTGTATACCACAAATATATACACTTTGTATACCAGTGTAGACACTGGTTTCCTTTGTATACCACAATTTACAATCTCTGTTAGTCTCCCTGCCCTGTTTGCTTAAACAATTTTAACTTTGAATTTTGTAAGCTAGATTTGAGGGGTTTTTAATTTGTATTGAGTAGATAATGTATTTCCAATACAAAGTTTTTCATCCAGTTCTTACTCCTCAGCCACTTTTTCTTTCCCCAAAGGCAACTAGTATTATCAGTTAGTCCTGTCCCTCCCCCTTGCTCCCCTCTCCAGTTTCTTGATATCTGGAGATATTCTGAACACAGAAGCAAATAAAGACATGTACACACAAACATACTGCATTCACCACATGAATAAATATGTATTTTCTCCCTTTTCTTACACAAATGTTAGCATACCATATATACTTTTCTGCACCCTCCTTTTTTATATTTAATAATGTACAGATCATGGATTCCTTTTTAGTTCTTAAAGAGTTTCCTCACTTGTTTTCTGTAACAACTGCATAGTATTCCATTTATATGGCTGTACTATACTAGTCCTCTTACTGATGGATATTTAGGTGGTTTCCTATCTTTGGCTGTTACAAACATATAAAAGAATATATGTAGAAATCAATTCAATCCAGTGTAGTGGAACTCTTAATTCTATTCCTGATTGTAGATGTAATACTTCTTCCTCTGACTAACCATCAGAGCTAGCTCAGATCTCAAGTTAAAGGACACAGTCCTCCAAACTGCCCAAGACTTTAGGTGCCAGCTGCAAGCATGGAGGTCTCCAAGTCTTCTCTGTCTTTTGACCTCCTGGCTCCCACTGCTTCAGGTTTCATGATATGCTAGAACATGTAGTTATGATTACAGTTACTATATAGCAAAAAGGATACAACTGAAGAGATGAAATGGGTGATGTCTGGGAGACTTTCCAGTACAAAGCTTCTGTCCCAAATACATGCTCACCTCCCATATACATCTGTGTCTTATCACCAAGCAGGAATCTCTTGGAGCTTCAGTGTGTAGGGCTTTTATTGAGGATTCTAGAGACTCGTGATTGATGAAATCAATGCAGATGTGGCTGTAGGCAGCCTGCCCTCCCCATTAGGGTGGGTTGATACCACCTGGGGGTATTTCTGGCCTCAGCAGAAAGTTACCTCATTAGCATAACCTGTTAGGTAGGTGTGTTTGGACCCCACAGCAGAGACCCTTTAATCACTGGGGAAATTCCAAGACTTTAGAGGTTACCTCTCAGGAACCTAGGACAAAGACCAAATTCTTTGGATAAACTTCATTGTAAACCCTGCAGATAAAGTCTAACACTGGGTCAGGGGGAAGTACATGGGAATCTCAGGTGCTGCTGAATTGTTTTCCATAGTTGTACATATTTATATTCCTTCTAGCTGTTAGTGAAGGTGCAGTGTTTTACCAAACTTTCATATATTTGGCAAACTGGTAAGTGAAAATGGAAATCTTAGTATAGTTCTGTTTTACATTTTTTTAATTATAAGTGAGATTGAGGGTTTTTCATATGATAGAGAATCCTTTGGTTCCTTTTTTGTGTGTTTGGACATAGTTTTTTCTATATACCTTTTGAATTGTTGGCTGTTTTGTTACTGTTTTGCAAGAGTACAGTACATATTCAGTATATATTCCCTTTGTTGGATTCTTCTAGGAGACTGTTAACTCAAGCCACTGGGTTTATCAATTTCAAGTTATCTTCATAAACAGTTATGTTGTACTGTTTTGAATCTACTGAAAAGTCAATTTTCAGTGACTTAGTAGAACTCTGCACATTTAATAAAATATCTTTTTTCAGTTGTTTCTCTCTGATTAATTCTTCTGACTTTCAGACATTTCTTACACTATCGTTACAAGATATGGCAAGTCGAGTACAGTTATCTGGACCTCAGGAGGCAGAAAAATACGTCCTACACATGGTAAGTGTGTTTTCATCTTTTAAAATTAGTGTATTTTTGTCAGTATAAAAGCAATGCATGTTGTTATGAAAATATAGAAAAGGAACAAGGCTTCCAAAGTAAACCACTGTTGACAGTTTGGTCTATTTCCTTAAATCTGTAGAGTTTTCTGTTCATGGTATACTCGTATGAGAAAGAGAATTGTGTCCTGTTTGTTATCCTTACTTACTATATGTTTTTTCATTATTAATAGTTTTTATAAGCATCATTTAAAATGCTCATGAAATATTTTGGATATACTAGAAATAATAAAGGAGTACTACTTAGTGTGCTGGTCCCCAGTGAGGTGAGCTTGCCCAGAATGTAAATCAAGGCACTGCTTCCTTCATCAGGAAAGTTTTGCTAAAATATGTTAACTGAACTATAAACAGTGTGCTTAATAACATCATGGATTTATTTACGTGCTGATTTGAGCCTCTTGGCTCATCGTTGACTGGTGTCAGTACATGACTACACTTTCAGTGGCACTGAGGTAAAGGGGAGAAGCCCTCATGGCACAATAGTTAAGCAGTAGGCTGCTAACCAAAAGGGCAGTGGTTTGAACTCACAAACCCCTCTGTGGAAGAAAGACGTGGCAGTGTGCATCCATAATGATCGCAGCTTTGGAAACCCCATGGGGCATTTCTGCTTTGTCCTATAGAGTTGGAATCGACTTTATGGCAGTGGCTTTAGTTTTGGTTTGAGGTAAAGGATACTGTAACAAACTTGTACATATTCACCACTTGCCTTAAGAATTCAAATACAAACTGTGGTCAATGACATGAGACAAAGTATATGTGAACTGCTATATGGAAAGTGAATTTGCTCTGTAAAATCTTCACCCAAATCACAATAAAAAATAATAAAAATTAAAATTAATTAATTAATTATAAAAAATAAAAAAGAATTCAAATACAAATAATTCCCAACTTAAAACAGGATTCTGTTCCAATGACTCCGTTGTAAGTCAGCTCTGATGTATGTTGAATACCTTATCAGATTTTTTAGTTTTCATTATTATTGCCTTTTATTATCATTATCTTTATAAATCAAATCTTTGTCTTTAAGGGTTGGAAATATTACATATAAACTTAAAAATATACTTCAATACATGCATAAAACTAAACTCACTGCTGTTCAGTAGATTCCGACTCATAGAGACTCTGTAGGACAGAGTGAAACTGCTCCTTTGGGGTTTCCAAGGGGGAATCTTTACTGAAGCAAACAGCCATATCTCTCCTCCCATGAAGTGGCTGATGGATTCAACTCACTGACCTTTTGGTTAGCAGCTAAACACTTTAACCATTGCACCACCAGGGCTCCCAATACATACATACATTAAAATAAAAAATTATAAAAACTGACTCCAGCAATGAAGAAGAGTTGGATGACTTTGACATTTTGTCATTTGCAGTAATAACTCTACTCTTAGAAGGTTATGGATCATCTGGATTCTCCCTGGGGGTGGGGATGATGTTTCTAATATATTAGGGGAAAAGAGACCTCAAATTCAAACAGATTCAATAGAGACACTTTTATTAAGCCTTGGACAGAACAAAGACAATCATCCCCATTTCACAGATGAGGAAACCAAGGCCTAGGCAGGCTGTGTAACTTGCTTAATATATGTCCTTATAAAGAGAACTTGGATTAGAATCCTGATTTTTCTCATCTAAAACTCCTGACTTCTCTCAATATTACCAGTTGTCATGTGATTGAATTCAGGTGTAGACCCCTTAATAAATAATCTAAGTCATCTCATTTCCTCTTTGCATGCAAAAAATCACATGGTGCTATATTAAGAATTTGGTTGATTGGTGGGAAACCATTAGCCAAGGTAACATATTGTTCTCCGTAACAGGGCTCTTCTATTATTTCTAATTAATCGGTCAACAATTTCCTGTTTAGCATTTCCAGTTCACAACACAAATGTGTAATATGAAACAAAGCATAACTATATTAACTATAGAAATTTGCTTTCTTCAATATGGTTAAGTGCTATTGAGTCAGTTTCCACTCATAGTGACCCTATGTATAAGAACAAAATACTGCTCCATCCTTGGACTCATTGCTTTGTTTGAGCCCATTGTGGCAGCCACTGTTTCCATCCATCTCATTGAAGGTCTTTCTCTTTCACTGACCCTGCACTTTACCGAGCGTGATGTCCTTCTCCAGGGACTTAGTCTTCCTGATAACATGTCCAAATTATGAGAGAAAATGTCTCACCATACTCGCTTGTAAGGAACAGTCTAGCTGTACTTCCAAACAGATCTGTCATTCCTCTAGCAGTCCATGGTCTATATTCTTTGCCAACACCATAATTCAAAGGCATTGACTCCTCTTTGGTCTTCCATATTCATTGTCCAGCTTTCACAAGATAATATGAGGCAATTGAGAATATCATGGCTTGAATCAGCACACTTTAGTCCTCAAAGTGACAGCTTTGCTTTTTTAACACTTTAAAGAGGTCTCTTTCCACTCTTCTGCCATTTGTCTTAATGTGGTGGTTTGAGCGTTGCTGTAATTCTAGAAGCTATGCCACTGGTATTTCAAATACCAGCAGGATTATCCACAGGGGACAGTTTTAGCAGAGCTTCTAGACAAAGACAGAGTAAGAAGAAGAACCTGGCCATCTACTTCTTAAAAAACCAGCCAGTGAAAACTTCATGAATAGTGGTAGAATATTGTATGATAATAGTGCCTGAAAATGAGTCCCTCAGGTTGAACCAAAAAAACCAAACTCACTGCCATTGAGTGGACTCTGACTCTTAGTGACCCCCATTGGGTTTCCAAGGCTGTAAATCTTTATAGAAGTAGATCACCCCATCTTCCTTCCGTGGAGCAACTGGTGGGTTTGAACCGCTGACCTTCTAGTTTAGCAGCCCAGATGCCTTATCCACTAAGAGCTGCCTCCTCAGAGTAGAGTTGATTTTAATGATGTGGATGGAGTAAAACTTTCAAGACTTTGATTTACTGATGTGACACAATTCAAAATCAGAAGAAACAGCTGCAAACATCCATTAATAAACACCCTTCAGTGTAGGCCAGGTATTAAGGAATTTGATGGTAAGGCAGTTCTTGAAGGTTAATTTCCCTTCTACCAGTATGCTCCTCAGTCATTTTGTGTTACTCATCTCTCTGTCTCCTACTCTAGTTAATATTGTACATATCTCCCAATTCTGAAAAAACAGGAAATAACCATGGGTTTGTTGAACCTTGGTTTCATCGCACCTCAGTTTCATTAGTTTTTGCACATTAATAGCCAATCAGGCTGACTCAGGTTTAAGTCCTGTGGCAGTTCAGCCACCCCCGTCCTGGAACCAGCATCATCATCAGCACCAATGCTCACAGGAAAACATGCAACAGCATCTCACTGTTTTCTCACCGGGACCACGCATTCCAAGAGCCAGCATCACCAGCTTATTACATCATCAGCTACTGACAAGCCAATACTTGTATGCAGGCAAGCATGACAGTAGGGGAATCTGTTCCCAAGACTGACATTCTCTGTGCATTTTGTGACTGGTCACTCAAGTCTGTTCAGATGTAGGAAAAATAAAGACCTGTTGCATATGGTTACTAGTTATCACCCCATGCAGCTTTACAAAAAGTCTATGAACGTTGTAAAGCTGAAAGCTTCTAGAAAATATTCAATGGCTCTGTCATTAAACACTGCTGGGAGGTGGCTGTCAGCAGCCAAGAGGTGAAGAATGAAGATGTTTGCAAAGCTGAAAGTAAGCATCTTGCAACTGCAAAGTCTTCATAAGTCAGGCCACCATTGAGGTATCCTGAAGCCCTAACTAGTCTAAATAAAAACATTTTGCCTGTTAAAAAAAAAAAAAAAAAAGACAATCATCCTGTATGAGGGAAACCATCAGCATGATGAGACAGCTGAATGGAAGTCTTGACAATGTGGCTAATTATATATGATTTTAAATCATCCTAAAATCATGATTGGTGGTAGGTAGATTTGTCATGTTACAGGCGGGACTCCAGAAGCAGGCAAAAAGACAATGATTGGCACACATACATAATTGAAGATAGAAAATGTTACAGAATTGACTGTGGGCCTTGACTATCTGGCTAGGTGGTGATCCAGACGGGTTGTGACTCATGACCATGCAGCCTGAGTCTTAACCACAAAGTGCCTAATAAACAGTAGCAAGACCTCAGCCATAATTTAAATTAGAAAAGAATACTCTCAGGCAAGTTCCCTAGTTCTTTGTGAGAGTATAATCTACTTTCAACCACATTCCTCCTGAAGGCAAACTGCCCCTCCATAGGTTTGTCCTGGAACTTGTCTATGCATAGTCATAATGATGATTTTGTTGTTGTTATGTGCCTGGTGGCTGGTGGGTTTGAACCGCCAGCCTGCTGGTTAGCAGTCAAGTGCCTTAGGCACTATGCTACCAGAGCTCCTAATGATGATTCAATGGTCAAAAAGAACCCAAATGGCATCTGAAACTTAAGCCTCAAAATGGAGTTAGGGCTCCCACTGTAGACCACAGCCTTCTACAACCCCAAGTACTTTAGAATTTAAGCTCTCATATACTACTCAGGAAATTAGTGATAGTTGTCTGTATGATCCTTTACTTTTTTTTTTTTTTTGCATGTATCTTAAGGTAACACTCAGTGCTTCTCGAATCTGCCTGTTGACTTTAGCAATGTGATTCGCATTTGGGTCCATGTTTTAAAGCAACTGAAGCACCTTATTTAGTTTAGAAAACTAAATCTATACGGTGGTGTGTTGAACAACAACAAAAGAAAAACCACATTCACTGCCATCGAGTCATAGCAACCCCCTTTGAGTTTCCAGAAGGAAGTAAATCTTTACAGAAGCAGATTGCCCAGTCTTCCTTCCATGGAGTGGCTGATGAGTTTGAACCACCAATCTTCTGGTTAGCAGTCAGATGTCTTAGGCAGTATGCCACCAAAGCTCCTTGTCATAAAAGTGAACATCTGCAAGTGAATATCTGAGAATGATAACATCAGAAAATTATGCACTACAATATTATATGTAGCACATATTACTAATCATAAGATATAGCCCCCCAAAAAAAAAAAGTCATAAGCACAGTTCATCATAACTGGAGTATTTGTAAGTCAGGGACTACGTGTATTACCTCCTCTATACCTCCCCCACTAAAAAAAAAAAAACTCACTGTCATCAAGTCGATTCTGACTCATAGCAACCAACAGGGTTTCCGAGGCTGTATGGAAGCAGACTGCCTCATCTTTTTCCCACGGAGCAGCTGGTGGGTTCAAACCACCAACCTTTTGGTTAGCAGCCCAGTGCCTTAACCACAGTGCCACCAGAGCTCCTTTTTTGAAACCCCATTTTTCAGACCCCTATAACGATGTTCACTACTCCTTGGATTTGTAAGAGTGTCATTTAAAGGATTGCTTGATAACTCACCCAGTTAACATATTGTTATCTATCTACCTGTCAGTTATGCAAATACATAGCTCTGATCTGGTTCAGTCCACCTAAAACAAATTTGTGTCTTCAGCCTAGGGCAGACAAGTCTTCATGTGTATAGGAAGGTAGCATCCTACATTTTTCTGCTAATGATCACTCCTCTGATTCCAGGGGAAGTGCCATACCAGCATAAGAGTAACATAGCTATTTCCCATGGTGATGATGGGATATTTTAAGCTTTTTTTTCCCCCCTTTCTTCCTGCCTCCCGAGACAAATTCATGTAGACACACATACACAATAAACAAACAACAACCTGTCCCACTTGACCAAACTTGGAGTGCCTGCTAAGAGCTCCTTGCCAACTGCGTACAGGTTATACAACTCTTTCGCCAGGAGCTTACTCTCAGTGGGTGTAGGAAGAAATACACAAGTGGTTGATACCAGCACAAGTGGTTGACATTAGCCAGGACATAAGAGCCAACAGAATGTATTGAGGGGTCAAAAGAAGGGGGGATGGGTTTTTGAACACTGCTTGGCCAACCCAGACAAAGCTGTGATACTCCTAAATGTTCTACAGTCCACAAGACAGCCCCACAGCAAAGAATTACTGAGCCCAACATGTCAGTTCTGCTGAGAAGCCCTGCCCTGGGATGTTAGGTCTGTGAGGGCAGGGATTTATTTTAAATAAACATTTTATTGAAATATAACTCAAAAGTTATAGCTAAATAAATTTTCGTAAACTGTAAACATCTATGCAACCAGTACCTACATCAAGACACAGAATATCGTTAGCACCCCAATACCGCCCTGGGCTAGAAATAACATTATCCTGACCTCTGACAACCTGTCTTAATTAGGTTTGTTTTGGGCATTAAAAGAAAGCATACGGTGTATGCTTTTTTGCATCTGGCTTCCCTTGCTCAGCATTTTGAGAGTTGTATATATGACTGCTAACCAGAAGGCTGGCAGTTCAAACCCACCAGCCACTCAGAAGGAAGATGGGACAATCTACTTCTGTAGTGATACTCCTCAGAAACCCAAGGAGGGGTTGCTATGAGTCGGGTCCGACTTGATGGCACAAAACAACAACAACAATATGTGTGTAGTTGATTCATTTTCAAGACTGCAGTGTTTATTAGGTGAGGATACTTACGCATTCTAATTAGATGGACATTTGAGTTGTTTCTAGTTGGGGTTGTTATGCACGGTACTTCTGTGGTGAACACATGTTGGCTTCTCAGTTGAGTGTATTCCACCCATTTGTTAAAGAGGTGTCTCTCTGTGCCTCATAGTTAGAGAGCTATACATTGTACATTGTACAAATATTGTGATTGCTACTTCATTAAATTACTTACGTCCCTTCCTAGGCCTGATATCCCTGACCAATACCAAAACCAAACTCACTGCTATCGAGTCAGTTCCGACTCATAGTGACCATAGTTGGTTTCCAAGGAGGTATCTCTGCGGAAGTAGATTGGCCAGTTTTCCTTCTGAGAAGTGGCTGGTAGGTTTGAACCGCCAGCCTTCTGGTTAGTGTTCAAATGCCTTAGGCACTATGCCACCAAAGCTTCTTATATCCCTGAATAGGCTAGTTTAGGCAACTCACTTTCACTAACAAAGAAATAATCATTATCCGCTACTGAGCTAGTTGTGAGGAATAACAATCATTCGGGATTTTTATCGGCCTGTCACTTTTCAGCTTCATGGACAGGATTTGGTTACAAGGATCAATCAGATAAACCCCCAATCATTGATGTAGATAAAGATCATAGACCTTAAAGCTACCTTGGAATCAGAATTGGCAGAAGAGTTTTCTTAAAAGATCAGTAAATAATTTCCACTGGGTTGAAACAAAAATGTATTAGGGCTTCAGATTTTAAAACAAAGGGGCAGTGTAATTATCTCTCAATGAAATTGGTGTTTAAAAATGCAAGAGTAGAGTTTTTGTTTTTGTTATCTCAGTTTTGCACCCTTTAGCATCTGTAGTGGTGTCTAGCACATAGTAGGTGTTCTGTAAACACTTGCTTGATAAATTGATAGTGCTTAAAGTTGCATTTATTGCTTTCTGTGCTTTCCCCTGATTGTATATATCACCATATATTCACATAGTAATTGCATCTAAACTGCTTTCTTGATTTCTTTTTTAATAGATAGAAGATGGTGAAATTTTTGCAAGTATTAACCAGAAGGATGGTATGGTCAGTTTTCATGATAACCCTGAAAAATATAATAACCCAGCCATGCTTCATAACATTGATCAGGAGGTAAATATGAATGTAAGGTTTTTATTTTTCTTGACTGATGTTACAGATGTTATAGATAAAATATTCATTGCTCCTGTGTTCCAGGATAATTTTAGTTTTAATCATAGGTAGTTCCAAAATTATGAGCATGTTAATTCCCTAGAAAGGTAATTTCAAAATGGGCTACATGAAACTGCCCAATTATATGCTTATAAGTAAATGATGGGAGCTCTGATAGCATAGTGCCTAAGGACATTTGACTGCTAATCAGAAGACTGGCAGTTCAAACCCAACAGCCAGTCCTCGGAAGGAAGGTTGGGCAATCTACTTGCATAGTGATACCGCCTCGGAAACCCAAGGAGGGCTTGCTATGAGTCAGGTCTGACTTCACAGCACATAATAACAACAAGTAAATGATGGGTTAGATTTCCCAACTAGCTCTTGAAAGCCTATTTAACACATAAACCTCTTGCAGCATCTTAAAATTAGTAAAATTGTATCTATACCCAGCCATGATTTATCATGTAGAATTTTGTTTCTCTGGAGGTCCAGGTAATGTTATTAGGGAGCAGGAATTAGTGGAGCACTTTTGGAGGGAGGAGGAGCACAGGGAGGCCTCCCTGCTAGCAGCTGCCACCTCTGCATTTTCTGAGGTGGCGCTGCTTTAGGTCAGGTAGTTCATGACATTTGCCCTGGGTTGGGCAATGAGCTCAGACTGTCTGTTTCTACCTTCAACTAGGGAAATGAAATGAACCAGAAATTAAATCTCAGAAACCTTAAATGCATAGTAACATGGTGCACCTTTACAGTCAATTTTTTGCAATCCTAAGATAATGAAAGGGAGCTCTGGTAGTGTAGTGCCTAAGGCACTTGACCGCAAACCAGAAGACTGGCAGTTCAAACCCACCAGCCACTCCTTGGAAGAAAGGTTGGGCAATCTATTTCCGTAGTGATACTGCCTAGGAAACCCAAGGAGGGATCACTATGAGTCGGGTCTGACTCGATGGGACACAACAACAAGAAGATACAAAAACTTTGGGTTTGTTGTAACCCATTTGATGGAAAAATGTTATCTGAACTGATGTATAGTCTTCATTTATTCTACTTAGTGTTAATATTGTTAGATTTCACTGCAAAAAATATGAATATGTTTGATTTTAGGGCACTGCCCTACATCTTACTAGAGGTTTTAGGTAATATACAATACCTGTACTTTCTGAAATCAGAAAAATTCCAAAACCCATTAGCCCCGGGGGTTTCAGATTAAGAACTTAGGAATGTGTAGTACTCATTTGAATCCCCATTGCCCAGTGCCATCGAGTTTATTCTGACTTATATTGACTCTATAGGACAAGGTAGAACTGCCCTCATAGGGTTTCCAAAACTGCGACATCTTTCTCCCATGGTGTGGCTTGGGGTTTCAAACTGCTAACCTTTCAGTTAACAGACAAGTACTTAACCTCTGTACCACCATGGTTACTCACATGAATAGCCTACTTTAAAAAGAATGTACTGATTGGCTTAAAATCATTTACTAATCAGGGTCAAACATGTATCACACAGATGCTGAAATGTATAGAGCTTGACGAGCGGCTGAAAGCTATGGATCAAGAGATTACAGTGAATCCTCAATTTGTGCAAAAGGTGACTATGCTTTTCCGTCCTTAACTAGAGGTGGGCTTATTAAAGAAGATGGGGTATTGCCACATTAGTTTTATGTTCAAAATTAGATGTGGAAATGCTTAGGGATATATAGGGTGGCTCCTGGAATTGCCTCCTCCTCATTAATACGAAGATTGACATTCTTCTGTGAGGCACCAGGGTGAATAACTTTGATGCACTTGTTGGGGGTTCATGAGAATCCCTTGACAAGAACGAACATAAATACACTGCCTTACTCTCCTTCTACAGAGTATGGGATCACAAGAAGATGATTCAGGAAACAAACCATCCAGCTACTCTTGAAACTAGCATCCTTCCTGAGTTAAAAGAAACTATCACCGTGCCCAGTGGCAAGTGTTAGGAGTGAGCAGAGAGGACCAAGACTGTTTCATCTGGACGTTAAGAAATTAAATTTTGTTTGAATCTTGAGTCCTGTATGCTTACAGAAAACTATTTTCTCTGCAAAGAAAGGAAAAAAAAAAAAAAAAACCTCAAACTTTAAAGCCTGTTGTGGATTTATTTATCCTCCGATTAATGTTGTTATTGCATTAAAATCTACCCTTTTGTTTTAAATTACTTGAATGTTGATGTGTTTCTATATCCCTTTTTTTTTCTTCTGGAAGGTTTTGGAAGAACACTCAGTGTGAATGATAGGGATTTTTGAAAGATTTGAATCATAGTTGATACCAGTTTCCTTTTTAAAAAAGCATAAGGAAGAAGTTAATCGTTTAATATTTAGAATTATGTGCATTTTCGTGACAATATGAATTGAAAATTAAAGGTACACTATTCTTAAATATTTTTGAAACTATAGTGTTGCTGCACCCTTTTATAGTCTTAAAAATTACTTTTTTCCTCTCTACAGTCTTTATTAGGAGCTCTGGTAGCATAGTGCCTAAGGCAGTTGACTGCTAACCAGAAGGCTGGTGGTTCAAACCCACCAGCCACTCCACAGAAGGAAGGTTGGGCAATCCTACTTCTGTAGTGATACTGCCTCAGAAACCCAAGGAGGGGTCGCTTTGAGTCGGGGCAGACTCGACGGCATGTAACAACAACAACAAACAGTCTTTATTAGATAAATACCAGACTTCTCTGCATTTTCTTCTGGAAGAATTTTCAGTTAAGCTACACAGGTACAATTTGATTGCTCAGAGCCCTTCCTGCCATAGAGCTCTGCATGCCATCTGACTAGAGTTCAGTGATTATTTTTTTAAAAAAAGCTTCTAAACTTCATTAATGACATAAACGGTTTCTCATTATGAAGACCAAACTGAGATTTACAAGTAGGCCAAGTGAGTTGTTAAGAGAAAGCTGACACAGATGATGTTAGTAAGTGGGTCTGCCTGTGTTCCATTAAAACTTTATATAGAAACAGGCAAAGAGCTGGAGCTGACTTGAAGCTGCAGTTTGCAACCCTTTATCTAAACTCAAATTCTCTAGTTGTTGAGTGGGTTGCATCACTTTGACTTAGGTTTACACATGCCTCCACTTAAGAAAAAAAAATATTTCATGGAAATTTATATTTCATCCATGTAGTAAATTACCCTTTGATTTTTTAAAATAGAAATTTGACGATTTCTTGCTTAACTAGATCTGAAATTAAGATCACCTGAAATGTGATTTAAAACTAGTAGATGTCAATCATTTAAGAGCAACTCTTGTGAGCTTCTAGGATGTGAGCACTATTAATTTTCTTCAAAGCAGATTGATTAAAATACCACATCATTTTGAATCTGTGATCTCAAAAGGAGTATGGTAGCTCTTCAGCGCTTTGTCCTACAATCTGTGAACAACTTTCCTTGTAGCATACTCTTATTAGTGTCTTTCAACTTTAAACCCATCTTTTGGAGTGCCTGAGTGGTGCAGTTAACATACTCGGCTGCTAACCAACAGGTTGAAGGTTTGAGTCCAGCCAGAGGTGCCTCAGTTTCAAGAAAGATGGTGATACGCTTCCAAAAAACGCCATTGAAAACCCTATGGAATTTGGTTCTACTCTGACACAAGTGGTGGCTATGAGTCTGAGTCCACCTGAAGACAACCTTTTATTTTACTTTGTGGGCCTGGGGCTACTTGGTTTTCTTCCTGCTAGGTTCTGCTAGCAGGAAGACTAGAGAAGAAAAGGTACAGGCTCCTTGGTGCCTGCTTCCTATTCTAACAAATAGCAGCTCTTCACCTTGGCCATGGTGGACCCAGCAGCAGCTGTTAATGCTAGCTTGTAGTTTTTCATGTTCTAGAAGCAGCCACATCATTCTCCTTTAGAAATCTAGCATCAGCAAACAGGCTGTCTCCTCCCCACACAGGCTGGCAGCCTAGCCTCAATGGGC
Source organism: Orycteropus afer afer (assembly GCF_000298275.1). NCBI lineage: Eukaryota > Metazoa > Chordata > Mammalia > Tubulidentata > Orycteropodidae > Orycteropus > Orycteropus afer. The sequence continues at coordinate 6,587,625 of NW_006921667.1, read as the reverse complement.
CTCCAGACTTAAAATAATCTCTTCTCTTCTTCTCTTTGTTCCCCAAGCCCTAAGGGTGGTATTTTCTTCTGCAATTACTGTCAGTGATGCTCACTTTTCTCCAATACCTGACTAATGGCTCTATTAATTGTTTTCTCTTAAACTGGTGTGGTTTCTGTGTCCTTACAGGGGGTTGCTTTTGAAAATCTGAGGTGGCCTTATTTAATACTGAGAAGAGTGTATCAGAAGACCACATATGCTGCCTTAGAGAAGTATCACCTGAGTCAGGCCTATATCTTGTGAAAAGCAATCAGAATCTGCTGCCTGAATATGTTCTTTTGAGCTACTTCTCAGCAGCAAACCACTTTGTGTACTTGTTTACTGCATGCAACGTTTTGATAGTACTGAAGGTGGCAAGTTTGCTCTAGGGGATTGTCTTAGTTTTCTAGTACTGCAAACCACACACTCATTTTCAACTCATAGCGACCCCTCGAGTTTCTGAGGCAGTATCTCTATAGAAGTAAGTTGCCCAGTCTTCCTTCTGAGTGGTTGATAGGACTGCTATAAAAAGGGGGTGCTTTTATCAAACAAATTTATTTTCTTATAGTCTAGTCCAAATTCAGGGTGCTGGCTCTAGGAGAAGATGTCAATGTTTTATGTCTCAAAAGAGGTTGGCTCAACATACACCCTATACTAATTGACTCATTAACATAATAACCCATTCCTAAATGAGATCATAACCACAGGCATAGAGATTAGGCTTTATAACATATTTTTGGGAACACAATTCCATATATTTTAACCCTTTGACTCCCCCAAGTTTCTTTCCCACACACAAAACACATTCACCCCATCATATAATCCCAAAATCTGAAATCAATTTCAAGTCCAGAATCTCATGTTCTGACTCATCTAAATCAAATATGGGCGAGACTAGGTATATTCCATTTTGGAGCAAAATTCTTCATCTGTGAATTCAAGTTACCTGTTTCCAACATACAATGGTGGAACAGGCACAATGTAGACATTTCCATTACAAATGGGAGAAATTGGAGGGCAAGCGGGGAAAACAGGCACCAAGGAAATCTAAAACCCAGAGGAAAAACTTGCATTAGCTCTCAAGGCTTCTTAAGGGTACTCTGTTCTCTGAGACCATCTGGGGAGTGGACCAGACCTCCAAAGTCTGGGTGTTGGCCACACTCTCTAGGTTCGGGGTGGAAGCCCCTTGGTCCTGGGCTTCAGTAGCACCTTCAATACCCACTGGGACAGCAACTCTGTTCCCTCAGCTTTGGGCAGCCCAATTCTCCTGGTCTGAGTGTTGACCCTACCCCCTTAGTCCCAGCAGGCTCCATCCTTTTTGCCCCTCGGGCATCACAGCCCTGGCCCCTTAGCTTTGGGTGGTGAACTTATTTGCCTGGCACATCTTAACAGGAGCCCTACACTTCAGATGGGAGCTCTGGTGGCATAGTGGCTAAGACACTTGCCTGCTAACCAGACGGCTGGCGGTTCAAACCCACCAGCCACTCCTCGGAAGGAAGGTTGGGCAATCCTACTTCCGTAGTGATACTGCCTCGGAAACCCAAGGAGGGGTCGCTATGAGTCGGGGCCAACTCGACGGCACATAACATAACAACACTTCAGATTTGAGTTGGCAAAGATTTGCCTCTGAAACCTAACAGGCTGTAGCCCCACTCTGAAACCTAGAAAGCCCTGCTTCCTCTGCTCCTTCCAACAGTTCTCTGATCTCTAAGCTGCTCCAAGGGAGCTCTTTTTCTTTTTTTGGAGGGCAACAGGTGTAGCTCCTTTGGCTTATTTCCTGCCTATAGAATTCTAAGAGAACAAACATCATTCTTTCTCGTCAGTCTAAGCTGATAGTCTTCTGCTGTGGTAGTTGGTTAAATCCATCAGGCACAGGCTTAATTTCTTTAACAGAAGATTGTGTAGCCATATCCTTGGTGAAAATTCTAGGACACATGTGAGTTTGCATAACAGTATTTTCCAAATCTAAGTTCTGTTGTCATTTCCACAGTTCATTTTTAAGCCAATCTCCTTCCTCTGGCATTTTACTGTAAGCAGCATGGAGAAACCATGTGGCAACTTTAAAATCTTGCTTAGAAATCTCATCAACCAGATTTCAAGTTCATCACTTACAAGTTCTACCTTCTACCAAACATTTTAATGTAATAGAGATAAGTTCTTTGCCACTGCATAAAAAACATCATCCTCCATTGTCCAATCACATATTCATCATTTCCTTTTAAAGCCTCACTAGAAGCACGTAACATTTCTGTCAAATTTCTGTTGCTGCCACCATATGTATTCTATAAAATGATAGAGACTTTCTGTATGGATCTCTTCACTTCCTTCTGAACCCTTATCAGAATTGCTTTTGACATCCATAATTCTACCAATCATCTCTTATAGGCTTTTGCTATAGTTGTTAGACACCTTAAAACTTCCAGCCAGGAACTTCCGGTAAAATGGTGGAATAGGCAGACAAACTACACAAACCCTCTTCAACAAAGAAAGGAGAAATGAATTGACAGAGATACAGAAGATAATCCTGGAGCCCTGAACTTTGAAAGGAAGTACACAGAAGTGGATTAGGCACCAACTACTGGAAAAACCTGAATGAAAACAGTGAGTGTGGAGATGGACAGAGCTGTGGACTGTCAGCTACGGTGATGGCACCAACAGCCTGAATATTTCCAAGCGGTGTTGGGACCTGAAAATTGACCTAAAGATCAGCCCTGGTCACCAAGGACTGCAAGGATAACTGCAATGGTGGCTGATGACTAGGAAGTGAAACAGCAAAGAGGGAGACAACCTGAGTTGTGGACTTAGCTGTCTGGAGGGCACAACCATTTTGATTGTTTACAAGCAGTGGCCATTTTGGATATTTAAAGTGACAGCATTCTCATTTGGATAACAGTGACCTAAGAATATGCTCCATTTGCCAAGGACAGCAGGTACATATGGGAGGCTGACAATGGGAAAGGAGACAGGTGGTGAGTGTATAAATGCTGCCAACTAGTGAACAAAACAAAACAAAACTCACTGCCGTCAAGTGAAACCCAACTCATAGTGACCCCTCTTTGGTTTTCCAGGGTGGTATCACTATGGAAGTAGATTGCCCAACCTTCCTTCCAAGGAGTGGCTGCTGGGTTTGAACCGCCAGCCTTCTGGATAGCAGTCAAATGCCTTAGGCACTATGCTACCAGAGCTCCTACACTTAGATTACATCCTAAGAAAGCAAAAATCTTGCACAAGTCACTTCAACATACAATCAAAATTTAAATATAAACAAAAAACGTAAGAATGTCTCAGAGACAAAACATCATGGTCCACAGGAAAAAACCAAGATAAAGCAGGAGAAACGGGACCAGGATACAGACCCAGAACACATCCCTGAGGAAGAAGCAGCATTGGAACTCCCTGATAAGGAATTCAAAAAAATTATATTTGTTGTTGTTATGTGCTGTCAAGTCAGACCTGACTAATAGCAATCCCTCCTTGGGTTTCCGAGGCAATATCACTTCGGAAGTAGATTGCTTCATCTTCCTTCTGAGGAGTGGCTGGTGGGTTTGAACTGCCAGCCTTCTGGTTAGCAGTCAAGTGCCTTCAGCACTATGCTACCAGAGCTCCCAGAATTATATTTAGGTACCTTCAATGGATTGAGAGACAGATCAAGGAAAGCACTGACAAAATTGGAGAAAACCCTAGAACAATTTCAAAAGAATACAAGAACAAAGTGACAAAATAAGTGAACATTAGAAATGATACAAAATCTACACATAGAAATCCAGAAGATTAATACTGAATTTTCAGAAATAGATAACACATAGAATGGGCAAAGGATTAGAATTGAATCAATGGAAGACAGAATTAGTGAGATTAAAGGCAAATACCTCAATACTTCTTTGGAAAGGAATCAGAAAAAAGATCAGAACAAAAAAGAAAGTCTAAGGTTCATGTGGGATACCATCAAAAGGAATAACCTACTTGTAATTGGAATTCTAGAACAGGAAGAGAGAAATAAAATCACAGAAAAAATTGTCGAACATTTGTTGAAAGAGAATTTCCCTGGTATGATAAAAGATGAGAATATATCCATTCAACAAGTCCAACAAACACAAACAGGATAGACTTCAAAAGAAAATCACCAAGACATCATCATCAAACTCAACAAACTCATCAAAACCAAAGGCAAAGAAAGAATCCTGAAAGCAGCAGGAAAAATGAAAAGTTACCTATAAGGGCAACAAATAAGATTAAGCTCGGATTTCTTGCAGAAATCTTGATGGTGAGAAGACAAATGAATGTTATATATTTAACCCTGAGAGAAAAAATTCCCAACCAAGAATTACATACCCAGCAAAATTGTCCTCAAATATGATGGTGAAATTAGGACATTTCCAGGTAAGCAAAAATTAAGGTAATTTGTGAAAACCAGATCTTACAAGAGATGCTAAAGGGAGTCCTTTGGACAGAGAACCAACAACAGCAAACAAGAACCAACCATTAACACACATGATGACATAACCCAGAAACCAACCAAGTTATGGAAGTATCCAAAGTAAATAAGCCTACAAGATTGTAAACAAGGAGCCAGAGAAATCAATTGATAAATAAGGACAACTACAAATCAAAAAGAGGGAAAAAAATTGTATAGTTATAGAACTTCTAAATTGTAGGGAAGTCAAGACAACTTCAAGATAGAATGGACTATTCTAAACTTGGGAAGAAAATTATAAAGCACAGGGTAACCTCAAAGAAAAATGATAAACCTTCACATCAAAATAAAATGGAGGACACAGCAAAATATTAAACAAATACTAAAACAATAGCAACGAAGGAAGTAATAACATGAATCATAAACAAAACAAGCTCAGCACAGATAATTATATGGAACAATGAAAGCAGCAACACCACAAAAAAGCACATAACAAAATGACAGCAACAAATTCATACTTGTCGAAAATTACACTGAATGTCAATGGATTAAATGCACCACACAAGAGACACAGAGTTGCAGACTGGATAAGAAAACATAGCCCATCAATATGCAAGAGACATACCTTAGAGACAGGAAAAATAGACTAAAAATCAAAGATTGGAAAAAGATATATCAAGCAAATGGCAACCATAAAAGCCATAAATGGCAATATTATTTTCTGGTAAAATTGACTTTACGACAAAAACCACTTAACATACTATACAAAACATTGTTCCACCTCTTACTTGGCGAGTAGCGACTGCGATCTCAAAAGCTAGCAAGCTGCCATCTAGATGCAATGATGGGTCTCTCCTCATCCAGAGCAAAGAAGAACGAAGAAAACCAAAATTCATGGAAACAATTAGTCCTAGAGACTGGTACACCATC
>NW_006921667.1:6572836-6581960 GCF_000298275.1 Orycteropus afer afer | reverse complement strand
GGAGAAATGGACACTGGGAAGAGGTAACTATGGGGAGGAAGTGGGAGGGGAGCTGTTGCATTGTGGTAAACTGTGGTCAATGACATGAGACAAAGTATACGTGAACTGCTGTATGGAAAGTGAATTTGCTCTGTAAATCTTCACCCAAATCACAATAATAATAATAATAATAAAACACAAAAACCACCATAAGAGACAAAGAAGGGCATTATATAATGATTAAAGGATTAATTGAACAAGAGGAGATAACAATAAAAAATGTCTATGGACCCAATGAAAGAGCGTCAAAACACATAAAGCAGACTCTAACAGAACAGAAAAGGCAAATAGATGACTCCACAATCACAGTGTTGTTGTTGTTATATGCCATCAAGTCGGGCCCAACTCAGCAACCCCTCCTTGGGTTTCCAAGGCAGTATCACTATGGAAGTAGATTGCCCAAACCTTCCTTCTGAGGAGTGGCTGGTGGGTTTCAACCGCCAGCCTTCTGGTTAGCAGTCAAATGCCTTAGGCACTATGCTACCGGAGCTCTACAGTCATAGTAGGAGACTTTAATACACCACTTTCAATGAATGATAGAACAATTGGAAAGAAACTCAACAAAAACACAGAAGAACAAAACAATACAATCCACCTACTTGAACTTATAAACATCTACAGAGCACTTCACCCAACAACAGCACAATATACATTCTTTTCCAGTGCACATAGAACATTCTCCAGGATAGATCATATGTTAGGCCACAAAGCAAGCCTCAATAAATTTAAAAACATTGAAATACTTCAAAGCATCTTCTCAGATCACAATGCTGTAAAATTAGGAATCAACAATAGGAAGATGAACAGAAAAGAGCATAACACATGGAAACTGAATAATACACTCCTGGAAAACAACTGGGTAAAAGAAGAAATAAAAAATGAAATGAAAAAATTCATTGCATCAAATGAGAATGAAAACACAACATACCAAAATCGCTGGGATACAGCAAACGCAGTCATAAGAGGCCAATTTATAGCAATAAATGCACACATCAAAAAAGAAGAGCCAAAATCAACACCTTAACCTAACATCTCCAACAATTAGAAAAAGAGCAGCAAATAAAAAAGACTAGTCACCCAAAAAAAAAAAAAAAACAAACCCCCAAAAAAAAAAAAAAAAAAAAAGAAGAAGAAGAAAGAAAGAAATGATAAAGATTAGAGCAGAAATCAATGAAACAGAAAATAGAAAGGCAATATAAAAAATCAACAAGACTAGAGGTTGGTTCTTTGAAAAGATTAATCAAATTGACAAACCACTGGCAAATTTAACAAAGGAAAAGAGGGAGAGAATACAAATACCATGAGGAAGAAATCAATTGGGTGACACCACAACAGAGCCAACAAAAATTAAAAGGATAATATTAGGATACTATGAAGAACTATATTCCAACAAATTCAAAAATCTAGAGGAAATGGACACATTTCTAGAAACATACCACTTAACTAAACTAACAGAGGCTGAGGTGGAAAATTTAAACAGACCCATAACAGAAGAAGAAATTGAACAGGTTATAAAAAAAAATTACCAACAACAACAAAAATAAGCCCTGGCCCATCCTTTCATACCTGGTATGAACCCCACTTGGTCATGATGTATTAATTTTTCAGTATGTGTTGGAGTCAATAGACTCCAATAGGCTAGGATTTTGTTGAAGATTTTTATGTCTATATTCATGAGGGATATTGACCTGTAGTTTTCCTTGTTAGTGATGTCTTTGCCTGGTTTTGGTATCAAGGCTATATTCTTGCTTCATAAAATGAATTTGGGAGGACTCCATCTTTTGCTGTGTTCTGGAATAGTTTGAATAGGATTAGGGTCAGTTCTCTGAATGTTTGGCAGAATTCTCAAGTGAAAGCATCTAGGCTAGGAATTCTTTTTTGTTGGTAATTTTTTATTGCCTATTCAATTTCTTCTTCTATTATGGGTCTGTTCAAAGTTTCCAACTCAGTCTTTGCTAGTTTTGGCAAATGGTATGTTTCTAGAAATCTGTCCATTTCTTCTAGATCTTCAACTTTGTTGGAGTACAGTTCTCCATAGTATTCTGATATTATCCTTTTTATTTTGGTTGGTTCTGTTGTGACATTGCCCATTTCATTTCTTATTTGTGTTATTTGTATTCTCTCCCTCTTTTCCTTTGTTAAATTTCCCACTGGTTTGTCAATTTTATTAATCTTTCCAAGGAACCAACTTCTAGTTTTGATTTTTTCAATTGACTTCTATTTTCTGTCTCATTTATTACTGCTCAAATTTTTATTATTTCTTTTCTTCTAGTGATCGCAGTCTTTTTTGTTGCTCTTTTTCTAATTATTGGAGATATTGTGTTAGGCTGTTGATTTTGGATTTTTCTTCTTTTTTCTTGTGTGCATTTATTGCTATTAATTGCATACCAAAAGCTTTGGGACACAGCAAAAGAGTTGATCTTTTCAAAAAACTAACTTCTAGTTTTGTTGATTTTTTTCTTATGTTTTTCTGTTTCATTGATTTCTACTCGAGTCTTTATTATTTTCTTTCTTCAGTTGACTGTAGTCTTTTCTTGCTGTTCTTTTTCTAATTGTTGGATGCGTTGGTTTAAAGTGTTGATATTGGCTCTTTCTGTTTTTGATGTGTGCATTTATTGCTATAAATTGGCCTCTGATCACCTCTTTTGCTGTGTCCCAAAGATTTTGGTATGTTGTGTTTTCATACTCATTTGATTGAAGGAAATTTTTTTAATTTAATTTTTTATTTCTTCTATTCCCCAGCCCTTTTTAAGAAGTGTGTTATTATTCAGTTTCCATGTGATTGCTCCTTTTCCATTGATCTTCCTATTGTTGATTGCTAATTTTATAGCATTGTGATCTGAGAAGACAGTTTGCAGTGATTCACTCTTTTAAATTTTATTGAGGCTTGATTTGTGGCCTATTCTAGAGAATGTTCCATGTGCACTGAAAAAGAATGTGTATTGTGCTGGATGAAGTGCTCTGTAGAAGTCTATAAGATCAAGTTGGTTGATCATATTGTTGGATCATATTGTTGAATCATATTGTTTAGTTCTTCTGCATCTTTGTCAAATTTCTTTCCAGTTGCTCTATCTTTCATTGAAAGTGCTGTATTAAAGTCTCCTACTATTACTGTGTAGCCACTCCTCAGAAGGAAGGTTGGGCAATCTACTTCCATAGTGACACCACCTTGGAAACCCAAGGAGGGGTCGCTATGAGTCAGGTTCAACTCAATGGCACATAACAACACAACAACTATTACTGTGGAGTCACCTATTTGTTGTTTCAGTTCTGTTAAAATCTGATATATGTATTTTGAGGCTCTTTCATGGGCTGCATAGTTATTTATTATGGTTATGTCATCTTGTTCAATCAATCCCTTAATCATCATATAATGTCCTTCTTTGTCTGTTATGGTGGTTTTTGTCCTATTTTATCAGAAATTGATATTGTCACTCCTGCAGTTTTTCTTTTTAATTGCAATTTGTTTCATATATCTTTTTTCTAACCTCTGATTTTTAGTCTACTTTGTGTTTGTCTTTAAGGTGTGTCTCTTGTAGACAGCATATTGATTGGTTATATTTTCTCCCATCTACAACTCTCCATCTCTTGAGTGATGCATTTAATCCATTTATATTCAGTGTATTTATTATTGAAAAGTATGAATGTGTTGCTGTCATTTTGTTATGTGGTTTTTTTGTGGTGTTGCTGATTTCTTTGTTGCATGTAATTTTCTGTGCCGAATTCATTTTGTTTATGAATCGTGTTATCATTTCCCTCATTGGTAATATTTTAGTATTTGCTAAATATTTGTGCTTTTCCTCTTTTTTATTTTGATTTAAAGTTTATCATTTTTCTTTGAGGTCACCCTGTGATTTATAATTTTCTTCCCAAGTTTAAGACAGTCTGTTCTATCTCACAATTGTCTTAACTTCCTCACTACTTAGAATTTCTGTAACAACACTGTTTATTCCCTCTTATGGTTTAGTTGTCCTCATTTACCAATTGATGTCTCTGGTTCCCTGTTTACAATCTTGTAGGCTTATTTTACTTTGGATATTTCTATAACTGGATTGGTTTCTGGGTTATGTCATCATGTGTGTTAATGATCGGTTGTTGTTTGCTGTTATTGGTTCTCTGTCTGAGGGACTCTCTTTAACATCTTTTGTAAGGTTGGTCTAGTTTAAACTAATTCCCTTAGTTTCTGCTTATCTGGAATTCTCCTAATATCACCATCATATTTAAGGGACAGTTTTGCTGGGTATACAATTCTTTGTTGGTAATTTTTCTCTTTCAGGGTTTTATACATATATCCCACTGCCTTCTCACCTATATGGCTTCTGCCAAGAAATCAGAGATTAGTCTTATTGATTGCCCACTGTAGGTAACTTTTTATTTTTCCTGTGCTGCTTTCAGGATTTTTTTCTTTGTCTTTGGTTTTGGTGAGTTTGATGTCGATATGTGTGTTAAACTGGGTTCTGTAGAGAAACAAAAACCAGCAAAGCTTATATAGAGAGAGATAGAAATTTATCTTAGGAAAATGGTTCACAAACGTGTAGAAGCTGGCAAGTCCAAAGTCCCTGGATCAAACGTCAAGCTGGAGGCTTTTCCTGGCTCCTGCAACCACAAGGGCCAAGAAACTCAAGGCTGGCAGGCAGTATACTGGCTATTGACTCCAACAAATGATGAATCCAAGATCTCTAGTCTGAACAGTGGACTGCTCACTCATGGACAGTTGTAGGCAGCACAACAGAATCCTGATCCACAGAAGAATGTCTCTCTTCCCAGGAGGTCCCTGGATATACTGAAACCAGGCCACACCCCTGGAGAAACTCCCCTTCAACGGATTGGCCACTCAGAACACAGTCATCCAATCCCATCATGGGAACAACCACACAGAACTGGGGTCCAGCCAAGTTGACATACAGCTCCAACTGTGACAATATGTCTTGGTGATTTCCTTTTTGGGTCTATTCTTTGGGGTTTGTTGAACTTCTTGAATGGACATATTCTCATCTTTCCTCCTATTAGGGAAATTCTCTTCCAACAAATCTTTGACAATTTTCTCTGTGGTTTTATCTGTCTTTTCCTGTTCTGGAATTCCAATTACACCTAGGTTATTCCTCTTGATGGTATCCCACATGAATCTTAGATTTTCTTCATTTTGTTTTGATCCTCTGTCTCCTTGATCCCTTAACAAAGTAGTATTGAGGTATTTTCAATCTCATTAATCCTGTCTTCCATTGATTTGATCCTACTCCTTTGCCCATTGAATATTTTATCTGTTTCTGAAATCTTAGTATTCACCTTCTGGATTTCTATTTGTTATTTTTGTATTATTTATAATTTTTTATTTATTTTGCCAATTTGTTCCTGTATTATTTTCCTAAATTGTTCTAGAGTTTTGTCTGTCTCTCAATCCATTGAAGTACCTGTGGTGCAGTCAATTACTTGGTGTGGCTTTTCTAGCCATAATTTTTGTAACTCCCACTAGATGAGTGGGTGTAACTATGCAAATAAGGTGTGTCATGCTTTGATGTTGGGATTGGTTAGTTTTGTTGCTCTACAAGGCTTAAAATGAGCCTTCCTAGAGACAGAGGGGGCTCTCACTGCCATCAAGAAAGAAAAGCTGGGGGTGAAGTAGAGTGCATTGTTGGACCCAAGATCCCTGCACTGGACCTCCTTGACAGAGATGCCAAGGCAGAGAGAGATGCCCCAGCAGATAGATACAACCAGTAGAGAGAGGCATCCAGCAGAGATGGATCCAGTTGCAGTGGAACCAAGAGGCATCAGAAAGAGCAGCAGGCTTACCTGGCCCACTGAGCAGGAAAGCTGAGTGCCCTTGGGCAGAAGGTTTGCTGATGGAATGGGGTGTACCTAGCTATACCTATCGGCAGAGCTAAAGGAGCTTTATAACCTGTGCCCAAGCAGAACAGAGTCCAGGCCAAGAGGCCAAGGGCCAGAAAGGTGTGTCTAGGACACAGCAGAGGGGACAAAGTCCTGATTGAAGAATTGTATCCTGAGTATGTTCCTGAACCTGAATTGTAGCCTGTTACTTCCCTACTAAGCCCTATAATTGTGAGTATTGTTTGTGAGTTCTGTGTGGCCATTGCAATGAATTTTCAAATCTAGCAGAGAAGTAGTGAGTGTCATGGGAGTGACAGCTGGTGTCAGAGTTAGTAAAAAGGTTGGAGGGTGGCCTTTTAGCAATAAGCCTTGTGCTGTTGATGGTGAGTTTGTTTCCCCCTCGTGTTCTGGAGGAGGTCAAAAGATGCCACCCCCAAGTCCTTTTTGCGGTTGGTGTCAGAAATGGGATTCATTGCAATGGTTCCAGACTCATGGAAACATGGGAATTTGTAAGAGAAAGAAGGAAGCAGCTTGGGAAGTGAAACTTTTGATTCTTAACTTGTTACTTTGGTTGTTGTTACCTGTAATGGGGAGAAAGACTATAAGAGATATTATGCTGCAGCTGAGGGGAGAATGGCCTGAGGAAAAGCCAGGCTGATTAAAGGAGATAATTGATCTGGAGGCTAGGACATTTGGTTATACCCAGCCTAAGGCCCAAGGCCATATACATAGAATGAGAAGATAATCAATGTGAAGAGATGAAACGGGAATGTTTTAAAAGGATTATGTGTTTTGGAATATGTATTTATCTGAATGTACTATGGATGATGAATGTTCTCTTACCTAGTTGTATTTTAGAAATGAATATTGGGTATGGATAACACAGAGCTTGTAAGTCCACCTTCAGCCAATACTTGATTGGATATGTTAAAAGGGGGAAATAGGATTTCCCCAGAAGAAACACAGATCTTTGTTTCAAGTCCTGTGTGTAGAGTATTAGAAGCTTAGGTAGAAAATCTGAGTCTCACCCAGGTAGGGGATGGCCAAACCCCTGTTCACCAAGAGGGCACAGGGCATAAAATTAACAAGGGTAATGTCCCATCTTTCCAGTTGTTAGCCTCCAGTGTGGTTGTCCATGCTGTCCTTGGCAGGCAGAGCCCCCTTCTAGGGCACTGTTCAGGTAAGAATGTCACCTGCACACATTCAAAATGGCTGTGCCCTCAGGACAGCTGCCAGCAGTCCACAGGTCCATCTGTCCTCTTCCTCACTTTTCTCTCTTCTTGTCATCAGTGACCAATGCAGTCCTTGCCCATGCAATCCTTAGTGAGAAGAGCCAATTTGTAGGTTGCTATCAGGAAATAGGGAGCTCTGGTAGCATAGTGGCTAAGGCACTTGACTGCTCACAGAAGGCTGGCGGTTCAAACCCACCAGCCACTCCTCGGAAGGAAGGTTGGGCAATCCTACTTCCATAGTGATACTGCCTCTGAAACCCAAGGAGGGGTTGCTATGAGTCGGGGCTGACTCGACGGCAAGCAACAACAACAACAATCAGAAAATATTCAAAATGGCTGTGCCCTCAGGACAGCCAGCAGTCTTCTCTTCCATTTGTCTCCTTATTCACTGTTTCATTCAGGTTCTTCTACTAGTTGGTATTTAATCCCCTTCTTTATCCCTCCTTTCAAAGCTCAGGGTTCCAGGAATGTCTTCTTTATTGGTTTCAATTAGCTTCTCATTGCTTTGTTGCAGAGGATTTGTGTAGCTTGCCTGCCTACTCCACCATCTTGCTGAAACTCCTAGGTATATAATTCTTGGTTGGAAGTTCTTTTTTTTTTCTTTTTTCTTTTTTGTCTTTTAGGGTTTTATATATATCATCCCATTGACTTCTCCTTCTGTAGTGATACCGCCTCAGAAGCCCAAGGGGTCACTATTAGTCGGATCCAACTTGACATCAGTGAATTTGGAGTTTTGGTTGGCTTCCTACCTGCATGGTTTCTGCTGAGAAATCCAAGCTTAATCTAATTGGTTTCCCATTGTAGGTAACGTTTCATTTTTTATTTTTGGTGCTGCTTTCAGAATTCTTCCTTTGTCTTTCTTTTGGTGCTTTTGATTATGATATGTCTTTGTGATTTTCTTTTGTGCTCTATCCTGTTTTGGATTCATTAAACTTTTTGAATTTCACCATAATGAAATTCTCTTCCAACAAATATTTGACAATTTTCTCTGTGGTTGTATTTGTCTCTTCCTGTTCTGGAATTCTGTTTACACATAAGTTATTCCTCTTGATGGTGTCCCTCATGAATCTTAGGATATCTTCATTTTGTTTTTCTGATTAATCCTTTAACAAATTGAGTTACTTGTCTTCAATCTACTAATTCTGTCTTCCATTGATTTATTTTTACTCCTTTGCCTGTTCAATGTGTTATTTATTTCTGATTTTTTTTTTTAATTTATCTTCTGGATTTCTATCTGTAGATTTTGTATTATTTCTAATTTTTCATTTATTCTGTCATTCTTTTATTATTTCCCTAAATTGTTCTAGAGTTTTGTCTGTGTTTTTCTTAATTTTGTCACTGTTTTCCTTGATCTGTCTCTCAATCTGTTGAAGGTACCTAAATATAATTCTTTGGAATTCCTTATCAGGGAGTTCCAATGCTGTTTCTTCCTCAGGGATATTTTGGGGTCTGTATCCTGGTCCCTTGTTTCTATCACTTTATCTTGTTTCTTTGTGTGTTTGTCTCCTTATTTGCTGATTCTTTTCTCTCCAGGACACTGTGACATCATTGTATGTATACTTAATTGGTGTTTTTATGTTGTTGTGATTCACCCAATATTTTTGTTTTATTCTGTTTTGTTTTGATATATCTGAGTTACCAGGGTACTATGTTTCTCTATTCACTAGTTGGCAGCAACTAAGCACTCACCACCTATATCCTGGTGGGTGTGATAGAGAATGAGAATGTGTGCACAGAACTCTGTTAGCTGTTTGTGAAGAGCAGTTAAGGGTGAGTTAGGCTGATTTGGCTGTCATCTGTCATTGGTCAGAACCAAGTGGTAGCCCTCACTCATTAGGTGGGGATGCAGGAGGTGTGAGTATGGCTGAGTCATATGGGCATGGTTGCTGTCTCCCACTCAGACAGAAAAATAAATAATAAGTAAATAAAAACAAGATGACAAAAATAAAACACACAATCAGGCACAATCACAAAAAAAAAGGCAATACATGAGAAAAATATTAAAAAAAATACTTTAAATGCAAAAA